>NW_005054320.1:3816731-3842792 GCF_000277835.1 Geospiza fortis
AGGGGGACCTGCAGCGGGGAGAGGGGGCTTGGAAAGGCATGGGGGCTGCAAGGCACAGGGGGTGAGCCCCGAAGGAGAGGGGAGGACGGAGAGGAAGAGAGGGAATGGGATGGGAGAGGAAGGGGGGGGGCTGGAGAAAGGAGAAGGGGAGCGGGGAAGTGGAGCGGGGAGCAGAGAGAAGGCAGGAGCAGCCGGGAGCTGCTGAGCGGGAGGGAGGCACAGGGAGTAGCGCACAGAGGACGGAGGAAGGTACGGCCAATATTCTCAAGATGAAATAGTGAGGAAAGAGGGTCTGTGGCCAAAAGTGCAAACAACTTGGCTTAGCGGCCTGAAGCCACACGCTAGCTGATTTACAGAGCGGCATCCTTGGCAACTGCCTCTGCAGCCTCAGACCATGCTTCTTCCCCTCTCAGACTTTTCTCTCGCCAGATAACCAGTTGTACATCCCTCCCTCCCACCTCTCTTCTCTCAGCCTTTCCCGCCCCCCACTCCCTTTCCCAGCCTCGGAGCGACGGAGCGGAGACAATGCCGGCATTGAGCTGCCCGCGGTGTGAATGCTCGGCCTGTGCTGCCGCTGCCAGAGCCCGCAGCTGAGCCCCGCCGGCAGCAGCGCTGCCCACCCGGGAACGCTCCCGCAGCCCGCAGCCCACCGCACAGAGAAGGGAGATTAAATTAATGGAAAGGAATAAGCCGAATGCTTTATTGCTGATGCCTGCCTGCCATTCCACCAGCCCGATCTCTGCCTGCGGGAGGGATCAGAACTGCTCCTAGGGATGCTTCGCTCATGTAACCCTTCTGCGACCAAAGCACGGCGGGGCTGGGACGGGAAGCAAAGAGGGAAGGGGAGGTCTAAGAGGGGTTCAGAGAATCAGGTGCAAGAAAAGCCATGGGGTTACTCGGCTGAGAGTTGCTGTCCTGTGTGGTTACAGGGCTGGTACGTGTGCAGGAAGGGAAAAAACAGGTCTTGTATGTAGCCTGCTTCACCTCTGCTCCTGCAGCCTTGTGGGACACAGTGCGCTCAAACTGAAGAGATATAAGGAATGTCACAGAAATGGCCGTGTGGGACCAGATCAAAGGACCCTCTAACCCTCCCTCCTGTCTCTAAGCAGCCTAAAGCCCATGCCTGGTGAAGCTCTCAAGCACAAGGCAAGCATGCAGTGGTACTGCCCCAGGGCACTTATCTATTTCTAGTGATATATGGCTAAGGCATGTCCCCAGCCAGTGGCACTGCCTTTGTAGTTAATGGCACTTGAATGATTTTCTTCTTCCAGGAGCACATCCAGTTGCTTTCTGAACTCCCAGAAACTGGCCCCGGCAGCCTTGGTATGGAAAGGCTGCGCTGTCTGAGTACTTAAACAATCCCTGCAAACAATCCCTGCAAGTGTTAAAGACCCATAAATTAGGGACTAAGGTCATGACACTGCTGCTCCAGTGCCACGCATGCAGCAGCAAGAAGAGATGACTGCTTTGTATTCAAGCCAAGGAGTGAGGCAAGTCAGACGTTTCCTCTGCAGTAGACTTGGCACAGATAGCACCGGAGGGGGAGAGGAATGAGGAGCTAAAGGGGTTAATCCATACACTAGATGTACCCAAGCTATTGCAGAGAGAAATACCACCTCACAAGGATAATCCTCTGGAGAATACCATGCTGCTGACACCTGATTGCTGACTAGTAACCATCTCTCTAGGATGGAGAGTGCAAGGCACAGGGATACATCAGGCTGCTGGCATGCCTGAAGAGGGGCATCACCAAGGGGAAACCTCTGCACTCCCCGTGACAGACTTTGAGTACAGCTACAAGACCTGGTCCCATATGAAGTTGGCAATGAAAGAAATGCACCTCTCTTGCAAACCAGTGGAGCATGGATCCTTTTTACAAGGGTCTCCCAAATATGTTTCATCTACATTTAATAAGAGCTATTGTATGTTAATTAAATGCCCGTGGAGCAAGGAAAACATATTTGTCGAAGATTAACTATTATGCAATGCAAGAAGCATCTGCCACCCAACTGCTAGAGCTCACTAAATATTTCCTTATCTCAGAGTATTTACTTAGGAGGCAATAACTATCCAGTTAAATCTAAATTTAATGCTTAGTTAAATATAGTTCATAGAAGTGGCACCAATATGTTTTATACAGAGAATGACAGAGGGGGTTTCAGGGAGGGAGAAGAAAGTAATCCTGTCTCCAGGCTCCACTAAGATCCTAATTCAAGGTGGGACTGCACGTGGTCATACCCCCCTACCAAGAGAGGTGCATCATAGAGGGCTCAGAGGCCCCTCTCTGCTGATCCAGCAGTGCAGGGGATGATTTAATCTTCTTACACATTTATTAGAACTCATTAGAACTACTATAGCATAACTAAATAAAAATAATAATAATAATAATAATAATAATAATAATAATAATAATAATAATAATAATAATCAGAGAGATGAGGAAGAAACTCCCTTTAGGGTCTTGTGAACCTTGTGAAAAATAAAACAAAAATAAAACGTAAAGTGGATAGGTCTTATTTGTTTTTTGAAGTGTACAGAAGCAAAAGGAAGGGGTTGCATAAGTGTAAAAGGCCAAACAAGCAGGAATCACACAAATCCTAGGAGAGTGCCTCATAAGTAAAATAAATAATGTTATTTTTATATGTGCTCCCAGAAGAAATAACTCTCTGGTCCCATCTCCCCCTGCTGGAAGCAGATAACAAAACAGCAGGTCTGGCTCCTAACTTTCCTACATTCTGAAAACTTGAGGGAAAATTCAGGTAAACAATCAGAGCATGGACACCACAAATCCATACTGCGGCCTTTTCATGCCATTTTTCAGTACTCCTGGTAGGTGCAGGACTGGCAGGATGAGCACAACTGACCAGACTTTGTCGCTATGCAGTTCAGGAATAGACAGAGCAGCATGAGCCCAGCCCTGCAGGTAGGTACCGCATCACTCCCCTCCAGTGCAAAACACTTAAACCCTGTTTAAAGGGAACAGGGCCCAGAGCAACACACTTAGATGAGCAGAGACTGTAAGGCACAGCCAGAGACATGATAGAAATGTTTGGATGGCAGGTTCAGGACCATATCTGCGTTTCCACGCTATGGATGCAGGATTTGTTTGCGTACCAAGTTGGAAGGAAAACAAGATGAGCTGGGGCAGCCTGGCTATCCCTACTTTCCCTGTCTTTGAGGAGAATGGGCTGGAGGCGTCACAGTGTGGACGCCTAGGCTGGCTAAAGGAGAGAACCTCCACACTGGTCCTGGATGGGCAGGAGATGTGTTGAGATATGCCATGCTGAGCTACCCTAGGACAGGTACTCAGGTCACCTCTGCCTCCCTGTGTGGCAGCTCTGTTTTTCAGATACGCAGAGACTGACATTGTGAAAGACTGAAGTGCCATCTGCTTTTCATGGAGAGCCAAGAGACACTGAAAGCATGGACTCTGTCCACAAATAGGAGTGGGGTTTTTTTTGTGCATTTGAGGTGGCTAAATACAAAGAGCAATCCATGCACTTCAGTCAATGCCAACTGCAACAACCATCTGTATGATGTGGATGGCTGCCCTCTAGGACTAAAGCAAGTCTTGTCAGCTCACACCACAAACAGCCACACAAAATGGAACTGTTCTCACTTGACTTTCATTCCCTACCAGCCACACCAAAGCTAGTGACTTGATCCCAAATATTGCTGGAATCAGGGAAAAGGCATTTCTGAAAAATACCAAAAAAAGCACACTGCTAACACAAGTCTCCAGACCACATGACTGACACAAGAGTTTTAAGGGGACTCTGCAATGGCTCTGCCAGCACAGTCCAGGCACATAGGGACTTTATTTGGGATATCTGCAACAGTGAGTGAAAACGTATGATGTTTTGTGAGCTATAACACATTTAGTCAAGATACACTGCTGCACAATGCAGCAGAGCCTTCTCAAAGCTTCTCAGCCATGAAGAGAAAATGCAATTTTGTCTCATTGGCAGAGGAGTTATGGAGAGGAACGAGGAAGAGCCAAAGGGGTTTCACAACATGGTGAGGAAGATTAAGGGACCATGGAAGGACAGCCGTGATCTCTCTGTCCTCTCTTCATTCCCATATCTGCAGCTGCTACACACACACATTTCTGCTCTGATGTGCAAGGGCAGCATCCCTCTGCAATTAAGCAGTTGTGTTCCGTTCTCCTCTGGTCCCTGGCATACAAGGAGCCATAGGAGTAGAAGAAAAGGAGGAAAAGCAGGGCTAGAAGAGAGATGGGAAATCAAACTTATGAAGCACTTATTATAGGGAAAAATTCTGCAGTTTGAGAAAAATACATATATATGGTTTCTATGAATATTTTGCAAGTCTAAAAATCAAACTGGTTTTTGATGCTGGAAAGAAGAGCCAGTTTAGAGCCAAGGCTAACAACCATACATGTAATGCAACAAGGCCAAGCTTCCTCTGAAGTAAGGACCTCATTAGGTAGAAGAATTTACTGCACCGAGAGCAGTCAGCTAGGCCATAACTGTGGATGATAACATGCATGCACAACACCTCTCTCTAAGCACAGTCACTGAGCTGGAACAGAACTCCCTCCTGTACAAGAGCAAGAGCTGATTTTCACCAATTTGTAACCTTGCTACTATGCAATTGATCTGGTTTCACAATTGATCTCCTTGGTGTGGACAATTTAGAGGCCAAGGGCCAGGTTCTCAATTGCTGTAAGCTGACATCTCACCACCACTGTCAGAAGAGCTGTGCTGATCTACACCAGCTAAAAGCAAGTTGTGAAGTTCATCTTCTTCTATGCTGCATGGGCAGAGAACTGTGTTATCACCTTTGAAAGAAAAAAATCTTGTTTGACTGGATGAAGAGATTTTATGCTCAGGCTTTTCAGAAAGTTTCACCTTTACTTAAAGACCACGTCTGAAGGCTGGACAGGAGGATAACAGAAGCCTAAAGATGCCTTTTTTAAATCAGTATGACAAAGCAGAATTAAAGAATTAGTACTGCAGATGGTTTGTAGCCTTAATTACTGGTTGCTATCACAGCAAGTGCTTGTAGAACTACAGACTTATTTGTAGAAGGAACCTTCCTGCTTGAGAGGGTCAAGATAAAGAGAGCGCTTCTTTTTTTGCTTAAAACAAAAATTGCCCTTCCAGTCTTACATAAATGCAACAATACAAGAATAAAAGTCATCAGTAGTGTCAAGAGCATCACACTGCCTTTCCTCTGGAAGATCCAATACCATTACTGACCTCCTTACCAGCACCTCACAACTGGACTCTGCAGCTGCTTCTTGACAGAGGGTGTCAAATAATTTTGAAACCACTGGGCGCCAGGCTGCTCAGCCAGTGCTGCTGTGTGGCAGGTAACCAAGCTGCCTGCCATCCCCCAGCCCAGACAGCAGTCCCAGTGGGAAACTGTGGGACCTGTCCCCACAAGAAAGGCTGGCTCGTGGCTTCAGCAGCAGGGGAGTAGCCAATCCCAGTTCTGACATTCCTCGTGGGAACAAGGTAGTATGTCTTCCTGTCTTTTAAAAGTATGACTATAGGAGTTAGGCATGCAAATCTAGACAAGAAGTCCATACCTCCCACTGAGGACAGATTCAAAACCTCTTTATATTTGGCAGTAATTGTTGCTTCACCAGTGTCACATAACACTTGATGAGTCAGGCAGAGCCAGAGTAAGTACAACCCTACAGGTCCTTAAATAAGTCACTTCCCCATAGCAAGGCAGTAGCTCTATCTGCTTACTCCTAGTGTCTCCCAAAAACTTTCCTCTCAGTTCCAGTGAATATTTATTGTTCTCAGCAAAAGTGATTAGGATTGACTTCACAAGTGGCTACAGTGGTTAACAGTCCCTCCCAACACAGAAGCAGAGATGACCCAAAGGTTGGGAAGTTCTAGGAGGACAGGCCAAATTCCTCAGTGAATTTGGGTAAATTACTTAATGAAGCAGTCACAGAGGCATAAAAAGTTAATTTCCCTAGACTCCCTCTGCCCTCAGAGAAGTAATCTTGTCTTGAGGGCATTCACAGCAGATGCCTAATTTAACCATATTAAATTGTCCTGTCTCTCAGGGCACGTCAAAGTTTACAGCTCCATTGCAGAGATCCTCACACAAGCTTCCAATCCTACACACAGAGAGCGAAGCCCTGAAGGCTGCAGGGTGATCTGACATGATCTGACACTACTCCACACAAAGCCCCTGCAAGACTCATGCCACAGAACATGCCAGGCGTGACCTATTTCCAACCTACTCCTTAACAGGCCCCAAAACAGCTGCCTGGCAGTTGCAGGGGATGTGGATGGCTGCAGACAGGAATTCCATACAGCTAAGAGGTGGTCAAACCCATCCTGAGGAGCCCTGATGCATATTCCATGACCTGCTCTGGCATGGAGTTCTCGACACAATGCTAATGGATGAGCATAATCACTCTGACAGCAATGATTCTGAGGAGAGCTCCAAAGCCTTGCTGAAATGATACATTCTACACATCCATCATTACCAGAGAATTAGTTTTATTGTGAAGAACAGAGTGCAGCAGGCTGTCGTGCCATGCATTTTCTTGTCCATTACAGCAGCTCCAGCATCACTTTTATGAAGCTTAAACTGAGGCCTGCAGCAAGACAAGAAAAATTCTCAAGTTTTGTGTGTTACCAGGGCACAAAGCAGCCTTAGGAAGCCTCACATGCAAGAGAAATTTGTATGCAAAAATTTGGAGAAAGTTTCCTTTGAAACTATGACCTGCCTGAGTTCAAGCTTCTGACATTCATTTCACTTTCATTCATTTCACTGTGATCAGGTCTGAAAATGAGGAAAACACATCTTTATGTCCAGATCTTCAAGATGAGAAGCCAGGAGAGCTGTCCCACAGACACGGGCTCAGTTAATATCATCCTTACAGGCTACAGCTCAGGGATGTCTCTGCATCAGCATTTAGAATTAGTGCAGGCCTAGTCTTTCAACATAAACTTTTTAATGTTTCAGCTTTTCTTCTCATCTTTCCACTACCCTCTTTTAAACTTCTCACCTTGACATTTTCAAACTTCTCTTCCTTTCCTATGTTGCTCCCATGCCCCATTTCTGTCAGGCCATGCAATTTTTGTACATTTTAAAGCTGAAAGGGACTTCTCAGATCATCCTATCCAGCTGTCTGCCTCAAGCACAGAAACTCACCCCCTTCTTGGGTTCAATGATTAATTACCACACCAGGTTAAGAATTTTTCTTTTTGTTTTAAACACAAACGTTATTTCCTTTATCATCCAGCCACCGAATTGAATCATGCTTTTGTCTGCTTAAATGGTTGTCTATTGTTAAATACTATCTCCTTGAAATATTATGTTGTACCTGTTTGAGTCTTACATTGTACCACTTTTGTTCCTAGTTCAATACTTTGCCACAAATGCCAAACACCTGGTGACAGAGAGGAAAATAGGCTGCTTTCAGCAGCCTCTAAGAGAGCTGGCAGACGCAGGATTAATATCACTGTCCTTGATATGGGCCAGATAGAGAAGAAGTAGGGCCAGGAGTGTCCAAGTCTAAGCATGGGAAAGGGGTGGAACAACGGAGGACCTGCCCACCAAGAGGTGCAGAAATCAGGTAACTTCTCAGAGAGAGAAGGCATTTTGCTGGAGGTGATTCCAGCAGCTCCTTCTGTCAGACAAGGCAGAGGAACCTTCAGTTCTGTGCTCAGATGCAGTGGCCAAGCTGCTGTATGGCCTGTGGGCTTCACCACTTGCAGCACCTCCTCATCTCAGAACCACCCTGACTCCATTTCATCCCAATTCATGTTTAAATCAGCGTGGATAAGGCAAAACAAGCCTAAGTGTGGACAAACATGCAAACTGCTCAGATGAAGCAATACCTCTCAGAAAAAGCAATACCTTTCAAGGGACAGGAATTCTTCCCTGAACCACTGCATATGACTCTGCTAAGGCTGGGCTGGGTGAGGGATGCACACATCCTGAAACAGCTTCCTAAAACAGAGGTCTGGGGAGTCCATTTATAAAAGCCTTCCAGGCAAAAGTGAGAATAAGCAGCTGCTGTCTTGAAGGGGCATAAAATCTGTGTGGGAACTTGCCCTGGTTCAGGCCCTGAAGTGCAGACAAATGCACACACACACACACACACACAGAGAGAATTTAATCAGCTCCAGCAACCTGTAAGATCCAGCAGCTGGCAGGTTTTTGTGGAACAAAGAGGCCACAACCCACACAGGAATGGAAGCATTGCTTCCTGTGAAACCCCTGGGGGTTGTGCACAGTCCTGGCCTTCAGTGACACTTTATTACTTTCTTAATTTATACAACACACCGGTACTTTTTAAAATAATGTAATGAGCCTGCTAGCTTCTTGCAGCAGGTAGAGATCAGGGAAGGACAAAGAGCAGGTTGGTCAGAGCACTCTAGCAGCTGGCTGAACAAAGGCAAGTGATGTGAAAAAAAAATCACTGAAGTTGGATCAGACTGGAGCAAGATAATAAGAAAAGGCCCAAAGAAAACCTTTGATGAAGAGATGGAGCTCTGAATAGGGCACTTACATGCTTCATTACTTGCCCTCTGAGAGAGGAATGGACTGGAAGATGAACTCCAAATACCACACCTATCGCATGTGTGGGTGAGGCTACCTCAAGTGTCCTCCAGGAAAAATCTATTTTTTTACCAAAATCATTGTCCATAACACCTTTTCACCTTATTCTTTCAGTCTGCAAGAGATCATCCTGTGTTTGCCAGGTGTGAGTGGGAATCAAGGTGAGGCCTGAATTTGTGAAATGGAGGCTCCAAGTCACTCAAATATCTGCTTCTGAGCTTTTGGTAAGACAACCACTTTCACATACAGTTTTGAGAAAGAATGGTAAAAATGGTTTACCAGAGCTACTTTTCATCTGGTGAGAGTACAGCACAAAGGAGCTGGCAGGAAAACTTTCTACAGGCTTGGGGAGATAAAACCTGCCAAATGCAAGGGGTTACCTACTGAAGTGATGAGGATTCTGTGGAAGAAGGATGTCTAATTTTTGTCTGTCAGTGTCTGAGACGTCAAAGGCAACCTTGACAAGTAGTAGCCCCTTGGATGAATCAGGGGGATATAATCGAGTGGACCTCTGCCACTGATTTCTGTGGGGCTATGATTTCATTTCTTGAAGTCTGCCTCTCGCTCTCATTCCCTCTAAACTGCTCTTGGCTGGAGAATGAGTGCAACACAAAGAACAAAGCAAACACAGAAATTAAGGCACACCTTCAGATTCATGTCAATTTAACTTAACTACAACAATTTTCCAGTAAGTTCATTGCTCATCAAAGGGAGGAACAAACAGTGAATCTGGATGGCTTCAGACAGACACAGCATAAGCAAATTAAGTGCAAATTTCTCCTGCACCCAGCTCATTCAGGACAGCCCTGTTCTGTCCATCAACATGCCCCGGTATTCCTGCCCACTCTCACCATCTGCTGATGTAGCTAAGTCCTGAAAAGAAGAATCTGCTATTACCCATGAATTTTTAATGCAGCAAGGAAAGGGCTGCAGGAAGAAGAATATTTGGTGGCATTTACTCCCTGTGATCAAAGCCATTTCATGTCTCTTATGTGATATTATTAGAACACAATATGAAGTGAAAGCAGTGTTCAGACTGAGGTCCCTTTTCAAGAAACATTTTCTGCAGAGGAGAATGCAAGAACCAAAGCCAGCAGGAAGCTCGTGTTCTTACAGCTTCTCTCTGCCCATGTGTACCTGCATCACATGACAGAAAGAGCCAAGCAGATACCTTAACTCCATTTCCCTCTATCACAAGCATGATGTTCAATGGAACACTTCCACTCACCTGCGAAAGCTTTCCAACACCCAAAAGCACTTGCATGGTCAGCAGTAAGAGATCCCAGTCTAAAGAGACATGCTACAGAAGGTGCTGTGCTTTAGGTCTCTGATGTCACTGGAATTTGTTAAAGTACTGACTGTTTGTACACACCAAGCAACCACCCAAGAAAACACAATGCCATGGAGAGAGCTGATGTGTCCTGTCTTTGTCCCATCACGAGCTGAGCCCATCCCCCAGAGCCAAGAGGCACACGAAGACCATACAGGAAAATCTGTTATGCACTCAGTGAGCAGAAGGTGAATTTTTAGTTACTGAGAAAGGGCTACAGGGCTTCAGATAGATTTGGCTCTCAAGAATTAGGATTAATTCTAGACCTTTACTTTCCTTTACTAAAGGATATAACAAAACACATACTATACTAAGTTTTTTGAAAAGTTTCTTCCTCTGACCTCAGACAAACATGGATGCATGAGACTATTCCCCTGGGAAATATCTGCATTAGCTGAATATGCTGTAATTACAAATTGCCAGTCTTATTGCCATTGTTCAATCGACAATAAAACTCAGGCACTGAGAGGCCACACTGATCAAAATCCTAGCCACAAGCAATGCATCCCATACAGATCACATTCTGTTGTTTGAAACCTTCTGAAGCAAATCTGTCCACTGCTGGTAAGTGTTTGACGAGCGCTTCATGAAAAGCCGATGCCTTGTTCACAATGTACCTCTGATGGCACTGAGGATGCATTGTTCACACCAGCTGAAATTTCCAGCCTCTATTCCATGGCTTAAAGGCTGAGATATCTGTAAGCAATGGTCAAGGTTCAAAAAGCAGCAGGGATACCTGTGCAAAAATATTTGTCCATTGAATCCCGCTGCTGATATGAGACTCTTGACGGCTCACTGTGAACCATCACATAAATGCATCTGCACTAATACCACACAAGTAAAGACAAGGGAGCCTCAAGTGAAGCTGAAGTTTACATATTTTGGTAAACATAAAGTGTGTAAAAGAATGCTGACAGCCATCATGCAGATGTTTACAGAGGTAACAGAAAACCTCTGGATGGCTCTTTCTGCTTTTATGTTCTTCTGAGCTGGACTGCAAGAAAGCTGAAGAAGGACTTTTAGCGAGGGTACATAGTGATTGGACATGGGGAATGGCTTTAAACTGAAAGATAGTAGGGTTAGATTGGATGTTAGGAAGAAATTCTTTACTGTGAGGGTGGAAAGGCACTGGACAGGTAGCCCAGAGAGGCTGTGGGTGCCCCATCCCTGGAAGCATTCAAGACTAAGTTGGGTGGGGCTTTGAGCAACCTGTTCTAGTGGAAGGTGTCCCTGGCCATGGCAGAGGGGTTGGAAGTAGATGACCATTAAGGTCTCTTCAAACCCAAGCCATCCTATGATTTGGTGACTCAGGTAAGGGCTCTGTACTGGACAGCTCTTTCTATGCCACTGTGTAAATCAAGCACAGTTGACTGAAGCAGAGAAAAGGCCATGAACGCTCAAATATATCCAAAGGAAACTGCAAGACATCAACACCATACATAATGTGCCTGCTGTCCCTCAAAGCTCTTCAGTGAGAAAGCCCTAGGAAGCAGAAGTTCTGTTCATGCACAGGAAAGCAGAAATGTGTCATTGCTTAAATCTTTGGAGTGGAAGCTGGTTTGCTCTTATTGCCACAGAGAATTGCACAACAGATTTAGGTTTCACACAGGCTGAACCCTTCCCACTTCACCTACACAGCACAACAGAGCTGTGGGGGATGTTCTAGGCACTGCAAGTGTGTGAGGAAAGAAACTGGTGAAGGAGGGTCAGGGTGCAGTCCTTTGTGGAAAGAGGCCTGTAACACCATCATGCTCTGTGTGTGCATGAGTATGAGCAGTGAGACTGACATACATGATATTCCAACTTACTGGGATGACTGAATGGGACAAATATTAAGTCTTAAATTCTGTGGTATTTTGTCAGGAAGCAAGGCTTACAAAAAGAAAATAAACCAAATCAGCTCAGAGAGAAAGGGAAAAAAATCCCCTATTTCATCCAGAAATCGAGTCTTCCTTATAATTTCCATTATGGTTCTTCAGCTTTCTAAAGATGTCCTCACTTTCAGCAGCCAATTTTAAAACACAGTGTTTGAACACATTGGCAAGGCTAGAGTCAATGTCTTGATGACTGGGGAACATGCAGTATACTTCTAGTTTACTAGACATATTCAACTCCCTAAGGAAAGATTCAAGATATCATCAGTATCGGTTAGATGCCCTTAGCTCTGCAGTCAAGAGCTTTTACAATGTGAAGGTGGTGTCCATAGTTTCTAGTTCCTGTAGTATCTTTCCATAAAGCTGACAAATGTTTGGATAGCTGCAAGAAAGATGGATGAGATTGAGACATAGAGAAACATTTTGTGATTAGAATATGATTGTCAAGCTAATGAACCTCTCAAGGCAAATCCTAGCAGGATGAACAAGCTGCTCAACTTTGCCTGATTCCTTGAATCCAGCAGTTCAAGACA
Source organism: Geospiza fortis (assembly GCF_000277835.1). NCBI lineage: Eukaryota > Metazoa > Chordata > Aves > Passeriformes > Thraupidae > Geospiza > Geospiza fortis. Next base: position 3,829,028 of record NW_005054320.1, read on the forward strand.
ACTTTTCCCATCATCTTAAAGCTCTAGTGTTCTTCAGCCCTGGTTTTGGAAGGGATATTTTTTTTCTCAGTAGTGGGAACAGTTCTGTGTTTTGGGTTCAGTATGAGAACAATGTTGATAACACACTGATATTCTGGTTGTTGATAATTAGTGTTTCCCATAAGTCAAAAACCTGTCCATTTTCCAGGCTCTGCCAGTGGAAGCACAAAAACCTGTGAGAAGCATGGCCAGAACAGAGGACTCCAACTGACTAAAGGGATATTTCATATCATAGAACATCATGCTCAGTTTACACATGCCTCTGGGAGTCACTCAGAAGAGGGGCTGATTGCAGTCTGGGGATGGGTTTGGCATCAGTCAGTGAGTGGTGAACAATTGAGATGTGGATCACTTGTTTTTATTGGGTTTTTATCTCTCTCTCTCTCTCTCTCTTATTTTTTTTAATCTCTCTTGCTTATTACTATTTTTATTGTATTTTACTTTGTTTCAGTTGTCGTACTGTTCTCATCTCAACCCATCAGTTTTACTTTTTTTTCCCTGATTCTCCCCCGCGTCCCCTGGGGTGAGGGGGAGGAGGGTTAGCAGCAGGTGGTGCTTGGTTGCTGCCTGGGGTTAAACCACAATACTTGATTATTTCACCAGAGTTGAAGAGATTGCCAAATTCTAACATCCCTCTGGAAGATACAAAGCTGTTTTGATGACTCATCTGGCAAATACAGCAACTACTGCCAATTAATACTAAGTCAGAATACAAAACTTTGGGAAATTAGGGAAAGGGAAATAGAGTTTAAGACTAGGAAGTGTTTCAAAAAAACACACAAAGCATTCCGTATGATTTGTAGATTCTCCTTTTGTCTTAGACTAGCCAGAGGGATGATTAATGCTTTCTCATTATTTCTTAACAACATTTGGAATATAAGCAATAGGAAGTAAAGAAAAAAAACCAATGTAGAAACATTTCTTCTTATTCCCTCATCAGACAACCTCAAAAGAAAATACAGAAAGTCCACAGTAAGATTTATATTCATTAAAAAAAACCCTGGAAAGTTCCATTAAGTGCCTGCATTTAGGATTTTAACTTAGTATAGATGTTCTTTAAAAAAAAAATATTCTTACTTGCTCCGTCCGTGCTGGGATTTAAGAAGTGCAAAGAATTTAACTAGCTAATGTGTATTAACAGCTTAGCACAAATAAGGCAGCATGCTTCCATGATGTATTAAAACTCAGTTAGTTAAACCACAAGCTCCTTCTTGCCATTGTGCTTAACATCTGTTAAAATCATAGTGCCTTGTTTTCATTAGGCTGGCAATACACGCCCCCAAAGACAGCTTCCCCTTAAAGCTCCCGTGAGAACGACCTAAAGGTTTAGCTATGTTGGCAAAGCCATCCTAAGTTGACATTCTGCTGATGCGGCAGTAACACGCTTCCTATCTCTTCATTCCTCCAGTAAACACTCTTGGCAAAGGGATTACAAGGCCAGGGAGCTGCATTTGCACTTTGGCTCTTGTAGTGTCACACTCAGCATCGCCTTTCCTCGCGCCTGTGACCAGAGTTACAAAGGTTTATAGCACAGACCTGGTCCTGGCCACAAGGAGCTGCAGGCTGGCCAGCAGGGTGGCAGATTGTCAACTGCTGCATGTCAATTCCCACAGACAAACTGAGGCTCATCCTGAAATTGTCTTGCTTTGGTTCATGACTTCTGACCATAGTATAGGAAAGAAAATGCTACGTGTCCCTGCACCTGTGTGAATCCATCCTAATTTTTCTTTCCTAAATGACAGCATTTTGTAAGAATTTCCCCAAGCCTGCAAGCTACTTTTACCTTACTTCCATTTAGGTTTTCAACATGAGTTGCAAAAGAAAATTCCCTGTCTCAGAGGTAGAACAGCACGTTGACCATACCAACTGCCCCTTCAGAGAAAGGGCTAGTCCCTAGATATTCATCACTTCCTTTGTGCTTTTTCTCTGCTCAAGTGGCCAGAGAATAAGTTAGATTTTTTTCTTCTGCTGTTTTACGTGCTCAGGTAGGATATTCACTCAGAAGTCACCAGGCCAGAGACCTAGTTGGTGTGGCACAGACATGCCTAGTCAGGCACCAAAAACTATCACAGAGTCCAAAAGAGGCTCTCAGGCCCTGGTGACATATTCACTGTGTATGCTTCCTCTGCTTTATAGCCGACTCACATGGAGAACCACCAGGATATCTACAGAACAGGAAAAATAACTGCATATTATCTGTTTAAAAGCCTCATAATCCTCAGGCAACAACTGAGTAGTAACTGCAGTGACAGGCAAAATCTTTCTGCTTCATATTAATAAACCCCAACACAATATTATGGCTTGCTGCATCAAAGGCTTTTACATAAATTACCTTTTTTTTTTTTTTTAATTAACACTAAAACAAAGAATACATGTGTGAAGGGACTTGGGTGTTTAAGGCTTTGCTTAGGTTTCCATTTGCTGCATTATGTTGGTTTTGAGGAACTAGACTACATCACTGGCAACAAGCAGAACGCAAACAAAGAGTACAAATGGGGAAAAAACCAAATTATCTCTGTGTTTTAGTGGTCTGATATCTCATTTGTCAGACCAGAAGGGAAAGTCTCTCCCCCAGAAGAATATTACTGTTACTTTTTTCTGGAGACCAACAGCCCAGTGTCAGCCATGAAGAGTCACTGCTTGCCCCAGATATGTTTTCTGACACAGAGACACACGAAGTCATGACGGCGAGGGAGTGACATGCCCATGTCACTTGTGTCTTCTGCAAATGCTTTTTCTCTACATTGGAATACTGCAATTATGAAATTATGAAGCTTTCTGCAGATCTTCATCTTATGCCCATAAATTGCACAGACAGTCTCCTCCAAAAGGCAGCGCCCACTCATGATGTCCTTACTAGGTGGCAATTTCTTCTCCCCTGTGAACAGCTGTGCAATATGAACAGATTGAGACCATTTCCACAGATGTCCTGGTTCATATCTGGGGTGTAGCCCAGGCCAGTCACCAACTGCACGGTTCCTTTCCCTCGGCAAAATCATGGCACTGATTGTTCCGCCGTGAGGACAGAACACACCAGATAAACTCTGTGTGTGTTTGTTTGGCTGGCCCTAAATCCTCACCTCTGCATTAAACTCCAGTCAGTGCTGTCTCACCAGGTGCTATGCCTTTGCTGAAGTACCTTAGGGAAACAACTCAGATTTTTGCAGGGTAGTTTTGCAGGGATAAACACATTCCTCCAGTGTAGCCATGGGGTTCCACTGACATGACACTGGCCTTGGATGAAGCAAGGGATGCCTTAGGGGGTTGTAGCACAGCCAGGAAGAATGGCTGAAAAGATAAGAGCACCGAGGCCTTTAAACTACAGCTCTCATGAGGACTGGTGGTACTGCTGCGTAAACAAAGTTTTTTCTTCAAACTGGTTGAATTAAACAGTTCAGCTGAGTTGGTTTGAGCTGACTGGAAATACAGTACTTCCCAGAAAAAGAATAAAATGTACTTCCAATAAATAACAGGAACAGCAATAATAAAAGAGTTGAAAATCACACCTTTCCTGAATTTTTGGGAAGCACATTTTTCACTTTAAATCATTGTAGACAGCAAATTTCAGAGCTTCTTGCCCTTGCTATCTCTTCCCACTGTTTTCTCTGCAGTATCTAACAATTGGAGCTTTCCATCTCTCCTCTCCTCATTACCATCCTGGTACTAACATCCTGTACAAATGCAGGCAGATTTGAACTTTCATCAGAGAACTCTAGCAGCTGCTGAGGAGGGAGAGGATTTTCTTTTTTTTCTTTCTTTTACAACAATTAAAAAGAAGTATCTGACTGTTTCTGTGAAAACTGTGGACTGGACAACATCTTGTAAAAAATATTACTGGCTGAAAACTGGCAGTTGCTCCATCAGTATGACAGAATAATTAAAACCAGTATGACAATAATTAGCACTTCTATGGTTCTTTTCATCCATGGATATCAAAGCACTTCACAGAAACAAGTGCAGCTACCTCAATTTTTAAAGCTGAGCTTAGAAAAAAACAAATCAGAACTTCTTCCTTGTGGAAAATTCCAACGACTTCATTACAGGTATTCATCCTAAATTAGAGATAAGAGTGGAAATATTTTTTAATAAAAATTCCAAAATGAAGAGTGCTTAAATAATGTGCCAAGGTTGATTAGGGAATGTAGCTGTTTTTGATGGAGCCAAATGTTTTGCCATTGTGAATTTAGTGCATTTTGGTTTGAGTCTCTCAACAATACATTTGCTTGTGGGAAGCGAATGCCTCCTGAGAGCTGTAGTTCATATTTCCCCACTGAACTTGATAACTTTGTTAGGCACTGCCTGTCCCCATCCTTCCCTAAGGCTGGGCCTGCCTGTCCTGATGTTCTGCAGAAACGTCACCAGAACATTCCTCACTGCCTCTGGAATTGTCAGGGAAGAGGAGGGCAAGTCATGATTGCTACTTGCAGGCGTCTCACCTCAAACCAAAGCTGCTTATATGATTTGCCAGAAGTTACATACCCAGATGTTTATTGACAAGGCACCTGGGTACCATGTCAAGTACCACAAAAAGCTTCCCAGTGAGCCTGGAAATGTGCATGGGACCAGAAAGACCTTGAACAAGCTGGTGCTTTTCTAGGAAAGCCCATTTATATTTACTGCATTTCCTTACCTGGCCTGAATGTCTCATTGCCTCACTTGTGCTCCCCTTACACACACAAAGGGAGAATTTATCTTGGTGGTCCCAAGTACAAGGCTGCTGAAGGGGGGACTTTGATGACTGATGAAACAAGACTGAGCTGATTAAATTTATGTTATTTTCTCTGACTGTTCCTTCAATAATTTCAGAGCAACAAACCACAGGCAGACTGCAGGTTCATGAGGGAGAAATCAAGAGGAAGCAGTTAATATTTCTACCAATTTAGCTAATGGTACTGAAACCAAAGTAGATGTTTGGAGGCACAGAGCATGTGGTAACTGAACAGTATCAGGTTCAGATGATTATTCATAATTACACACACAAACAATCCAGTTAACTCTCTAAACCTGACCTGGGAAATCAGGATGGCTGTATGTAAATGAATATCCACCTGGGGAAAATCAGGTCCAAAGTTTGCTCCTACAAAAATATCTTTTACCTGGATTTTAGTGTGCTTTACAGTTTTTTGGTTTTTTTTTCATAGATGCTTCTGATACCATGTCTGACTGTAAAACATGACAGACATGATATGGTGCCCCATTCTGAGATGCTAATTGTGTTAGCCATTCACGTGTGTCAGGTCTTACTAACTAACTAACTAACTATTTACTAACTCTACACCTGAGTTACACCCATGGCACAGCTTAACCTCACTTGATGAAACCATCCAAAAAACAATTCCAGCAAATAAGCAAAGCATACAAACAAACAAATAAATGTTTCTGGCTAAAAGCCTAGCTTGTAAAAAGCCTCTCAGGCCTATATTTCTTTGCTTGTGTATTTGCATAACTGAAAAAAGAAACAGGACTTTCCCCAGCTCTCCCTGCAAGCAACATACTCCATCATTTGAAATTTGATGTATTTTGAAAATCTCCCTAATTTCTGGATATAACAAGTGAACGATGCATGCCTCAGACCTTTAGTTCTCAGTTCGGGAACAGGGAGCAGACGCTGATGCTTAGAACCACCTTTTATGGGAAATGTATTAGTACACGTTCCTCTGTCAAAACATAAATAATGTACTGGGACAGTGTCACCTTGTGGTTGCTTGCTGGCATAGCGGCCGGCTGGGAGGGGATACTCCCTGTCCCTCGCCCCCAAAAGCCTTCACTCAGGAACGTCAACCTTGGCAATTTTTGGGGGGGATTAAAGAGAACCTTCATGATCCTCCCCATCTGCATCGTCCATGCAGGCCTTTGCAGCTCTTGTGCTAACGTGTCCTAAAATCCTCACAGAGGCACAAAGGCATTAAATATCTGGAACAACTCCACAATTTGCACTGGCTACAAAAGTCTGGGAGATATGGGAAGAAGGAAGCTGCCTAGTTCCTAAATAGGAGCTGTGATATTGGGCAATAAAATTCTCCCTTTCTTAATTTTCTGCCTTGCAAGGTAAGTTCCAAGGACTGGCACTGGATTTTGAAAACTGCTGTGTATGAATAGGAAAACATACAGCCCTAATTCAAAGTTAGTACTAAAGCAAGGAAATTCAGACACCAAACTGTGTTCTTAATGGAGAGCTAATGGATGTTAATTAACCACCAATTGACAAATAGCATATTTACTGTAGTTTAACAGCTCTGCAAATAAGCACCAACTCATTTACACGTTTAAACCTTAATAAATACATTTGCAGTCATTGGCCACTTAAGTTGATTTTCAAACTGTCCCCTACAGTAAATCTAAAAGGATACATTTGGTCACAAAAGTTATTTCACATTAATTAAACATTAGCTCATTGCAGAAAACGAAGTTGATGGTAAAGGACCTCTTTCATCAATACTGGGTTATTAAACAGCTAGTAGAGGAGCAGCAGGTTTCCAAGAGTGATTTCACTGCAGATAAACATGCAACAGGATTTTAAAAAGTCCTTCTGAGAAGAAGGCATGGGATCGAAGACTGGGTAGTGACACTTAGGAGGAAAGGTGGTGTGACCAATACTTGCATTTTGTGAATATATTTCATTCAGTCCTGTGAGCCTTTCATTGGATTCCTTTTCCTGTCTTTCTCAGTTTGGACAATTACACCTTCTCTTCTGCTACTACATTTGCTGTTCATTCAAAATGGTGCAAGAAACTTCTCTGCAGCTTTCACCATGACCCTGCATTTCTCCTCTCATCCTATTCCTTCGTCCATCCCTTAAGGTTGCTTCTTAACTACAGCCCTATATTTTGCCCTGGAATTACTGTATTTGCTTCCTAATGGCCTGTGGTGAGGGTTAAGCTCATGGTGTATGTCAAATGCTTTAAGATCCCATCACAGAAAATGCTGGACATAAGGAAAAGATAAACACAACCTCCCTTTTGTATAATCCTTATAGGAATGCACGGCATAAAACCAAGTCCAGTGGTATTTATCCCAAGTAAATTCATTCTCCAATGCTGTTGCAGAAGCCTCCAGTGGAGGGAGCTTAAAATAACTTGAAAAGGCTTTACTTTCAAGAGCTTAATTAAATCATTGTTTCATATTTTATACAAAACAGAGAAAAAAATTCAGGAAAGGAGAAATGGAAATAATCACCATTCATCAAATGGGAAAAGTCAAGATCAAATGGTGAAGAAGTGTTTTCAGACTTTGAGAGAATACAAATAGTGTGAAATAGAAAGCACAAATTAAATTAAGGATCATAAAATTTTCTCTGTTTGCACAGCTCAGGCAACACTATCTGGATCCAATTTATTATCAGTCTCAACAATAAATAAGCTCACATGATTTCCAGGCTGAAATAACCTTTACTCATTTTGCAATAAAACTACCATAGGGGTCTGGTAAGCAAAGATGAATTATAGCTGCCTGTCAGAAATAATGATGATAATCCTTCCCACTCCCACAACATCTGAGGATTACAACCACCTTTGCAGACAACACAGCAATCTCAAACACACAATGCAACATAACAAACCTATGTCCTCAACAGGTTCATAGATGGAGAAACTGAGGCACAGGCAGAGGAAATGAATCACTCCACAATCACAGTGTTACTCTGATCCCTGTTCCCACCTTGGCCTCAGTCCCATGAGAGTGGAAACAACTCTGATTTCAGTGGATTTCTTTCATTTATGCGCTGCTGTCACCTTTCCAACAGATGGATTGCAGCAGCACTCAGGCTCTGTGATTATAGACCAGTGTCCTCTTGTGCTACACAAAACACATCAAAAGATCTGGACAAAATGGGATTTCCCTGTCCCAGTGTTTACAATGGAGATGCAATTGCATCCCTTTGGATGGTAATTGTGCCTGGAAATTGTGCCTGGATGGATCTGTAACTATCTGGCACTCCTCACAGATTTGAGGATTGATCACCCATTGGGGCTGGGATGACTCTTCTCTAATGTTGAGGGTCTATGTAGCATTCTAGTGAGTGAACCTGGGGAAGAGCACACAGGCTGTGACTTCCTCCAAAACGTGCAATTTCCCCTTTGGCATGAGGCGGCCAGACCCATAGATGTGGGAGCTGAAGCAAAAGCCTGGTTTTAAGCCCTTGTAGGCATGTGCATGGAGGGCTTTGCCTCTGGTAGAGCCTTAGCGCAAGAAAATCCTGGCCAGTCCACAGCGAGTTCCCTCCAAGCATCCACAGGCTTGGCTGCAAACCCTTCACTTGGACAACCAGCATCCTCAACCCAAACCTTCCCTAACTGCGTCCCTATCTCACATCCAGATTTCCTGATGAGGGCATAACGTTAATAACAAGAAGGAAGCCAAACAACAGCAGTGTTTCCAGGAAATTGATACCTCTGCATCTGGTGTACTTTGAAGGCACTGGGCTGTTCTGCATTCATGAGGCACAACTCACATGATATCTGTCAGCCAAAGACATCCAAGTCAGTTGCACCAAGCTGCCTTTTTCTTCTCAGCTACAGACAACTGTGAAGTCCCCCTCTTTCCCCAGATGTTTTTGCATGCTTCATTGCAAAAGAATAAGCATCTGTCAAAACTGCCTGTGCCTCCTCCCAGGGAAACAGTAGCCAGGGGCAAGGTGTGTGGGTGGGGTGTCCTTTTTAGAATCTGCAGCCTCATTAAAATAATTGGCATCTGGACTTGATTTGGGAAGCTCAGTGCCAAAGGGGCTTATGGGGTAACTAATGCTGCGGAGTCAGAGCCAGAAACTTCATAGCAGGCTTCTCAATGTGGTCTCTGGCAAGATCTATGCAATGTAATGACATTATGGCTTTGCCATACATTACATGCAAATTAGAAGAGGCTGGCAGCCATGCAACTGGCATAGCACAGCAGCAATCATCCTTACAGGATGTAGAAGGCAAGGCTATTCATCCTCAACCTGAGCACAGGGGTGGGAAAGGGAAAGAAAATCTCCCACAGTACAACTGCTTGCCTCCTTTCCCCTTTGAGTCACCTAATGTGGTGGAAGATGCTTCCCAGTGCCCAGCCCCTGGTGTTCCTACCTTATTTTTCAACTTTACCGGAAGGTGTGATTTTTTCCTTCCTACATCTATCCAAAATTCCCTTCAAATGTCTGCTGTTCTGTCTGTGCTTCTCCCCAAGCATCCCCTCCTTAGTGCTGAATAGCTGTAGGGTATGCACAACAAAATGTTTGTGTGCAGGTGCAGAGCAGTGATGGATGCAGACAGCTGGCTGGCCAGCCGGGACTTCACCTGCTTTGCTGTTGATGAACTGCTCTTTCTCTACATTAATTGCTTTTAATGGTTCCCCCCATTTAGGCAGCCATCTCCTCCTCTTTAACCTTTTGTATTTTCTCTGAACTGTTTGGCATACAAAATCTACAGCAAAATTCCCCAAAATCACAGAGAATACTCTGATGACAGAGGATAGATATCAGCCTCCTGGTCCCCTGTTTTCAAAATGATGACTACTAATAATCTGGGGGGATGTTAATGGAGGGAGCACTCATTCCTGTTATGATTTATTGTTCTTCTAGTATCCTTGTGACTGCAAAGACTCACCATTTCCATGATGCAGAGACACAAACCAAGACAAAAATACACAGAAACCTTAGAACTCTTGCTACAAGATCACAACCAACTCACCCCAAGCCAAATGGCACCTTGATTTCAGCAAGGAGGTAAGAGTGATAGTATTTTTGTTCATGTCATGTACTCCCACTATTGATAGCTCAGGCCTCTAACCTAGCCAGAGAGTCTCTTTCAAACAAAGTAGTTTCATTAATAAAGGACTTTAGTGTGGATACTATAGGCTTGATAATTCCAAATGTCCAGCCTGCTACCCCAGCAAACTTGCCCCAGTACACCATTCCTCACACTGCAGGGCAACAGCCCCAGATGGCTCCACAGGCTGATCACAGCCCGACACTATCACAAACTGGGACTCCAGTTCCCATTTGCAAGACAACCCAAGCACCTTTCAAGCTCCCTACTCTCTACAAGACACCACTGAGGAGCCTCAAGGCAGAGAGAAGGCAGTGGTAAGCAGTTTGAAAAGTAACCTATTTTAGATATTCAACTTGAACATTAATTATCCTGGGTGTTGGATTAATGCACCTAATCTGTTGAATCTCATACGGCTATACTTCCCCCCCCTCCCAGCTTCAGTGTTGCTGACTACACTAGAAAGCAATATTTTAGTCTAAACCAGCTTTGGTCTTTAAAGTATCTCTGGATCAAATCCAGCTCTTTGCTACTGCAAGCAGTTTCATTACAGGCATTTTCAAAACCTGTGATGGGTAGCAAACTGCAGGACTTAGAGGAACTGGAGGAAGCAAATTCTGCTCTTTCCTCATGTCTGTCACCCACAGTTGGCTTCTGATGGAAAAGCTAGCAGAATAGGGAGTTTGGAGTGCTATTGCTCAGGAACAGCTTGTGTAGCAACACCAAGGATACCATTCTGTGTCCTGGTCTGGTCTTCTCAACCTGTTTCCAACCTGAGGGATAGCTCATGACCGTGCCAGTGATGCGGATAGGGAAGCAAAGTTCCTCAGATAACCTCCTTCACTTGCACAGTGTTTGCGCCTAGACATTGGAAGGAAAATGGTCCCTAAAAGGGAGCAACAATCAATGTAAGCTTAAATGATGAGTTATATTGCATTAGTGACATTGATAAAACCAGAGAGAGGAATAGCCCTCCACTAATTAAAAGCAGTGTCTGTTTCCCAGGTGAGACAGATGTCTGTGCTGCAGAGGTCTACAAAAAGAAGGAAGAAGCACCTGAGTCTGTATCTTGCAACATGATTATGGCTAGAGAAGGGAACATCAAGAAGACATGACAGACAAGGGCTGAAGGAGTTAAAGCCCATTTAAAAACTGTCTGAGTAGCATTTAAAGACCAGGTAATATTACAAGGATAAATACTTGTCAAGTAAGAATTCTGAATCAGTTTATGAAGTTTTGTACAAGAGTGGCACCCATGTTGGACTCAGGAAGGCCTTCATCCCACCTGGAGTGGGTATACAGCTGATATTAGGTGTAGGTGTGGGTAGGGGGGCACTTTGACCATTCCAGGCAGTAGGTTGCTAGACAGGGCAGATGTGATGTTCTGGAGTAATGCAAAATTCAGTGACTATTATATCGATACATGACAGATGTTACAGAAGCACGGAACATTCAAAGACCAGTGCATTAACTTTATAAATATTACATTCATCCTTATGGCTTTTTTTAGCAATTATATCCTTGGTTCTATAGGTAAACCAAAGTAAGTTTTCTGCACATCTTGAGACTCTGCAGGGTGCTTTACCTTCCCATAGAAAAAAAATCCCAAACAAAATGAAAAGTAAAAAAGTCATTTAACTTTTGACCAATATCAAACAAAACAACAATGCCAAAGTTATGAAACAATACAAGCTCCTGGCTGGACTCGAGCATCTCTGACTTGAACAAACTCCTTGAGTCTCCTTGGGAACATTAGCTCTACCTGTACTAGGGAAACCTATTTTCCCGAGGATCCAGGCGCATGCCCAAGTTGTGACAAAATGCCCACAACATTATATTGCATTCATCTGAGTGATTTGTTTAATTAGTTCAATTTTTTTTTTTCATGGAAAGGACAGCAGCTAGCAAGTGGATGAGATCCATGGTGTACATGTGTCAAGCAGAGTGCCACAAAATGCACATGCCCTGAAATGTAAATTCTACTTTGATCACCATCTGCAGAGCTTTACAGATTAATATTATTTTAAATTAGGGAGCTGATAATGATGGAGAAGGTAGTATGGAACTGCTGCATAGCATTGGTTTTGGAAGTTTTTGGTGGCAGTCAAGGTCTTGCCAAGAGCTGAAGAGCCATTCCCATCAGCTGCACCTAAGCCAGACAATGTCTCTCCTCCAGCTGCTTGGCCATGGCTGAATCCATGGGATCTAGCAGGGATGGGCAAGTGGCTTAAAAAACACCTTGCTAGACTCAAACTTGCTCACAGCCTCCCCAGGTGCCACACACTGTATGGCACCTCAGTCATCATTTACAATTGTTAACATTTCCACAGCTTGCTGTTCTCCAGCTGGACTCACCCTGACTTCTACTGCTGCACCAGATACCCATGCAAACAAAAGCTTTGTCAGCCATGCAGAATCTACCTTCCTTATTGCCCATTTCACATTATTAACTGCATACCCACATAAGCTAAGGAGATGTAATTGCAGTCAAGTTCCTCCTCTGGTCCAAAGATTCTCCTGAAGTTCATTACCATTTGTACTGTAACTACTGTTCAGCTTGCCACATTTCCAGTCAAGTTTTCAAACCAAATGAGGTTACCAAATAATGTCTTAATAGAGAATGCAGGCTAATTTATATATTGAAATTAAAGATTAAAGCTTAATCTTAATTAAATCTCACAAAAGTTCAGTAAAGCTGCCCAAATTATAAAATATAAAAAGATGTATTGATTACTTGAGAAATGGAAATCACATTTAATAAATACAGGAATGAGCCATTAAGGGAATGGAGAGACCAGAAAAAGCACTAACTGGTGATTAAAAGAAGATAAATATTTATTAAATGTTGCTGTGATTTATTAAGCTGTGTTGGGCTAAACAAATGTAATTTGATATCTGAATCATATCTCATTCTGATACAGTCTTCATTAAATCTGAAGTCTTGGCTTTAAATGGATATCATATGTTCCCTTCAGTTCTTAATCTCTTTGAAATATCAGTTTGATGCTGTGGAAGACGTTGAAAGTCACAGGGACTGAAGCCTCCTGCGTATCAATGAGGTTGTTCTGCACCACAGGTGAGCAGTCCCTCCCCATTCCACAGTGCCTTCTTATCCAGGACCTGTTGCAACTTTGCGCTGTCCCTTGGTGACAGGGCAACGTTCAGATTTTAAAGCCATTCTGTCAAAAGACTAGACAGGAAGAGTACAACTTCAAATTTCAATCAGTCCTCCAGCAACCAGTGTGGAAGTCTGAGACAGCACAGCCATCTCTGGCTTTAAAGCAGGAAAGCTGACTGCCACGCTAACGCAGCCGCTGCCTGGCAGAACACCAGAGCAGGCTGAGCATGAGAAAACATCGAACCCCTTGTCAATAACAGTAATTAGTCAGGCAACAAATAGCTCTGTTGATGCAGCTTTCCAGTGGAAACGTTAATCATGCAGGAGCTGAAAAATTCATTCTGCCAAGGTTCAGAGAGCAACCTTATCTTGGGCCCCTCACAGAGGGAGGCAAGGGTCTGGTAGAGCATGGCACTGTACGCACATGAGGTGTTTGAATAAGAACGTTTCTCGGGGTTAGGCAGCAAGCTGTCTCTGTCTTAAATTCATTCTCGCACTCTCTTTTCAACCTCTATTTAGAAGAAGAGCTCCTTGTTGAAAATTACTGGCATAAATGAATTGCTGCTAATAATTAAATTTGCATAGACTTAAAATTACGTTACAGTGCTCCTTCCGAGTGCTACATCACAGTTATAGACTGCTAGTGAGACTCATTGCCTTTCCACTGTGAACCTCAAAAAAGGTTGTGTGAAAAGTAGCAATCGACTTCCACAAGTTTGCTTGAATCTGAATGTTTCAAAAACTCTAACTTCCTTTCCAATGTCCTTGCCCCCTTGCCAAGGAAATAAACAAACACCAAAACAAACAGGAAAAAAAGGAGAGAAGAAGAGAGGATGTGAAGTCTCCACAAAAAAAAAAAAAAAAAAAA
>NW_005054320.1:3842813-3847105 GCF_000277835.1 Geospiza fortis
GGTAATCACCTACTATTCCTTTTGCTTTTTCAGGGAATGAGAAACAAAATCAGAACTGGGCTCTGCAACCGCTGACACTGAACTTGGAGTTCTACCTCTCTCATCTCTAATACATTCTTTTCTACAGTAACAGGGAGTGCAGAAGTGTAGCAGTGGGACAAACAGGAGTAGAGGGCCAAAGCCACTTCAGAGCTGAGAGAACTGGACATTTTAAAGGTAAAACCCAATAATTTCTTTCAAAAAACCCAATCATTTCTTTCTGAGTGGTTCTGACACAGGCACCCTGCTAAAAGCCAGGGTCTAGCCTCAAGGGCCAAGGGGATACATTAGGCCAGATGAAACATCTGATTTTATTAAAGAGCAGTTATGAGAGATGCCTTTGCATTATGTGCAGTTTTTTCTGTAGGAATTTCATGACAGCAGACTTCTGGCACTTCCTCCTGCAAGCAGGAGACGATCTAGCACAAAGTAATTATTTTCAATGTGTTTAGCCAGAAAAACAAATAAAAACAAAAACCCCATGATTTCAAAATCCTCACTACCAACACAGCCAAGCAGATTCCTCTTCTGGAACTCACTTTTGGGTTGAAAATATGATCAAAAAGTTCAAGCCCCTGAAGCAATTGTCTCAGAAAGTTTTAAGCTACTGAAGATAGCAGGTTTAGGACCATAACTACAATAAACACAGCAAATGAGTAAGAGTCTTCTGGCAAGAATAAGCCAGAATTGCAGAGGCGGATGTTGCCAGTGAAAAGAACAGGAAGGTAACCAAGTGAAGAAACAGCATGAGGGGGATTATCCTTATTTGGAAGCAATCCATTCCAGCAATAAATTAAGCCAGGGATCTCTGCATCAGAAAACAGCAGGGCAACCTATTAAACTAAAGGACAATCTGCTTTTTCTGTCACCTTTGAGCCCTGACTGAATGGTGAGAGAAACAAACACAGCAGAGATCAAAACGTATGTTATTTCAACAGCAGTAATGGTCGACTGCATGTTACAGAGAGAGTAAAATTCTTTTCATGCTCCTTCCCAGCACAAATGCCTGATCTTCAACCATAATATTGCTGGACTGCAGTGGTCATAAATATGAAATCACAGAAGAGAGCTTGGATGGAAGGAAAATGATAATTTGTGTTTTATGGCAAAAACATAGCTGCTTTCACCCCAGCTGCTGAGATGGGATGGGCTCAGGTGAAATACTCAATGCAGACAGGTGAAGCTTTTTTCACAGTGGTATTAGAAGACAGTGGCAAAGGAAGAAAAGAAATGCTATACAATTTTAGCTCAAAGAGGTCTCTGCATCTGCCTGCTGTAGTACATGACATTGTGTACATACTGGTGTGTTCCAGGGCCACATTTACTGCAGGAAAGCAGCATCCACAATTAAGGGATTTCTGAGGGGTAAACACAGGCTCTGTGTCATAAGGGTTTAAATTATAGAGAAGAAGATACCTAAAATGTACAGAAATGCACTGTGCAGAACAGGCAGAACACGAATGAAAGAAGAATCCTAGCAAATCTTAAGCATATACTGGTCATGTGCATAATGTGATCAAAAACAGGCAGATAATTTAGAATTTTGATGGTGTCCTTCCACACTATCAAGTAGCTTCTATCAACAGAACAGCTTGCAATGCCTCTTTCTCCCTTTCTGCCTTGCTGGGGAGGTTTTCTCTTTACCTGCACTAACAGATGCTCTTCTAGTCAAAAGGCCCCAAGAGCTGCCCTGATGGAACTCACAGCTGACGTGACAGTCCCTCTGGCTTCCCAGGCCCAGGCCTTCCCAAAGAAGGGAGAGGTACCCAATGATCCCAAACTGTGCACAGTCCATTTGGTGATGAGCACAAACAACCTTTACCTGACAGATACTCAAGCATTTCCAGCTTCCTCAAGTTCCCACTGTGATACTCACGCTGATGCAAGGGTTTTTTTAAAGCTCAAATTAGGCTGACAAACACAAACAGACTGTGAAAAGGGCAGACTGTCAAAAAAGGTTCCCCTCTTTTAAGCAACACTGATGAAATGAGTAAAGTAATTCCTTGTTGCAGAGTTAGCTCTAAAGTGAACTCTTGGTTACATGCTACTCTGCCATCTACTTTTCTCAGCTCACTTTAAAGTCCAGCTGGCCCTAGCAAAGAATCCCAGAGATGTTGCTGGTTGTCTCTTCTCCTTTTGGTAAGGAGACCCTAGGCCCAGCTTGTGTTCTCCTCTCCAGGGCAAAACACTTTGCTAGTCTGCATTCTGTTGCCCACAGAAACTATTTTGAAGGGGAGATGCCAGCATCAGGTGAATAAGTCATACATGATCCCTGGCTATGTTATCAGGCCTCTCATGGAATATTTTCTACCAATGATAAAATGTTATTGCTGCCATTATCAAGCAGTTGGTCTTTATCTGTCCATCTATGACAGGCCTCGTTATTCAGAAGGTCTTAGGACAACTTCAAGGGGAGATCTTCCCATCCAATGTCAAATATGCCAGCTTTCTATACTTTTCTCTTTCAGCCCCTTGTAAACTGATTTACAAAGCAGAGGCATACAGCTCCCCTCCAAAAATTCCAGGGGAAGAGCTGAAGGAGCCCTGCATCATGCCATGTCCCTGACCTTGGGCTACCGCAGGGTGCTCATGTCTTCAATCCTAATTTTACAGAGATAAGTTCCTGGTCATTCCACACAGGTGTTGATAATTACACAGAAGAAGGAGACATTCAGTAGTTAAGGAGATGGGGCAAAACTGCAGAGCAAAATGGCTGAAGAAGCTGCCCTGAACTGAGACTTTTACAGCCCAACCACACACACATCCTTTCCAATGAGCACAGCAGAATAACTTAACGGGATAAGGGGAGATGTTGGACTGGAGCTGAGCCTGGGGAAAGGGAGGAAAGGGTTTTCTCCTTGCATTCATTTTTTTGTTTCCTTTCTTTCCTTCCCCATACACAAACCAGTAATTAATCTGTGTTAACTTATAACAAGTTATGGCAATAAATTTTAGTAAAATTCCCCAAACAGAAACTGTTCCGCCTGTGACAATGGAGGTAAAGGAAAGCATTTTCCTTGAGTGCAGTAAAAGAGTCCAAGAAGAGACAGAGGCAGTTGTCAATGACTGAAGGCAGCAATATTGTGCAAGCATGGTCTCCAGCAGCTCAGCAGCCTCATCTCTCAAGCTTAGTTCTAGCCAGAAGCTTTACTCCAAGTGCTGATTGCACGCAAAGATTTAAAGAACAATTATGATGTTGCTTTCAATGTGCAGAAAGATAAACTGCAGCTGGTTTTTATATTTCTCAGGGAAGCTCATCTAATTTCAATAGTTTGGAAGAGGGTGTACCTCAAAAAACAAGGCGCACCTCATGAAACTCTTTAGGTAAGAATTATAGACTAATATCTCTATTTTTTCTCATGTTTGATGCACATGGAGATGGTAGACTTCCTACTCTGTGTTTCTCCTAAGTATTGCTCTGTTTTATTAGATGTAATAGTCATGCCATGACTCTGAAAGATCAAATTTTATAATCAATTCAAGTCCTTGCAGATCACAATATCATGCTTTTAATAGCACCAGATCCATGATAACCTACCTCAAACCCAGAGAAGTGACTGGTCTTCTGGAGAGGACTTCAGTGTGGAACAGATGAGTGGCAAAATGCAGTCAAGTGGGCACCAAGTGGGGTAACACAGATGTGGGGTGTAAGTGAGGTGCTCATTAAGATGCCTTTATTACATACACTGACATTACTAATCTACAAGCTATGGGTCACAGAGATACCTGATCCTTTCAACTTCATTCTAGAAAACCCATTTACATTCTTCTATCCTGCTGCACCTATCTAAACAGCAGCTACCCTAAATAAAACAAATTGGCAGGTAATTAAATAAGATTTCTTGTCTTCCTTCTGAAAACTTTTGAGAGGTTGTCAGCATTGGAAGGTCTATAATATTTGTCTGAAATAATGGATGTTTGGCACCAGAGCTTGCAAAAATTTAAGTGTGTGCTAAGGGAACTCTACTAATCAGTTTAGGATGAAAACAAGAAAATCACTTGAGGAATCTGAGAGGTATTCTGAGAGAAATTTAGTATAATAAGCATTCTTCACTTCAGCATGCAATACAGCCTTTCTTCCACATCTGCAGGCATCACATCTTTAAGATCCTCAGTATGCCAACTCCTTCTCTAGGTAAACTTAGGCTTTATTATTATACTAATTTTACAAGTGGAGAAACTGAGGCAGTGATAGATGGAACAAACCATAGCTATTAAGAGAGAAGAAGAATCCAGAGTAGAGGCAAGTCCCT
>NW_005054320.1:3847130-3856830 GCF_000277835.1 Geospiza fortis
CTGGACTGAAAGACCCTCTCCAAAACCAGGAACTCTTAAAGTAGGTTAGCAGTGTCTTGAGAGTTACAGTGACAAAGACAGTTGTAGGGAAGAAATAAAAGCAACCTTACCCTTGAAACATCCCTCACAGCTGAAAAAGAAAAGAACAGCTGTACCATGTAAGGATCAGAAATATACAGAGAAATGGAAGCTGTTAAAAATCAAGACCTAACTGGGGAAGGGACAGATCTGGGGAATATAGCAGCTAGGTTAGTCAGCAAAGACTGAGGTGCTGGATTTAACTAATACACTCCTAACAGCATGGGCTGTGGTTTCAAGGAAGGTGCCTCCAAGAGTGCTTGGGCAGCACCAGGTTACTCAGCCACTGCTGAAACAGGACATCTTTCCCCATACCCCAGTGTCTGAATTAGAGAGGAGCAAATTCAATCCTCACCGACATCAACTGGGATCTACCAACATAAATATTTCTCAGACACTTTTCAAAGAACCACATTATAAATAACACATTAATTGTCTTTATACATGTCAGTAATTATTCTTCTCCCATAAATCCATTAATCTCTCCATTATACCTATTGCCATAAATCTCTGGCACATGCTATTGGCACTGCTGATGCATTTAAGTGTATGTTGCCTTTGATCATCTTGTCTTTCTTCCCTTTCTTCATGTAAATAGAACCCATAAGATTTGGTTCAAGGTTTTGAGAACATTTAAAATTTGTATGTATGCTGGCTATTCTAACCTCCATGTCACCTCTTTTATTGCCACGAAGTTTCGTTTTCTCACTTTCATTCACAGGCAGAGGAAATACTTTGCAGATACTTGATAGCAGCCTGTTAACACACTTTCGAGCCTTTGCTGTTCAAAACATACCAGATTTGGGACAGGAACAGTATTTCACCTCTAGGCGTTATCCTAACACTATAAATAAAATACAAAGCATTGTAAGGATTTCAATATCCTTACATTTCCCTCTAGACTCTTAAAACTATCATCTGAGTTTTTAATAATCTACTTATTTGAAGTTTTGTGTCATGTCACTCTTCAAGTGATTCCTCTGGGAAGACAACAGACTTGGTCTATTCGAGTCACTCATAATGACTGAACCAGAATAAGCAACTCCAGTTAGAAAAAAGCTGTGTTGGAAAATCTCTATAAAAACGCAAGTTTGTGGAAATAAAATAACTCTGCAGGTATGCATTAATCTCATCAAAGCTTTGCATGGCAGCATACTCAATTTGCTCAGATACTTTCCTAGAAATTAATTTCCTATCCTCTGTTTGTTCTTGCCTTTCCAACCTTCCATCCTTGTTTGTGACTAATTTTTATTTTTATACTTTAAAGAAAAAAACAACAACAAAAAACCCTAACAAAACCAAAAAAAATACTACAACCAGATGCAATATTCTGTTTCAGAACTATATCCAGAGTGCCTAAAATGGGAGCCAGTACTACTTATTGTGCATTCAAGAAATTAGCTGCTACAAACATTTGCTTGAGCCTGATAAACTGTTTCTCCAGCCCATATGCCGTTGCTATGTGTGTTCAATTTCAGTTTGGATAATTCAGAGTAATCCTATTATAGAAAGGCACAAACCACAAAGTTCTGTTCCAGATGACATGTCAAAGTTCAGCAGCACTGCAATCAGGACTTCTAACTTTGGTCCTATTCTGAGTTAGGATTGATTTCCGTTCTTTCCTAAAGTATCAAAAACATGGCCGTGTCTCCTCACTGTGATGTTTTGGAGGCTCACGAACACAAACAGTTAACATGTTTATGTCTTTGAGACCTGAAATCTGCCTCACTAAAGGCTCTGTCAGGAACTGGTATTTTGATAGAGCCCACACAAACCTATGACAACTGCTTGTCTGTGAGCTTACAACACTTTTCCCCACACAGAGACAGAATTTATGATATTCCACTAATTTTCCCCTATCCATTTAAATTCAGAATTGCCATTACACTGTTGCATATTATCTCCTTTCCCCCCCAATTCTGACTTGGTTATTCTTTAAAGAATACTTGGCCCTGGGAGCATATCCTATCAGTCTCAAAAGAAAGAAGGAAAAAAAAAAGATTTCTTCTGCTGTGATTTAGTATGGGAATAACGAGAATAACCAGGGCTCATTGGCAGGTACACAAACAAGCTAAGCAAATACAATCATGTTGGGTAAGGAAGCATATTGTTGCTCATATATTATATTTTCATGAGTATTACTAAGGCCCCCTGGCTCTCCACTCTACAATTTAACAGGTGGGCAGATAAAATCAGTGTGAACTAATGCAGAGGAAATAAACCCTCAGGATCCAGTTTTCTGAGCCTCCTTGGCTTGGCTGTCTTCTCCAGCTCTCTACTGTCTCTTGTGTTTGGCAGGTTTCTGTCAACTTATTTCCAACAGCAGTTTTAAAGGCAGTATGTAATTTGAGACAAGGGCAACATGTGAAAATGCAGTGGTTTTATCCTACGAGCCCAGAGCAGATGTACCTACATTGATATGTACAAAGGTTTTACTAGAACAGATAATTTACATTCCTGCACAGAAGGAAGGCATTCCAACACAAACATACCCCAGGTGACATAGATGTGCTCTCATGGAAGCTTGTAAGACTTCAGCACATTGTGTGTAGTCGAGGTGTTATTTGGACTTCCCTAGGTAGTATCAAGTCACTGATAAAAATTACTCATAATTTTATTTTGCTGAGATTCTGCTCCTGCTTGGAGCATTACTCTTGGATTATTCTTTCCCTTCCATGCTGTTGTCCTGTTTAGGCCCCGAACATTATTCTTGGTGATAAAGATTTCATTTTTAGTTTTGCTACCACCACTGGATTTTATCACTTGGTGTGAAGGCTCCTCAAAATTTACTATCTTTCCCATGGCTCTACATCAGGCTTTTTTTTTTTTCTTTTGCTTTTAACTGCATGTAAGTAGTAGTTTCCTTGAAAACAACTCTTCCGCCTTCCTGCAGAAGTTCTTTGCTATTCATTAAGCAGCAGTTGCAACCAGCTAGAAGAAGAAACTAGCCAAAATCTATGCACTAGCTAGAGGGGATCTTTGCCAGGGGCGTTCCCTAACCTCCCACAGTTCTTCATTGGTGTAACCAATAACCCTGCAGAATCCTGCAGTTTATACCAAAGAAGGGAGTGGAGGTATCTAGATCCTCGGTGTGAAATCCACCTGTATAGACAATGAGGGCAGATGTGGAAGTGATTTCAGGCACATGGGAAGGCAGTTTCCTCTTGACAATGAGAGATAAAGTAGCTATAGTGCTTTGGACATCAACTTAGGTGGAGATCTACAGTCTTTGTTTCAGTACAACAGTTCCAGAGAAAGTCAGCAGTTAAAAAATAAATAAAGAAGACTCTGACCCAGGGAAATATTCCCCACATCAGTATTTTATAACATCTATCCAAACACACACCACCTTTTCCTCCAGCTCCTCATAATGGACATTAATCAGGCCCCTCTGTATTTCTCTGTGAACTCCCTGTGAGACCTGTCCTGTCATTGGTGTGCAAACACGAGTTTTACTGCAGCTACCCCAGCCTAAATAAACTCCCCTTGTCCTAATCCAGCCTAACAGAAAAAAAAATTAAAAGAGGAAAGGAAAAATAAAGGAAGGGAAAAACAAGGAGGAATAAAGGAGGAAAGGCCGAAAGATTCTGGAAATAGCTGGAATTGTTCATGCTGAGCCATCGGGCCCTGAGATTTGAATAATGCATGTTCCATAAATCTAAGTGTCCCTGCTTGCCACATTTTAGAACAGGGAACAAAAATAATAGCTACTGTCCACACTTATCACCAATAATAAATTACAGGGCTCCTGTGTGTGGCAGCGATTAATGCAAAACGCAACCCAAAACACATAACTAAATAAATAGATAGTTTGACTTTCCTGGGGGTTATCTCTTTCCTTTTCTACACCCCTCTCAGAGTCTCCTTACAGCCAAAAATTACACTAGGGAAGACCCATTCTTACAGTGTATCCCTTCAGACAGACAGGCAGACTAACTCATGGTTATCTTCAGAATATACCCCAAGGCAGTCAATGGAGTTCTCACACCTGTGAGAACAGGGGACCACAATGCACTGCCAAGCTTTTCATTCTTCTGCAAGAGTACATCTTCCTTTAGTTCCTTCCTTTAGACTGCAGAAGACTATAGTCTTCTTTTAGTTCTTCTGCAAGACAACAGTCTTCCCAATTTCCCACCCCAAACGGGGGATGGATGCAGCACTCCAAACACAAAGTTCCACACTGCTTCCCTGAGGGCACAATCAGATCTCCAGCTCATATGTAGATGTGAGGGACAGAGTATACTTTTGGCAGTAGTTCCTCTTCTTCAGACTGTTAGTAAGGGAGTTCTGGGCCATTCTTTGGCTCTGAAGTAGGAGAATTGATAGCAGGGAAGTTACTAGAAAACAATGCAAGGGGAGGGCATGTGGGTAAAAAGGGTCTACAGAAGGTCCCTTATAGAGGTGATCTTTGCAGCGTAAGACTTCCCTGTAAAGATTCTACTGTGTCCTCATTTTCACCTGGATTGGGAATGACTAATTCAAGCAAAGCTTCACTCTTCATTACCCATATCAGCTAAGTAACAATGGGTCACCTTCACATGCATAAGGGGAAGAAAAAAATTCAAGAGACAACACAGAAATCAAAAATGATTGGTAATGCAAAGGGAAGGTGTGTGCAACTACACGGGCTAAGCATCCACCTTAACATTAGCAAAAAATCCCCAAAAAATAAAACCTCAGCCACTGAAAACATTTGTCTCAATTTTAAAAGGTTAGATAATTGAGAAAATAGACAGCCATTAGAAGCTCCTGAACACTTACATAGAACTGTAATCAGAGCTAGACCATGGATGGCAGTTCAGAGGTAAATAACTGTACCCTGTTCTTTCTCTTAATCTTTTAATTCTGACACATACAATTTTAGTGAAAAGTTGGTTTTCCTTTTACATTAGCTGCCTCTGCTGCTTTGCCAGTCTATTCCCTCTGAGGGTATGGTGATCTGTCTCTTGAGAAATCTCTTTCAGCAGAGGCAATATTCCCTTAGAGAAGCCATTCCTGTTTATTGTATGGGCTTCTGTGTAAAACTGCCCTCGGCATCCTCTCCTTTTGAAACTGTGAAGAAAGAAACAGAGCTGGAAAGGTCACAGAATCAGAATAAACCACAGGAGAGGGGCTACCAAAACATCTATAAAGGCAGCTCAGCTGAAGCTTGAGACTCAAGGTACAACAGTGTTATTTGACCTGACCGAATGCCATTGGTACCTGTCATACGCCCTCTTCTTCCTGTAAGGGCTCTGCTCTTCCCTAGCACATCAGTGTAAGTCTGCCTGCTACACCAGAGGCACTTCAATTCACAAAAGCAAAATAAGAATAGAAATTGTGTGCTCAAGCCACTGAGGGTGAGGTAACTCACACAAATGAGAGCAGGTGGAAAAAAAAAAAGAAGCAGCTTACACACAAAGCAGATGCTATTACGCTATTATTATTATTACTATTAGCTATTCATTACTCATATGTTGGTATTATAGTAGGATCCAAAATCCTCATTCAGCATCAGGGCCCCATTGTGCTAGTCTCTATGCAAATACAAAGACAGCCAGGAAGAGCTCACAGTCTAATTTAAGACAAGACCCAGCAGGTGAATGTAACAGAAATTGGAGGAAGGGAGGGTAAAAAGACCATGCGATTTCACAGGCTAATGGCACATTGCTGAATGCTCATTCCTGGAAGATCTAAAAGGTTATGGCTTAATAACCCTCAGGGATGCTTCTTATGGCTTTAAATCTCTGACCTCCTGGGTAAGGAGCAGCAGCACAATAATATTTCCTTTAGTTAAGTGAATGTCTAAAACGTGCTTAATCAGTAGTCCATTAACTCTCCACTTGCCTCATTAACATGTCTGCACAGCAGTTAGCTCCATCCCACCCCCACCACGGGTCTTTTACATTCTGGTTTTGGATGTTGCCATGCAAGGTCTAATGCCTTGGAGCACCCTCTAGAAGCATTTTATATCATCAGTCCATATGTTTTGAACATATGGCACTGTCCCACTGCAGGTTTTCTTGGAATTAAGAGGTCTCCTCTGCTGTCTGCTTGAGCATTATACATTTATACATTAACAATTCTCTTTTTCTTTTTTAAATGACTGACAACATTTTTTTCCTCCCCGTTCATAAATGGTGCAAAGCAACCAATTACTGAGCAAAATGCCAGCACTGGTGCTGTTGGCACATTAAGTCTTTCCAGGTCCCTCTTTAGAAATACCTATCTCATGGATCCCATTTGTATAGCCTCTAACACTGGTTACATGCTCTGATTTAGTGTAAAAAACCATGATCTTGGCAATCGAAAAAAGATGGCTTTTGCATCAACTCACCTGTGCTCTGTTTAAGACTTCAAGAAAGATCTGTCCAGCTATGCCAAACAGAAGGCTTACCTGCTCCTCTCACCACTTTCAGCAAGCCATGTCAGTCCAAATCTTTCTCAAATATGAAGTGAGAACAACATTCACTCTTCTTTCATGGCCATTAAAAATTAATTGAAAGGTACACATGAAGAAGTTTGAAACTGAAAAGCACTCAACATTCTTGAAGATGGCATGAAGTTCAAAGAAACCCTGAAGAAAATAGCTTCCTACAGGCTTTTTTTTTTTTTTTTGATGGAATTTTGACCCTTGCATCAAAAGAGCTTTTTACCCTCTAGGTCTGTGGCAAATACAGTGTGGCTTATAAGCACTCGATATCTAAAATGTAAATATGCTTTAGTTGAAAAGTATTCAGTGTTTGCTTTATGCGGGCTCTACTCTTTCACTGGGAAAAATCAAAGAAACTTCCAGTAATAAGGTAATAATGATGTGACTAATATCTGTTGTGGATCATTTTCTTTTCCTCACTTGTTTCCATAGATCAGCTGTGGTACATTTAAGAGAGGAGA
The DNA here is from genome assembly GCF_000277835.1 of Geospiza fortis. Classification (NCBI taxonomy): domain Eukaryota; kingdom Metazoa; phylum Chordata; class Aves; order Passeriformes; family Thraupidae; genus Geospiza; species Geospiza fortis. The sequence continues at coordinate 3,854,082 of NW_005054320.1, forward strand.
AGGAGGATTACTTGTTTGGTTTTTGTTTGGTTTTTTCCTAGCAGATCTTTTCTATATTTTGCTGATTGTATACATGCAAATGATACTTGGAGAGAAAAGGTAGAGGAAGAGTATAACACTTGGAATGGAGAGACTTGTAAGGGCTATTCACCCCATGGCTGCTGAAAAATTAATAGAAACCAACTATCTCATACCCCAACAAACTCTAAACTTTCAAGAGCAGCCTCTGCTCTGCCCAAGAATGAGTGGGGCGTGGCTTGTGCCTGCACAGCATGACAGGTTTACTGGTTCATCTTGCAGGACAAACATCAAAACCCTGATTGCGACTTGATATTATGCAGGAAAAGCAAAGCTGATGTGGATGCCTTGGCCTTTTCAGTCCTAGGTAAACAGATGTAGCTTTGGTCCAGCCGCTTGTTCATGTTCTACTCCCAGCCAGCTGCTTTTGACTCTGCTGTCAGCTCAACCAAGGGCTAAAAACTTGTGTCTCAATTGCAGGATAATGGAGTGGGAGACTTGTCTCTTGAGTTCATTTAAGGACTGCACAGAAATGCCAGAGATATTTACTCCTGTTCAAGTATCTCAGTGAGTCCTCCAGTTACATCCCTAAGCAGCCATTAGTACAGGGAGCCACATGGACCAGGCATCCCTAAAAGATCTAGTGCAATCAACTATCTTCAAATAACCTGGAGCAAACCAAAGCTCCAGATAACCAGAGCTCCCTTTTATGCTAATTTGAGAACGCACTCCTTCCCTACGCCTCAATGGCATAGGGGATGTCTACCATTTACACCCAGGTTTATCTCAGTTGAGCAGCACAAGCTGAGAGTCTGGGCATCTTATATGATTCAAGAATGAAGAGGGAGACTGACTGACTGAAGGATTAATCTGCCACCATTACCATTAAACACATTTCCAAAGATCACCCTCTTAAATTGGATACTTTGATTTTATGCCTGAGTTTTGTATAATGTAGCCTATACCAAGTTGTAAATTAGCTTCTGATACGTCTCTGAAGCTCAGATATAGTCTGTGGTGGGAAGAAAGCCATGTTTTACCTCAGAGGTCAGGGCTTTGCTCACTATTTGGTCTGAATAAAATAAAAAACCAGCTCAGCCATCCTGAGTCTTCACATTTTTAATTCTTTTTTTCCCTTTTTGATTTTTGACTAGCAAAACATATCTGCCCACCTAGAACAACTGGCAGGACAGAGGTTTAAAATACTCTTTGTCTTCACAAGCATGCAGTAATGAATGTTTTCTCTTTGCTAGGCTCTTTCTCCCCTATTTTCTTTGAAAGCCAGCCAGCCTCTTTAGTCCATGGATTGGGTTGGCTAATTTGCGAGAGGCTGGAATAATTTCTCACATTAAGAAACTTAAGATAAACATGCTGAGCTCTCTCTCCCTTTTTCTCTTTCTTAATGGTTTCTTTAATCTACAATAAATGCCCTTTTGGACTGAAAGTCCTTGTTTTGAGTGCAGAGACATTGGGGGCCAGTGTGGAGAAATGAACTTGCAGAATCCACACCTACTAGTTAGAGCCATGGCAATGAGCCTGGACCTGGCAGTCAACCCCCAGGAACTGGGCATTGGGGCACTCTGGGAAAGTGCACCTCTGGAATGGGAAGTTTCAAGCTTCCCTCAGCTCTGGGCAGGCTGCCTGATGCAATAGGGATCACTGCAGTCCAGAGTGGCCTTTGGGCAGCCAAGTACTGCAGTTCTGTCATTCTCCTTTGGCTTTTCTTCTCTTCCTCCTCACTTGTTATTCTAGCTTCTTCTTTTGTAGGCAAAGGGGAGAATAACCTAAGCCAACCACAAGGGCTTGGATCTAAGCAACCTGGAAATACAGGAAGAGGCAAACCAAACCTTACACCTCGGCTCCTCAGGTCAGCTCCCAACATAAGTAACTTTTGGTATCTTTTGTCTTTGGAGGATACTGATTTTTTTCTCAGACTGCTGCATTTCCAGCACTCTTCATTGTTTTCACACAACTGTCCTGGAGGACAGCCTGGATCTATGGTGTGCCTTGCACTACAGGCCCTCAGACTTCTGTGGCTGACTTGGGAAATACACTAGGCCTTAGGAAGGCTTCGGATTTTTTTTTTTTAGTTGCAAAAGGGTAAATGCCAGCTTGAAAGACACAGATCCCTATAAAATCTCTATTGCTTCTGGATATACTACACCCTGGCTCCAGCAGTGCTAAAAAATAAAGTAAAATAAAATAAATCAAACACATTAAACAGACTTCCTTGTCAGGAAACCAATAGCACAAAGACAGTGTTCCAGGAAAATGTGAAGTACTTTAATTATGTAGGTCTTTTTTAAGAGCATTTCAGCATCCCTCATGCATAGGACAGTCTGTGGCTCTACTTCTACCTCCAGCGGTCTCATTACACAAACAGAACTTGGTCATCTGCACTGTGCTGCAATTGCTCCACAGGAACAAAAAAATTCCCTCCAAGCACCTTTGCCAGTATCAGGCTGCTCAGAGCTGTTCCCAGGTAAACCAGCAAAGGAGTTATAGAGTTTATTAGAAAGATATTTCCTTTTCCTGTATGACAACTTATATTGTTTTTTCAGGTAGTGTACTGTAAACAAGGCTTCCACTCAATAACACTGCACAGGCAGGGAATAACAGCAACACACTACAGGAACAGAGGAAGGCACAAAGGACACTACTACGGATTTCACACAAAACCACAAAAAGTTGCATGCCAGGACCTAAAATTTTGCATTGCAACAAGATAAAA
>NW_005054320.1:3856879-3883716 GCF_000277835.1 Geospiza fortis
AAAAAAGGCAAAAAGCAAAGGCATGTGGGTTATATGTAAAACACTCAACAATTAAACCATGAGATTATGAGGAAAATATTTCAGAAAGCAGGAGGAGGGTCACACTGCATTAGCAGCTAACAGTGCCCTGGAGCACATCTTCTAGCAGCACCCAGCAGAGACTATAAGACTCTTCAGCTTTCACTTATCGAAGTGATAATCCTTGGTTACAAACCACCTTTTTTTTTCCTTTCTTTCTTTTTTTTTTTTGGTTTTTTTTTTTTTTTGGGTTTTTTTTGTTTTTTGTTTTTGTTTTTGTTTTTTTTTTTTGTTTGTTTGTTTTTTTTGTTATACCCCAGTGCAGCTCTACCTTATTCCTTTGCAAAAGAACTGAAAGAGCTATGATAAATATCAGCTCCTCTCACAGGTCTCTGTGGGTACTGACTCTGAAGCCTAATTATGTCAATTTAAGTGTCAGTATTGTTAACTTGTTTGCAGCCATTCATTCCAACAAAAACAGCTGTCTTCCCTAGAACAACGGGCAGAGTTTCTGACTGAGGACAGAGCACAAACAGAATAATTGACAGTGTCGTCCCACTCCTCCAGCTCTGGGAAGAAGCCAAGGTAGGTGGGAGCACGACTAAGAAAACCTAATGGCAAGCACATTGGTATGGAAACCTTTGCTATTCAGTTGTCATGCAGCATTACAGACACTGTGCAATTGTTCTGCCAGTGTACCTGTGCAGCACACTGATGGCTGCGTCTCAAAGGAGCATGTGGTGCCTGTCCTTACTAATATCCTATAATGCCTTCCTGCTTGCCCAGGGACTGGAGGTCAGCCTTAGCAGTCCAAGGATCCCAAGCATTTGTTTGGATACTGCAAGCTGGGTGGCGAGTTTGTTGACTAGACAGCAAGCAGGTATTTAATAAAACCTATTATTTGCTTTGCCACTGCCTGAACTTGATGCCAACTATCCTCACATGTTAAGCTCCAACACTCTCCTATATCCCAGTATCTCAGTAATGCAAGACATGAGTAATGAAAACAGCCAAGCATCACTTCTAACATTCAAAAGGGTCAGGCCTGAACACTCACTGACCTTTATGAAGACCAAACCACAGATTAGATCAGGCCTTTGCCCCACCCCAGAGAGAAAGGGAAAAAAAAATAAAATCAGTGCCATAGGCTTTAGGAGAAACAGCCCTGAAGCTCTGCAAGGTAGTGAGCCACTGTGCCTACACACCGCCCAGCACACAGTGGTCCTGGCACCTGCCTATCCTTCCTGAAGTGGTGATGCAAACATACTAATACAAGGTGCTACTAAGTAACCCCATCAGCTGCGCTCTCCTACAGGGCACTGAACACAGAAAGCACATCAGACATGTTCTTTCTGTCCTTCACCAAGGCTCAGGTGTCAAGGAATGCACATCTGATGAGCCAAATTGCAGTGAAGGGAATGGTACCTACCTCAGCCCTGATACATCAGAGCTCACCTCCCTTCCTTCCTCCTCCCAGCACCAGTCCAGGTAATTAACAGGGGGACTGACACTGAGACACTCCTCTCCACACAGATTTTGGATGCCTTTTAAGAGGTTATTATAGCCAAAGGCACTGGCAATGTCATTCACAGAAGCTATTCACTACATTGGGCACGTGGTGTGACTCTTGGGATAGTTCTGTGCAGGGCAAGGAGCTGGACTCAATAATCCTTGTGGGTCCCTTCCAACTCAGTGTATTCTGTGATTCTGTAACTGGGGATTAAAGGTGAAATTACCTCTCCAATGCAACGTGGTTCCACAGCACCCCTGCACTGTGCAGTTGGCTTTGCAACTCTGGGGGTGGAGCAGTCTCAGTGTCTTATTTCTGAACAACTCTGCTCTGTGTGCAATTCTGACAGACAAAGAGGCTGAACTGCCATTCTGTTTCACCTGGATTTGCTGTGTCCTAATTTTTTCTACAGGATACACAGGGTGTTTCTTTCAAACTAATTGCATCTGCAAAACACGTTCTTTAGCTTGTAGATGCGATGGAAATAACTTTTGTGCGTCAACAGTTCTGTTAGGTGGAGTCATCCATTGTCAGTGACAGACAACTCTTGTATTAAATCAGAGTACACGATTTTACAGAGGACCAAGCAGAACAGAGATCAAGCACTTCCTTCACTGATTTATAAAAATGTACATTTTGGACTCGCAGAAAATAAAAATAAATCTTCCCCGAAATTCAAATAGAGATGATTTCTCAGGAGACCATAATATTTAAAAAGACAAAACCAACTAGACTGAGAACAAAACCAAGTATTCAAGTATTTTCATTGTAGCATTGACTTGAAAAATCAATATCTCTCTCTAAAATTCCTCTTGAAAAATACTAAGCCATGCTGGCAGGGCAATGAGTTGCCAAATGCCCTCAGCTGGAGGAGGCTTCATTGTAGGGATACTTTCAGCTGATGCAGAATTGAATCCAACATCAGTGAATTCCCTCGGCAATCCCAGTGAAAGGGGAGCATGGGAGGTGAGATAGGGTGCAGCTGGAAGGAGCACTACCACTCTTGGGCTCAGTTTGTTTGTCATTAGGGGCCAGATGGTAGAGTTTAAAGGAACTCAAAGGCTAATATTACCTCAAGCTGCTTTTAAATTTTCCATGGGGATTTGCATGGGGTTGAATCCTAAGCCAAGGAGCCAACCCCTAGTTCTTTGTTAACACCATCCTCAACTGCAGACTCTGGCCAGAGTGGAAAATCCACAGCAGAGAGTGCATTTGTGCAGCATGCCTGTCAGTCAGGCTTGAACAGAAGGGAAAATTTCAAGTTCTCATAACCTGACTGGTGTCCCTCACCCAGTCAGAAGCAGACTTGTGCCTCGTCTTTCTTAATTCTCTTTTACATTTCCAGCCATAGCGTCTTTTCCTTACACAGCTTCTAAAGTCTCTGCAACCAGCTGGAATAAACCAAGCCTTTTCAGAGCTGCAGTCACAGAAGGCTGAATTTTATTTCCTTTCAGTCATGGAAAAATATTCAGGATCATCAGAGCCAGCTCTAAACAGACAAAAAAAGTGAGAGTCACCTTTGCAGGGAGGCAGTTTAGGTTTATTTGGCTTATTTTGAGGATTAGAGAAAGTAAATAATTTCCAGCTCAAACATGATGCAGTTATTGCCACAGAATTTTAATGCTAATACCAAAGTGTCTTCTTAATTTTATTTCACTTTTTTTTAATGGGGTCCTGAATGTAAAAGCCTACCAAAGATGAGGAGTAACTGGAGTTTTCATTCATTTTAGTGAACTAATGGATGTTATAGCACTTAGGATACAGAGAGTGGGTTAAGGGAGGGGGCAAGGGTGTGGCAGGGAGTGGGAAAGCTGTGCTCTCTTTTATCTTTTATCCCAAAGGACAATATTGTCTTCTGGGCTGGGATGCAGAAATACATGCCCATAACTGGTTGGACAAATAGTGGAAGGGCTCTGGCCCCCAGCATTTGGGCTGGAGAGTTAATGATGGCAGAGTGGGGTGTGGGTAAAGTCGGAAGAAACACTGTGGAACTGCTGTAAATGTGAATTTTACCTTCCGAGCAAAGACAGGTCTGTCTCTCTCTCTCTGTGTGGATCAAGTCACCTTTTTGACCTAACCTTTCCATATTAAAATTCATCATTGTCCCTGTGCATGATCTTGTGTTCTGCTTAGAAGAGACAGAAAACCTAGAGCCTATTTTCCTTGTGCCTGCTGGGGATTGTCAGGGAGGGATCAATTTACCAGTGCTTACAAGAAGTGAAATTGCATGAAATGGGTCCTTGGTGCAGCAGGAAGAAGTGCCAGGTCATGCACACTTCCAGAAGGAAATTCTGGGTGGCCAGGTATGGGTAACCATGTTTGACTAAAGTCAGCCTGTGCTGGACCTGTAATAGCAATACAAAGGATTAGAGTACCACACACATAAATTTTTGTTCTCTGTACAACATATCCACATATCCACAGGTTTCCTCTGCAAACAAATGAAAATCCTGTGACTACCAGGTCACCTTACTATAGTCCCTTCTGCTTTCTGCTTGATCCCTTCTGTTGCCTCGAAGATTTCAGCTAGCAGAGATGACATATTTGCCCTTTCTTCACACAGCAGCTTGGGAACACAGCTCATTCTCAGCACTGCATTAAATCAGAAGCAAACATGGGCACTGGGAACAAGTATCCCAGAAGTTACAGAAGGGCCTCACACTCTCCATCAATGGAGAAAACACCTAGGTCAAAATTTCAGAGCACTGTCTTTCTGTGGGCTTTCCTTCCCTGAGAGAAGCAGGGGGTAGCAAAGGGAACTGAAATCTCTTGGGAAACAAGAGAGGAGCCCTGTAGACACAATCTCAAGAGAGAACAAAGAATAAGGGGCAGAAGGGAGGAGACCTATAAAATATAATCCTCCCAGGTGGGACTCAGGGGGGCCATTTATTCCACAGAGTGATATTTACTGCCTTCCCACAATGTTTGCACTAACTGGCAGCTCTGGCTAGCTAGACTGCTGTGTCAACATCTGCAGGTGTGAGCATGTGCCTATGTGCAGAGAAAGGGAAACAGGAGAGAGAAAAATAAAATAAAAGGAAAAATGATTTTGCTTTTTGCCTTTTTCTGTGTGTTTTTTACATTCTGCAGAGTAGAAACCTTTCTGCGCTGATACCAGGAGGAGATTCCTAATGATTAATTGATTTTGCTGTCAAATGCAGCAAGTATGTGCACGAGCTGTGCATATGTGAGGGGCATTGGCTATTTTTTTCCTAACAGTAAAACTTTTTTACTCCCCTGTTTCCCAACAACCTGCAAAACCCACATGCATTAAGAAGGAGAGGAAGAGAAGCAAACAAAAAAAAAAGTGTAAAAACCCTGAGACATCAGGAACACAGCCTTCACAATCCCATAATTCTGGGGAAATGCACAATTTGCCTTGACCTTTAGAGGTTTTCAGGCTTGAATGAAATGCAAAAACTATGAGAACCTTGCAAAGCTTCACTGCTGCCCGATTAGAGCTTCTCCTGTGCACTTTTCTCAGCAGTGTTTCTCATCTCACACATGTCCTTGCAGAATCACAATATTTCTTCATCTGGTACTGCAGAAAACACTTCAGGTTCAAATCCTACCTCCAGCCATGCCATGAACAAGAACTAACAGGTTTTCTTCTCTGCCTTCCTTCTAAAAAAATGAAGCTCCAGCTTCATCTTTGCAGACATCCCTGAGGAGCCAGCCTCGTCCATTTTTGTTGGTGATCACAAGCACCTTCAACCTCTGGCATCCCAGCTATTGTGTAAAATCCCCATGACACTGCTGGTAGGCAGAGAAGAGTTAAGTGATCATTCCTGGAAAGCTGGTTGCTAAATCCCTAAACAGACCTTGAACGTGTAGCAGTCATAAAACCTCCACCTGGCTTCTGCTCCAAAACCATTTGGCACCTAAAGTGATTCTATTGGTGATCTTTATGCTCACACATTATTGAAACACCTATATTACTGCAACTAAGCACATGTATAACCATTTAAAACTGGCAGATGTTCAGAACTTCCTTCACAGATATGCCCTGGCTAAATCTGCATGCAAGATCCTCCCCTTCTGCCTCACCTTCTGGGTGTTAGAGGGATTGCTCTAAATCTTTCCATATCGCTCATTTAAGACCATTTCCTGAGGATCCCCATCCAGCAGCACCTTGACACACTTGAGGGGTGGGCCCACACAAACCTCATGAAGGCCGAGTGCAAGCTGCTGCACCTAGGCTGGGAAAACCCCAAGCACAAATACAGGCTAGGCAGAGAATGGACTGAAAGCAGCCCTGAGCAGAAAGACTCAGTCCTGGTGGACAAGAAGCTCACCATGACTGGGACGTGCTTGTGCAGCCCAGAAATCCAACAGCATCCTGGGCTGCATCAAAAGAAGCACGGCCAGCAGGACAAGAGAGAGGATCCTCCTGCTCGATCACTCTAATACTGTCTCATGAGACCCAGCCTGGAAAACTGTCCCACTCTGAGGCCCCCAACATGAGGAGGATATGAACCTGCTGAAGGGAGTCTGGAGGAGGGAAACAAAAGGTGGTCAGAGAGCTGGAGCACCTCTCCTTTGAAGACAGGATGAGAGAGTTGGGGCTCTTGTACCTGGGAAGAAAAGGCTCCAGGAAGACTTTACAGCAGCCAGTGCCTGAAGGGGGCCAGATTAGATGCTGGAAAGAAATTCTTTACTATGAGGGTGGTGAGGCACTGGAACAGGTTTGGATGCCCCATCCTGAAAATGTTCAGAGGCCAGGCTGGATGGGGCTTTGAGCAGCCTGGTCTAATGGAAAGTGTCCCTGCCCATGGCAGGAGACTGAAACAAGATGATCTTTGAGGCCCTGTTCCAACCCAAACCATTCTATGATTCTATGATCATTCCTACCCTCTCCTGACCAGGCAATTTGAGTGTTCAAAAACACACTTACTTAAGGAATGTTATATGCATTAAGGAATGTTATATGCATTCACATTTTAGTCCTGCATCCAATACTTAATATGAATAAAAGTTGATCAACTCAAGAAAGTTGAATCTGTTTCATTTTACGCAAGGACGTTGCTATTTCCAAGGGTAGTAACAGGGATATAACAAAAGTGTAAGAAAAAAATTAAACCTTCCTTCCACAGAGAACTCTGGTTTCTACATTTAGATTTATCATTCAATAATGAAAAAGAAGCATTTCACATGACATTTTTGTGATGTTAAATTTGTTAAAAGGAAAATTTTATAATAGAGCTAACCCTAAGTGGATGGGGTTTTGTCATAAAAATAAGAAGAATAAAAAAGGCTTGGGAAATTGTCCTATTTTTTCTAAGGGCACTAAAAAAAGTCCCAATTCCTATAGACTGTAGACTAAAGGACAGTAGCAGACAATGTAGCAGACAAAGACTAAATAACCTCAGATCTGTTAAAAATTGACATACACTGACTTCCTAAGTGACCTAACTGTATCATTATTGTAGATGATATTACTGTTTTTCTAGAATTTGGATGTCATGTTCCAGACTCATTTCAACTTCTTATATGCAAGGTTTGGAGGAGTGTGAATTCGGAACAGAGCTTAATCTCCAATTGCCTTCCAGCCCCTTCAAACAGAACCTCACTATCTCATTTTGCTTGTTGAAACTCTTTTGCTTTTATACAGTTCCCAGCATCCTAGATTCAGTAACATTTATATGTTTGCAACCCTCCTTCTGATTTAAGAGAACGTTACAAATCCCTGTTTCACAAACAGCAAGATAAAATTCCAAAAAGTAAAGAAGTCATCCAAGAACTAACAAAGACCGTATGGACCCAGGTCTTCTAAACCCCAATTCATGCCCTAACCATCATATTATCCCACCCCACACTGTGCACATCCTTACTCCACATGGGTGGTGATAGCAGCTACCTAAATATTTAGTATTTCTTTGGTGAGATGATGTTCATCCAAATATGAGGGAGTGGGGGAAGAAGAGAAGAACAAAAAAGGGAGAATCTCCTTCTCTTAAAATTCTATGTAAGTCACAGTGCAGAGGCAATGGATCAGGCTGGAGAGGAACAAAAGTTTTCACTGAAGAGAGAAGTCTAGAGACAGAAGTCTTGGGGTGTAGGGTTCCAGTGTTGCAGGATTCAGGCTTTTTGGCTTTTCCTGCAAATATACTGCCCAATGGAGACAGGTTTTCATTGTGGAAAACCTTTATGGAACTCTCAGAGTGGATAATTCCACTTTGGGAAAAAAAGAGGGAGGAGAAGGAAAACAAGCCAGCTTCTCTGCTCTCAGCTGATGTTTTAGCTCCTAAGCATTTGCACTTGAAAGTCTTTGAGCACCTTTGAAGTTAGATGTGAGAGATTTTCAGACCGCTTTCTCTACCGATGCTCTGAGGACCCCAAATTTTACAAGGTGGTTTCTAAAATAAATTTGTCTCCATAGCATCCTCAGCTCACCTCACTGAGGTATATAACCACCCAATCTTTACAATCCTTCCTGCATTAATCCTCTCTCAAAACCTCCTAGGTATCCAATTTACAGAATTCAGGTACTCCATGCAGAAAGTCCTTTTCACTCTAGATGTCATTGGAGGTAAACATGCATTATCCTACAGTACAGAAATTTTTAATTTGGTCTTTGGGATAAACTTTACTCTTTCTAATGAGTTATGAGAACACACAGACAGTGATGTCTGGCGACAGCATGGTGGCCACTTAGGAGCCGTAAAGGACACAAAATCAGTGTGAGTGGTATTCAAGGAGTAAAACTCAGTCATCAAGATCTAGAGCTGGCTACCTACCTATATAGATAAATCAGATGCAGATTTAAAATACCTCATGATAAGGAATAACTTTTCCATGGCCATGTGGCATTCAACACAGTGCACTGAGCAATCCCACAGCAGTCTGTCGCTCCCTCACATGCACACTCTTCATTCTCTTCAACAGAGCAAAGCACTAGCCCAATTATACAGCACAAGCCTTCTATTTTTTCCTCCTTCAAGGCCCCATACTCTAGTTTGCACCACAGTCAAAGAGCAAAGTGAACAAGCAAGCCAAGAGGACAGTACAGCTATAAAATTATCCCACAGCCTCGAAAATTTCAGCCACAGACCTTGTCTCCTGCAGCAGAGCAAATTCCGCATGCCCTCCCAGCGCTGCAGGGAGGAGTATTAACCTATTGGTAGGTATAGCCCAGTTTCTTTTGCAGAACCCAGCTGTGCTGAATAAATAAATCACCTGCGGCCATTTATGTGCAAATAACCTGTGCCAAGGGGCCGTTTGGAAGAAAAGCTTCGATCTGTGTTCACAGCAGCATTGGCGTAATGGGAGCAAATAAACATGCGTGCTGTCCTCGCCATTCTCTCCACTCCCACAGCGCTTTTGTAACACAGCACTTTCCCTTGCTGTGTTAAGGCTGAGAAGCAGCATTTTGCATTAAGTAGTTGGCTGTTACAGAAGAGAAAGAGCCACAAAATGCACTTAACAAAACCCACCCTCTACTCCAGAGCTGGGATGTTAACGCCAGAGAAGAGGGAACGTGCCTCATTTCCCCATCTGTAACCAATTCCCTTGACAGGCCCCATTAAAAAGCCAACCAGTTCTGGCACTCCCCCTCTCAGAGGAGCCCTGCGACACAGTTATTAAATAAAGTGCACTGACTTTCACTGTGGATGGGGATTGCTTAACCTAAGTGCAGCACTTAGAGGTTGAGCAGAAGAGGACACATGGAAGGTTTGAGCCTCTGGATTCTTTCATGATGGGCACCCACACTTCTCTGCTGCTGAAATCAAAGTCCTTCACAGCTCCAGGCTTTTCTCATTTTCTTTCAAGTCTTGACTCTGAACAAGCTAAATTCAAAATAATTACCCCACCAGTCTCAGGAATTTCACTCCTTGCAAGTCTAACAAGTGTGCTCACTCCATCCACTATAAACACAGGGATCCTATGCACACACATCCTCTCAAGCAGGTTCCTCCCCCCCCCGCCCCCCCCAAGCTGATTGCACAGCAAAAAAAAAAACCTCCACTTTTCATCAATAAATTTTCTAAGTTTTAAAACCACTTGTGCTTTGGCTGTGCTCATGCCCCTGGTGTGACTGCTTTCCACAAGTATTCTGGTGGACAAACTCTCAACAAGTTAATTCCTGGAAACATAAATTACCCATGGGTAGCTGCTCTGCCCATTTGCTCTCCCAGTTTTACTCCTTGAGAGTGATGGCATGGAAGGTACTCTGAGATCTCCTTTCATATCCATATAGTAAACTTTTGTTATCGGACCAAGAGGTATACACATACTGCCTAAAGGATTTCAAATCAAGAGAATCATCCCAGCAGATTTCAAGATGTTTCTGACTATTTCCATCTGGTTATTTGTCAAGTTCAGCAATATCCACTCCCCAATATGCACCAGATAATCACCAGCAATGAGAAGTGCCAAATGCTTCTCATGGACCTGGATCCCTTCCTAAATGGAAGTTGCTCTGTGTGTTCTCCTGCTGAGTCTGTGTTGCTGAACAAAGCACAGTCAATCTCCACCCTGCCTGAGCAACAATCCAGCAGTCCCTAACTTGGGCTTCTGTTCATTCCTCACCCAGTGCAGACCAGCCACCTTCCTTCCCTTAACCCCCACCAAATTACATGGCTGCAAAGGGCAGAAAAAATAGGGGAAATAACTTCCTTTGCAAAAACTACCCTCAAACACAGCCTGCCAAACCATACCACCAGCACCACAGCCTGCTGAAATCTGCAGATCCCCAGCTGCCCTAAGCACATATGTGTGGGGCCAGGGCTCTCTCCATGACAGTACACTTTAACAAACTTGGAAGGGGCCAGGCAGAGGGAAACATGTTTCCCCTCCTCCCTTCTCCAAGGAGCATACCCCAGGCCACTTGCACGCATAAATTTATCAGGTAGCTCAAAAAACTTCAGGGTGTATGGGGAATAAAGACAATGGTATCTCTGAAGTAGTTTCCTGCCCTGATCCCATATCCCTACCAGTATTCCCCCAGGCAGAAAGTTTTTCAGTGTAAAAAAGTATTGTTAAAAAAACTCAAAACATTACATAAAAGTGAAAAACCTAGCTTATAACAAAGTACTTCCAAACAACATCAGTGTCAGAGGTGATATTTATTACAAGCTTTTTTATTCCCTTTTTATTTTTTATTTAATGCTAAACAACAAATAAGTAGAGCAGACTGAAAAAACCCCAAAATGACAGGTCCCAATTCTGTATGGGATTAACTAGCAACAAACCCCTGGAGGGCAGCATGTGATCCAGTTGGGCTCCACTGACTCACTCCCAGCCTAAGCAAGCATTACAGAAGGTATGGCAAATTGGGCTCTGCTCTCAGTTACAAAGGGAGCTGCATGACTTCCCCAGTTCCCAGAAGCTGCTAAAATTCTGCCAAGAGAGTATCTTCCTAATTTGCATTATCTTGGCCATTTACAATTCATCCAAACAGAGCTGGCAATTAGTGGTTGTTGGTAAACTCTGCACTGAGCTCCAATCAGTGCTTTGCTGCTCTGGCGCTCTCTATTTACAAATTCTTGCAGTTATGGGCATATTAGAGAACCAGTTTTGACAGTTTCTGTCCCATGAAGTTACAGTTTTCCCCAATTACTGCAGATAATGAGAAGACCAAGCTCACTAAAACATACAGTCCTGTGACCCAAGGACTCCTATGCCCAATTTGTGGAAGAACAGCAAACATCACAATATGTATATTGAGTGAATCGGTGCAGAGCCACCAAGCTGACTGGGCTGAGGTAAGGGAGGATGCAGTGTTTTTCAGGAAAACTAAACTGCCTCTTTACTATAGGTGGAAAGAACCCCATCTTGAAGCATCATGGGAACATCTAATCCTTACCAGGACTAGCCTATGACAGCTGGGGAGAATTATCAATAGCTTTTCTTCCAAGCCCTGAAGCCTGAGTAGCTGGGAGGTAGCAGCAGAACACAATGAAAGGTGAGGAAGGGGAGAGGGTGGGAGCCAAATGGGAATGCCCGTTGTGAAGGGAGGATTCTAATGCTTGTCAAGACATAAATGTAAATGGACAGCTCTTACATTATCTAACCACTGCTCTCCTCACTGTGCAGCGTCCTGCATGGTAGCCCTTTCATCACTTTGCTCTGAAAGCCTCTCCTCTGTGTGTCCTGCCTTTTGAACAGGTTCCTTGCATCTATCTGCCTCATTTACTCCCCTTCTCAGTTCAGTTCCTCTCCTGACAGCATCTCTTATTCTCCTTTGCCAACCATCCTGCAGTTTTTCTCCTTTTGATCTCATTTCTCTCCATCAGGTATTTAAGATTCCCATTGGTAAGAGATGGGCAGCATCACACTACAAAACAGCATTTCAGAGGCAGTTCAGATTTGCCAGTTCAGAGCACTACTGACTGAAGCAAGAGACCCTGAAAAAGCTCTTGCATAGAGTTGCAGAGACATTTGCACTCCTCTAGCTTGGATAAAATGGAGAAATGCCATTTCCATATTCCTTTACTTGATAGAGAGTTTTAAAACTTTGTTGCCCCACAATATTGCTTAACATTGCTGTGTACAAGCCACCACCACATCTATCCCAAGAAGTGGCCAATTCCCCAAAATATCTGCATTTGCACAGTGTCTTTCAGATGCCGAAGACGAAAAATAGAGTGTTTAGATAAAGACTCTGCTGGCTTTATTTTATTCATCAACGCTCTGAGACACATTGCATTTTAATTCCTGGCTACCTGCAAACAAAAAGGTTAAAAATCAGAGAAGGAAACCAGTTTGTCAAACAGTGACTCAAACTGGACACAGCTGAAATTACAGTTTTATACAGAAAGCTGATGAGGAAACTGCACAAGGATCTGCATAAGCCAGAGCAGCTGCTGGCAAGAACATTACTATTTTCACACTCACAAATGGTTTGTGGGACCTCCAAGGCCATAATTCATTATCCAGTGAAATGTTTCATCTATTTTCACCATGTTATGAAACAAGTGGAGCAGAGAGGCATGGATCACAATGGAACCAGCACAGCAGAGTCATAGAACAAAAAATTCCAAAGCTCCCAACCTCCCTTGGCCTGGCTTCCCCTGTCCAATGTATGTCTTAAAGATGAGCCAGCAGAAGCACTACAGTGGAAGCCTGGAAAAAAAGGAGAAGACTTCTTACCTAAAATAAGGTAAGAAATAAAGTAAAATCCAATTCAGCTAGAGCCACTGCTTATGCAGACTATCTAGAGGCCAGGCAATACAGAAGCTGCCCTGGCTGTGCTGTTGTAGCCAGAAAACACAAGCCACGTGGACATGATGATACTCTACTGCCCACACTTTGCAACCCCCGTGACCAGGAATTCAGACATGAGCTTTTTCAGTCATGAGAAGCACAGGACACTTGGAATTGTTCCTGCCACCCCATGCTGACTCTGGGTTTCTAGAGGACCCATCTCCCCTAACCATTCCCCAGAAACCAGACGCAAAGCAGCAGGACACAATCCGGCAGTTTTGAACCTGCCAGAGAGATCAGAAAGTTAAGGGCCTTTAGTCTCCTATGCTCAGCAGCAATTAATTTAAAGTCTGGAGGAAGATGAAAACTCCACCCTAATGGTCAAGTGGTGCATGAGAGAGAAAATGAGCCATTTCATAGTCCCTGTGGTTATCATCTGCCACAAAGCATAAGATTTGATTACCCCTATCTTAACACATAATTACAAATGGTCATAAAATTATCCAGGCCCTTTTTAAAATCCTTTTATAATAATTGACTTGATGACCTCCTGGGGCAACAAAGGCTGTAAGCAGTAAAAGCCAAATTTATTCTACATTAACATACCTGTGCCTTATAACTATAATATCCTACAAATAAGGAATCTTATAAGGATATCCTCTCTAGAGTAGCAGCAAGAAGGCATGGAAGGATCCCAAACAAGCTGCATAAAATCACCTGTGCACAAACCTAATGGAAAGCTAGTCATGGCAGCAGCAGTGTATAGAAAGAAATGCTGGAAAATGATCAGGCACGTTCATTTCCACAAGAAAAGTGTCAGGCCAGACCTCTACAGCCTACCATCCTAAAAGTAAAGTAAAACTTCCATTTTGTCATCTAGAATATTAAGTGCACAGGAATTACATTAATGAATTGTAAATCCTAAAATAAATTTTGTATTTCTGTCTAAGTTGCTGACCCTGATTCACATGTCCATTTCTTATCTCATCCATGTAACAGGGATTAGGGGAATGGAATTCCTCTGCAGCAGAGGTGGTAAACAACAGCCTATAGACTGAGTGCTGGTGATAGATGTATAGATGTGATTTGAGCTCTAGCTGCAGGAAGTTTTCCTGCATCTTGTAGTGTTTGTAACTAAACCATCCATATGTTTCTACTGTGACCCCAAACCTACATGCTCCTGCCTAAGCATTGCTTTCCATGCACATTTTGGAGATGTGAGTTCACAGAGAGCTAAGGCTGAGCTGCTCTTCATGGAAAGATTGAGCAAGGATTTGATAGGTTTTTTATACTTGTCTCCCTCCTCCCTTTCTCAGAGGCATATTTTGTTTTCTTCTTCCACTAGCTCAAACCGGCCTGTCCCTTCTCATGAAATTACTACTCCCCACGTCAAGAGAGCAAATGGAGAATTCAATCAAAAGCAAAATTCTAAAGGAACTTGGCAAGATGGGGCTGTCCTTAAACTACTGCAGGTGAAAGGTGTCAGGTCCAGCCCTGCCCTATAGATCTACAGGCCTAGGTACAACGACAGTGGCTGTAGCCACAGTTGCAAGGGGTTCTTTTCCCGGCCAAAAGACAGAGTTACACATTTTTAACAATTGAGCGCATCAGCAGCAGCATATAGAGCTATGGGGAGAAGATAACAGAGTAAAAAAAAAAAACCAAAAAAACCTGGAAGTGACACTGCAGTCACCAAAAGCTCTGATAAGATCTGCTAGAAACCAAATATAACAGAGGTGCCTTCTTGCTGTCCCCCACCTGTCCCTCTCCGTGTCCATGAGACCTTGGTCATACTAGGTTGCCAACAGCACTGTATAAGGAAAAAAAGTAAGAAGCATCCAAGCATCACATGTTGAGTCAAGATCACAGGCAGAAATGAAGCCCTCAAGGCCAGGCATGTGAAAGACACAAAGCAGTTCCTGTGCAAGTGACACAAGATGATCACACAAGTCTGTTGTGACCTGAATAAATTGGTGACTCCATTAAATTCTGAGGGATCTAGGGAAAAAAACAAAAAAAAACAGTTCTCAGTTCCCAGGCCTTTGCTTGAACCACAGGAGGAAAATTACAGAAGAGAAGAAATCCTCACAGTGACAAATAGAAAAACCCAGAGACAAGGCAGATTTGTCAAGAAAGTAGCTGACTGGTCCCCAGTCCTATCAGAGAGTTAATTCACTTTGCCTTCCCCTTCAATTGGTGTTCCTAAGGAATCACCTATCACAGGGTGAGTACAAAGTGTCCTGGTTTCACCTGACACCAGGTTCTCTCAGTTAACCAAAGCCCTCCTTGTTATGAAACAGCCCAAAGCAGTCCCTACAAAACCAGCTCATCCAGCTGGATTGATCATGGATATACCTGGAGAAGGGGCTTGGGGATGGAAGGGGAAAAGGGGAAGGATAAACTTAAAGCAAGAAATGGAAGTTAAGAAAGACACTGCCAGCTCAGTAAACTGTCCCAGGTTACTTTGTGGGGTGTGCTGGATGCCAGCATAGGCGCTGAAGCAGAGGGAGGGAGCCCTACATGACTGCAGTGGCCCCAGAGTGACTGGAGGTGAGAGGCAGAGCTTGTTTTTCTTTCTACAGAGAAGCAAGAGAAGGAAAAAGTGTGACAATAATATTTTTCTACATTTATGAAGAACTGAGGAAGTTTGCCTTCTCAAGAGCCATTTTCTATTGAGCTATCTCCCCTCTGTGAGGTTTCTATCTCATGCCTGACTGACTCTCCTCTTGATTTCTAGTAATTAGGAGCCTTCCAGCCTACCCAGAAAGAAACCCCTCTGCTCAAAGCATCCTTCTTTTCAGGGACCAATTGGGTACTATTATCCCACTGACTTTTAAAAACCTGTGGCTGTACATCAGAGCCCCAGCTGGTGCATCCACAGTACTTGCTTGTCTAACCTCCATACATTTCCCCTTCAAATTCAGCCCTTGCAAGGAAACAGAACAGATAATAAAATCCAGAGGGAAACAGATAAATCAGGGCACTTCATTCAATTGCTGACACAGGATATTGCTCAAGGAGGAGGATTCACCCACCCTCAGTGATGGAGTGATGAGAATCACTACAAGCACCCCCAGGAAACCTCTGCTTTTAAAACAGTCTGTATTTTACCCACGTGTGTCCATGTGTATATGTAATAAAAATAATTGCTGCTTGTCATCATCAGAGATGAGCAAGGCAAAGCCTGTGCTTTTAATAAGCCAATATGGATTTCATGTTCTGCTTGCTGTCTGATCAACAGCAATTGCTATTTCCTTTGGAGATTGATTTTGCCTTAGGCTTGGTCTTAAGAGGTTATCTGATGGATTTTGGTTATTTGGGAAAAGGGGACAAAGGGCAGGCCTCCCTTCGAAGTGAAGATAAAAACATCGGTGTGCACATCCCTTTTGCAGGTTTTTTTGGTTCATTTTTCCTTGTTCAGAACAGCAGTTTGAAAGGAAGAGAAAGCTGGTAGAAGGCAAGATGGGGTTACAAAAGTCACAAAAACACAGCTCTCTCTACTGCCCCTAGTCTCTGTTGGGGTCTGTGTTGGAAAAGAAGCAATGTTATAAGAGATGAGGTCATCTTCATGGGCCAGTCTGAAGTGCCCTGGACAGTGAATTCTGAAAACCCAAGTCCTGCCACTCTCAAATGCTGAGCAGACCAAGGCACCCAAAATTATAGGCTACTTCAACTGGTCCCTCCTCTCCAATACTGTCTTTTTCCCTCATGGCCGTGGTGCCCTCCCGAAGCACAGGTGACCACTCCCAGGGCTTTTCTTGGTGCAGGACAGTGCCTAGAATATTGATCCCACTGAAATTGTCTAGACTTTAGAGCAGCACATGGGAAAGTTGCTATGAGGAACAGCTGCCATAGGGCTATTCCTTCTCATATGAAGAGGCGCACTTAGCCTCAGTAGGGTTCAGAAATAATGGAGTTTCCAAGGTTTCTTATGTCTGAATTTCCTTTCCTCGTCAAAACCAGCTCATGTTACTGATGGCTTCTACCTTCCCATACCATAATGGATCTCAAGTGTTTTTATATCTCCCCTTGAATACATTCAACAGAGGAAATTAATGAGTATGAGGAGGAGAAGGAAGAGGAAAAAGGGTAGTGGTGGGAAAATGAAAGTTTAGATGACAGTTTGTGTATGTTTCTGTATGAGTAAGTGAGAGAAAGTACATGAGCGTGACTGGAAAGAGTTGCAGAGGAAATATGTAAGAAAGGCAGACAGGTTATCTGTCATTCAGCCTGTCCTCCATTAGCTTCCAGCTCTCTCATCTTTCTCTCCTCCTTTACACTAAACTATTCTATTTCTCTCCTTTCCAGAAAGACCAATGCAACAGTAAGAAGAGGAGGCAAATAAAGCAGAGGTGTGGGGAGAGTGGGAAGAGATGGAACAACCACATTCTCTTTTATCCACTAGAGAAGTGAGGAAAAAGCCCACACCCTTAAGCTAAAACAAACATGAAACAAGCAAATACTTCATCCATGAGCTGCAGTGTCTGTGGCCAAAGAGTGCAAGTATGAACTGTTTTCACATGCCTCAACATCTCCTCTTCGCTGCAAAAGCAGAAGGGAAAGTCCCCAGGCCAGTGGTCTGGTTTTTACTGCATGTATGACACATGCACTGGCTTTGGTGATGGAACTGATAACAAAGGCACTACAGATGACAAACACTGTGGCAGTTCAGGCTTCTGCTATGATGAATAATCCCCTTGCAGAGTTTCAGCTCATTTATTTTGCCAAATCCCATTTATAAGAACTGCTGTGCATTTGGTGACACTGCACAAGCTGAAAAATGGAAGACTTTAGAATGTGACTGCATGAAGTGGCTGTGGGTGCTAGTGATTTTCTACAGCTCCTAAGAGCACCTTCTCCTGGAAGCAGCTGGGACAGGGAAGAGCTGTGCTCCTGGGTTTAAGGCAGAGGGAGACTATGAATGCAATGGTTATAAATAGTAAGCTTTGATCACTTTCCTAGTGGCACAGCGTTTGTACTGTGGCATATGTGCTTCATCCATCTGGGACCAGAGCATGCTACAGCTGCTGGTTCTGCCTGCTTCCTGCTGTAAGAAGCTATGAGTGAAGTAGCTGTGAGCTTCACACTGAAAAAAATACAAGTGGTGTGTTATATCCTGGATTCCATGAGACACTTAAAAAAAAATAGTTGCTCATAATTAGTCTGCATGTTTTTCAAACTGATACTAATGCAATAGCTTGTTTATGCAAAATGGCCACGTGTACAAAAATTAAATGCATCCCTAACCTACCTCTTTTCCTCTTGCTGACAGCTGGTGTGGTTTAGGATTATCTCATCAGTAGTTTGCAGTGGACATGACATTGTGTGATGTAATTAAGATAATATATTCAGCAATAATCTTGCACTTGCAGTTCAGCCAATGGTGGCTTGCTTCTTCTGCAAGGCAACTTACCATATGAAAATAAACTACCCAACGAGAAGGTGATGTCTCCAGCTACGTTATTTAATTTGCAAAATGACTAAAGAATGGTAGAGCAAATTTTTAAGCTGAAGCAATTAAGCTAGTGAAAATAAACACCAGGGCTACAGCACAACTGTATCAGAAGATGGACAGTGACCTTTAAGCTCTCGTCTCAGCCTTTGTTCCCTGGTGAACTGGCTGTCATCAAGCTCTAGGATCAGGGTAGATACCCAGGTGAGTGATGTGACCTAAAGAAGCACAGTCCAGAGTCTGGCAAAGCTCCTGTGTGAAGAGGACAGCTCCTGAGGTTTATAGCATGCTTAAGATCTCATTCGTGTTGTGTATATGAGGGATCTCCTGCTTGGAAAGGCTCATTGCACTGTTATTTTTTGGTGAAGGAAGTAAGAAAAAAGGAAGAGAAAAGCTGACAAGACAAGAGAAAATGTCCTCAAGCTGTGTCAGGGGAGGTTCAGGTTGGACATCAGGAAAAATTTCTTCTCTGAAAAGGTAGTTAAGCACTGGAACAGGCTGCCCAGGAAAGCACATGGCATAGTGCAATGTCCAGTTCTTCCTGCAACATAATACATACTCTGGCATAGTGCTAAGGTTTAGTGGACAGTGGTGTTTAGTCAAAGGTTAGGCTCAATGATCTTAGAATTCTTTCCCAACCTTAATGATTCTATTCTATTATCTTCCTTTCTATGATCCTAAGTGTGAAAGTGGGAGGGGGAACAAAAAAAGAGATGATCTTTCTTGGTTTCTAGCCCCCAAGGGAACAAACTTCCCTCTAACGATGAAGAAAACAGGAATCCCTGAAGAAACATGCATCCTTGAAACATTAATTTATATTTAATACCTGAATGTTCACAAAGAGAGGTGAAGAGGTAAATAACAATGACTTTGTTATTTACCTGGCACATGGCTTCTAGCACCTGCCCCAGGGGTAGAGGCAAAATTATTGACACCACAGCAAGCAGAGAAGAGCAAGTCTACCACCTGAATGAGAGTTGACTGTGTCAGACACAAAGACACCACATGCATGTGTGGAGCAGCACTGGCATGTGCACACAGCCCCAGCACACTGGGAATTAACCAAGCACTGCTTTTGGAAGGGCCTAGATCTTCTCAGAGAAAGTTAATAAATAAATAAGAAGAAAAATCACCCTGTCCGTCAGAAATTAGTTTAGCGACATCCCTCAGGAAAAGGCATCTCTTTGATGCTTATTTGGCCTAACTGAAGGGGGGAAAAAGTAGGCTGATGCCAGAAATAATGGCATGAATAAGTGTGCAGACATGCCAGCACATTAGTGAATGTAAGAATTTGCTGCATTGGCAAAGGACAAGAATACCACGTAGATTAGACAAGATGTCAAAACCACTCCTCTGGAAACACAACTGCAAGTCTCTTCGTTACCATACCCACTTCAGCAAATCTACCATGGTTTCTAAGGCTCACAATCAGGTCTCATGCTTTTATGATCCACTCTAGCCACTGCTACTGAGCTTTTCCCAGCACAGACCTGTCTGAGTGCAGCGGCAGCTGCCTGCTCCCTGGAGGTGAGAACCTCAGGAATCAGTCCTGATCTTTGCTGGGGCACAGAGGGAGACGTAAGGAACATTTCTACAGGCCAGGGTGCTCCTAGAACCCAGGAAGCAGTGTGATGTCCCCATGGAAATTTGTGCTGCAGGATATTCCCTGTATGACTGTAGCCACGGTATAACAACACACTGCCTGTGTGAAAGCCACATCCCACCCCAGCAAAAGCTGTGCAATCTCAGTGACAGCAGCTGCCCTCGTGAGATGATGGCAGCTCTCAGCCCGTGTCAGAAAATACCA
Organism: Geospiza fortis; assembly: GCF_000277835.1. Taxonomy (NCBI): domain Eukaryota; kingdom Metazoa; phylum Chordata; class Aves; order Passeriformes; family Thraupidae; genus Geospiza; species Geospiza fortis. Next base: position 3,876,812 of record NW_005054320.1, read on the forward strand.
AGCTGTGTAGCAAATGGCCAGCAGTCATTAGCTTAGTCCAGAGGAAAACACAGGTCTCAAATGGGCTGCCTGGATTACACTTGGTCTCTAGGGAAGAGCCCAAGGCTTCAAAGAGTATCTTATTTTTCACAGTCCACACCAGAATCTTACATAGGAGGCCATAATCAATGAAAATGGCCATGTGAAAAAAGTATGCAAGATAAGGGAAAATCACCTTTATTCCAGCACTGGTAGAAAACTCATTAAATCAAGATGCTAAGGCTATTCCATTATGTTTCAAAATGGTATTTTACTTTACATAAGAACGAGGGGAAACTGACTCCAAAACCCCAGTAAGAGAATCCTTCATTTGCATCTTAAAAGGTACAAGTCTGTCTGTTCTGCTTATTCTGTTCTTTAATTATCCTAATGAAAGGAAATGTGAATCCCCAAGGGTTTGGTCCCTTTTTGACAGATTGCTTTTAAACCCAGAGACAAGGGAGGCACATGGCCATCAAAACCCTTACTTTTCAACTTGCACATCTGGGGAAGATTCCCCTGGTATCTCATGTGACATGGACAATATGTTGTAGCAAGAAGAAAAGCTAAGCAAGGGCTCTAATTTCCTGCCATACAGAGAGCCCATGAAAAATCAGCTTAGGCTCCAGAAACATTGAGAGGCTGCTGGCTCCAGGCAGCACAGCCCTCTTCAGATGCACAACGTCTGACAGAAAGACCAGCCTTCCATCCAAACAGAGCACTGGTTGTTTGGTGTGTTTAAAGGCTGCCATTAAGAATCAGTTTAAATTAAAGACTTCACTCAAAGTGAGAGCAATAGCTTTGTTTCATGTAGCTGTTTATGAGGGTCGCTAGTTAAGCGAAGAAGCCAGGACTCAGGAGAGCCACGTCCTTTCCCAAGTTCTGCAACTCATTTGCTACTTCCTTTGAACACACTCCTGCCTCTCAGAGTATTAGAATACAAACTTTCCTCCTACAAAGAATCTGTCTGACACCTGGCAGAAAGAGGCCTCTAGCTGTTAGTGTAATATAAATAATAAATGAGTGAAATAATAAATAGAAATAAGGCATTCTGATACAAACAAAGCCAACACATTAGCGAACGTGTTCAGTTTTTTTAAAGCATATCCGAACACCAGTCTAAGCTCCAATGCTAAAACACAGTGTTTCTTTTAAAGCTCCAGAAAAAGCAACACAAATCTGTGGGCAGTTCTGTTCAACCCTGAACCCTTCCAAGGGTTCATACACATGAACAACTACTATTGTTCATGTAATGATAGAATATCATTCTTAATTGTTTTAAATTCCATTTCTGTTGCTTAGACCTAGGATGCCACAGCCTGCTCTCAGCATCACACATAAAAACTCAGTGGCTTTCATTACAGCTGTGATGAATTCAACCAACAGAATTTGCCTCATGCTGCTCTGAACAACAGCACCACCAGCAGATACTCTAGTTATTAACCACTCTGTCCAGAGCCTGGATGGTATTAGTATCTGAGACGAGGAGATAGGACAGCTCTACAAGGCTCATGATGCTTGGGTTCTCCTACCCTGGACCTACTGAAGAGATGCAGGAATAAGAACAATCTGCTTTATTTCTTCGTGCCCTCATTCTCTACCCATTTACTCAGACAACCCCTTGCTGCACATACATAGAACAGGAATTTTGCCTTGGCTGAATGCTCTGAGCGCTGTTGTGGTACATAATCACAGAAAAAAAAACAAACCCAAATAAACAAAAACCAAACCAACCAAAAAAACCCAACACCCTCCCTCTCCCCCCCCAAAAAAATCCAACCTGCCCCCCCAAAAAAGAAACCAACCCCTCCCCTAAAAAACAAAGAAAACCAAACAACAACAATTTAAAAACCTACAAAAAACACCCCAAAAAACCAACCAACCAAAAAATAAAAAAAAAGAAAAAAGACAAAAAACCCAAACCAAACTCCCCCAACATCCCTCATTCTGTTTGAGGCAACTGAATATAAGGTAAGCTGCCTAAACCTTTGTGTACACACTGCTGTCCCAAGTGATACCACAGAATTGTCCAGTGTTCTGACAATAACAATGAAAACACATTTCAACAGCCCCTGGATGAAAAACAAGTATGAAAAATTCCTGTATCTATCCCCCTGCACTATGGCTGTATTAAGTCAGGATACACCAGAAGCCATTCAAAGAAGCAACATGAATTTTGCTTGCTGCAAAAGAGGGGACAAGAAGAATGATTTCTCAAGTGTAAGTAAGCCAAGGATGAGACCGAGGGAAGAAGACCAGTAGGATTTATTTGTAATGACAAGTGACAAGTGATCACCATAAAGATATTCTTGGAACAGAATCCCGCTAATCTCTGCTATAATTCTAGTCTCAAATGGTTTGGCTCTGGCAGTGCTTCTAGAAATGATATATGTGAAAGCATTGGGGATTGTCAAGAAAGAAGTTTTGCCTTGACAGTTACATTTTGGGCTGATTGGGTTTTTTTGTGCGGCTCCTGCCCCACCACACTCCCCTGTCTGGTCTTGTGTTTTTGGAGTAGTTTTTTTTTAAAGCTAAGATCAGCTGCAATTAGTATTTAGAAAAGAAAATGTTTATAACCTCTTGCTTTTATCATCATTAATAATGCAACAAATGTATTGAATGTGGGTAGACTTTTCAGCAATCTGTAGTGCTCTCCCCCTCTGGCTCAGAAAATATGTACCTCTGGAGAGAAAATCTATTTCATTAGAGACCTGATAAAATGCCTAGAAATGACAACATAAATAAGCATTTAAGTGCTGCTCCTTCTTTCACTATGAAGTCTTTTCCAGCTGAGAAAAGCAAGAAAGAAGCTGTAGTGGGATGGTGGGAGAGCGAGTTGATGAATATTTGATCACAATTGTCTTAAATAAATGCTTTTCCCAGACATAGCCTCTTGACATATCGACTGCACTGTTAGTCTCACCTCTCTCACACCACCTGAAAGGCAAGTCAGTGGCCAAGGCATTTTGAGTTGACAACAAATCAAACTGAATGCTTCCTCTCCCTTTGCTTCTCCCTTCTCTAGCATGTTGCTTACACTGCTAATTTATTTTTCCTCTTTCCATCGCTCCCTCCCCAAAAACATTTGAGAGGTAAACTAGAGCCCCTTATCCAGAGCTATTGACTGCTATGAAGATGGTTTGAAATGTAGGTTATTGGGTGGTGAGAGTACTTAATCTGACCTGGCTGTGCTGAACTTCTTTACAAGAGTCTCACAGAAGGAGATGTCAAGGCGGGAGGGGGAGAACAAGGGAAGCAGCAAACCAGCAGATTGAAGTCCTTCTACCTCAGACCTCCACCATTCCCTTGCATCTTAGCTCTGCCCAGTGATGGCTCAGAGAGTACATGTAAATATTAAGCAAAACTGGGCACCAACACAAACTGCATTTATCCTGCTGTTTGTTCATAAAGCTTTTCCCTCAGGATCAGCAGAACCAACTTAAAAAAAAAAGTGACTTTGCCCTGGGCTGAGATTCCTCTCACCTGCTGGAGGAGGAGGTACAAAACAGCCCTCAGATGAAAACAGAAACAAGACAATGCTTCTCACAACAACAAGCCAACCCAACTGTCACATGCACCTTTGCAGGGACAGGGAATCCCTGTAACACTGATCTGTGGAGTGCCCCTTTCCTCCTTGCCAGGCACCACACCAGCCCAGCATCACTGTGTCTTGCTGTGTCTTAGGAAAGCAGCTCACAGCTCAGCGCAGAAGCCAGGCAAAATAGGGTAATCATGGAGACCAAAAGCAAAATTCACCAAGCATTTTCCTAGTGAATAAGTGGCAGTAAAAGACTTGCAAAGGGTACAACCAGCTCCTTTGGGATTTCAAGTGTTCTTGAGAAGCCCATGCATATTTATTTTTATTTAAGCTAAAGAATATATTAGTTTTTTTAAATGCCTTCCATGCATATGCACAAGTTGGCAGCCCAGATCCCTATGGATCTTGATTCATTAAGCAACCACCAAATTCCTTGTTACACCTCCCACTTGATTAAAGTCACACGAGAAATCTATCTAAAGCAAAGAACCTTATACAAATTTTTAAATCCTAAACTGAACACCACATGGGTTGGGGCACTTTTTTATCACAGCTGACTCACACTGTACACAGACACAATACCAGTTTTCCAAACTGAAGAATTTAAATGAAAGAAGAGCAGCATCTATAAAAGGAGATGAGGCCAAGAAATAAAAATTTTGTGCACAAGACATCTTTGGAGAAGGGAGTCCATGTTGTCTGTCAAGGCCACACCATTCCATAAATCTCTTTGAAGGTGATAAATTTGGCCACATTATTCAGCTCTGGGAACCCTGTGGCTAACAACAGGTTAGGGAGGTCATCTAGAAGGTTGCTGAGGTCTATCTGGCAAAGCTACATTGTGGAAATTAATCAGAGGGTTCATGATGGCATCGCAGAGGATATTCAGAGGTAGTAGCCAAATAGATAGGTTTTTTCATGCCAGTAAGACAGACAAGTCTCGTGGTTCACAGCAGGCCATGCAAAGGCCTCAGCTACTGCACAGCACAGAGAGTCACAGTCTGTAGCAGAAAGCTGCCAGGAGACACCAGGTAGAAACCCAGAATTTAACCCCAGCCAACAACTAAGTACCACACAGCCATTCTCTCCCTACCCCCTTCCCAGTGGTGAGGAGAATCAAGGGGGAAAAAATCTAAACCTTGGAGGTTGAGATAAGAACAGCTTAGTAACTGAAAGCAAGAAAAATGTACTAGTACTACAGCAATAGAGAGGAATAAAGACCAGGAGAAACTAGTGATGCCAAACACAGTTGCTCACTACTCACTGACCAATCCCAGACCATTCCAGACACCTCTACCCAGTTTGTTTACTGAGCATGGCATTCTACGGTATGAAATATCCCTTTGGTCAGTTTGGAGTAGCTGTCCTGGCAATGCTCCTTCTTGTACACCCTCATGCTGGTAGAGCACAGAAAAGTGGAAAGTCCTTGATTTAGAGTAAGCAGTACTCAGCAGCAACTAAAGCATCTGTGTGTTATAAACATTATTCTCATGCTGAATTAAAACCACAGCACTGCACCAGCTACTAGAAAGAAAATGAACCATCCCAGCCAAAACCAGGACACCATCCAGAACAAGAAATGTAAGAATAGGTTCAGATGGAGGCTTTCAAACCCAAAAAGCATCCCATTTGAAATGTTGATGTTAACCCAGCTCTCCTTGAAGCATGGAAACAAACAAGGAGCAAGAACTCAATAATACTCTTGACTAACTTGTCCTTTGAACTCAGCTCTCATCTCTACCTCGTTTCTCAGACAGGCTTCTAACAAATTTGGCCCTGGCTATATCCTCTTTAAAGAATGTAAAAAAAAAAATCAGTAAAGTTTAATCTAAACAATTGAAGGATATTAAGAAAGTTAAACCCCTGTGCATGACACCACTTTACAAAGTATCCCTATATAAGCAAGTTGAAGTCATTTATGGAAGGCAAGACATCTCTTTGTCTTTTACCATCACACTCAGATGCAATAGCTTCACACTCTCACCAAACTATTTAATCCAAAGAAGGAAGTGGGAAAGGTTTGGAAGTTGTTGCAGCAGCTTTTGGTGGGGACTAGGGCATTTCCCCATCCCAGCCTGAACTGAGATTGGCAAGTCAGAGGCTTCAGCAGAAGTCAGAAGAAGCCACACTGAAGAAAGTGGCACAAGAGCAGCTCCAAAAGGGAGCAGGCTTTGCCTGACAGAGCCCTAGCACGAGCTTGTGTACCATGGACAAAAAGAGGTGGAGACGGGAGGCCTTTCAGTGACTTGGCAAAGATGTCATATTTCTAAAATGTGTGCACACTTCACTTTCTATTCTGCTTTTCTTTTGTAGGAAGGCCTTTTCCTGGGACTCATACCATTATCCTAACAGAGTTTCCATGCCTGATCCTACCTTCCCATTTGCTTACCAAAGGAAGTACTTACTGTCTCTAAAGTACAGGAATAAGTAGAAAAAACCCAGTGACTAGTGTAAATCAAATTGGACCATGAATCATAGCTGGCCTGTGGTCAGCAAAAGAGAACCATTTTTTCTTCCTGAATGCTGGAAAACCTGTCAGTGATTTATTTGTGGGACAAAAAGTAGCTTTTTTTTTTTTTCTTCTTTTCTTCCTCAAACAACTTCAAGTGTGCTTTTCTGGAAGTAGTGCCACTAAACTCCTACACTGTTCACCCTCCCATCAAGAAAATAACTTAGAGCCAAAGGTGTCTGTGGTAAAAGTCCAGTCATGTCAATGGATGAAAAAACCCCAAATGAACCTGGTCCATTAAATGCTTTAAAAGAGATACAGAGGGGAAAAGACAAGGGGAGGAAAAAAAAAAAAGCCCAAACCAAAAATACCCTGGCACAAAGAGCTTTATCCTAGGGGTCATAGCTGCACATTAACAGTTCTACCTTAATAAAAGCCACAATCAAATCTTCAGTACCTAACACCTAGTTTCCACTTGGCACAAAAGCAAAAAGAAAAAAAGAAAATGAAAGCAGAAGGTGGAAAGGGAAAAGCAAAAAGAAATAATATTTTCTTTCTATATTCAGAAAATCTCTTCTCCAGCATATTCATGGGGATTTTTTTCCTCTTCCCTGTAAGACATGATTAAGCAGTGCTGCAGCATCTACTGTCAGTTTGAATTCCCTGCCTCCCAGAATGAGTAGTTGTAATTAAAAGCTTAGCTCACCTTATCCCTCCAGTTTCCCAGGTGAAAAGTCAAGGCCTGCATTTAATTGCATATATGTGTGCATGTTTAAAGCCAGACCTCTGAGGAGAGATGGAATTTGGGAAAAGTAAGGGGAACAGACACAAAGGCATTTGACACAGTATCAAGCAGGGAAAAAATGAGAAGAGAAGGAGAGCAGAAAATGTGAGTGCAGA
>NW_005054320.1:3883749-3899807 GCF_000277835.1 Geospiza fortis
GCGTATCTCTCTCTTTTTTTTTTCTTTTAGGATAGAAGCTTTCATTTTACTTCTGGTTTGTTCCATCACTTCCCTTGGGTTCCTCAATGGAACAAGTGATGCTCAGAGAGGTTTGTCCCATCTGTGCATAGGCTCTGTCTTTTATGACATGGTTTAGTTCATTCTTGGCTTGGCTGTGAGAAAGACTGAATCAACTTTTGCTCATGCCCAGCATGGGAAGTGTAGACTGCAACCTACATACATCAAGGTAATCCCCAGCTGTTCTGGCTGCAAAGGTGTTGTCAATCCCTGGTCCTGCTGCTTTGGCTTTAAGTCCTGTAGGGGAACCCAGGAACCTCAGCTGGGCCAAGTGCTGCACCAGCAGGCATGCTGGACGATGCTTTAAGCCAAGGTAGAATAGAATTGCAAACTCTACAGAAAATAAAGGCATCTTCTCTGAAGTGGACATGGGCACTGGACTAAAATCTTTGGAATGAAACTGGGAAGTGACACATTTCAGCTCCTAAGCAAACAGATTTGGTTCAGAGGTTACCATGGCACATCATACTTCCAGCACCTTGGACCCTCTGTACCTCATGCTGATCTTCAGAGAATAAAGACAGCTGTTGAGGATACTTCTGCATTCCTTCAAAGCCCTCTGCATTCCAACACATCATGAGGCCACTTCTGCCCTTAGAAAGCATTGAAGCATTCCTAAAATTTTCACCAAGAAGGCTCTACACAGAATTATACAGAGCAAGAATAATGTGACTGCAAAGGGTAATTGAGTTTGGAAAATAGTTTGCACGAAGGAATTTTGTAAGAGACCTGGCTGGGTTGCTAGAGAGCCGAGTTTACATACTTGATTCAAGCTCCCAAGCTGAAAAAGGAAGATATCTCTTGCAAAAGAATACTTCTTCCAACCTTTTCAGCAAACACCAGGAGAAGAAGTCTTTATTCTGTCATGCTACCAATTCAGTGCTTGACTGAGAAGTCTAATCTGGCCCACCACTATTAATGCCTTTCAACAAATTTGGAATGCTTCAAAATCAACCATAACAGCAGGACCTATTCTTAAAATGCATCCCATACACATAACAGTATAAGAGACACTATGGCTCGTTCCTGAGCACCTCAGTACAGCAGCTTTCACCAGCTGATAGCAAAAGACACCATGTTTGTACCGACCTGTGCTGCCAGAATGCTCCTTGGATCTCTAACAAGCACCATGGTTGTGCCTCACACTGTGGCTTTAACAAGCAGGGACAAGTTCACAGCTGGTGCCTGCACTTGCTGCTTCCCCACAGGTATAACCATTGTTAGGCCAGGAGCACGGGCCAGGTTTCTAGGCAGAGCCACCTGCCTTAGGGCAGCCTCCAGCATGGTCCAGGCTGTGTAATCCCTCACCTGTGGTTACATTCCTAAGGAGGTTTCTTCCTCTCTCTGAGGATACCTTCCACCTTTTTATCATCCCAGACACTCAGCCTGTTGGTCAGCTTACCAGATGCTGTGTCTTGTTCTGCAGAGTGTAACAGGGCCTGAGGAAACCTCAGTGTCTTCTATACCTTGAAGTCTATATGAAACAAGATGCTCCCCAGTTAACAGGGATCCATCCTTATAGGACTTTTGAACCTGTCTCCTTCCTAGGTTTCTGCTGAGGAGGAGAATCTTGAACTAGTAACTAGCCTCCCCAGCTACTGCTTTGCTCTGCCTAGGGCAGCCCCATATCCCAGCTGCAGCTGGTTCCTGAGTAGTGCCCTACAGAGGATCTTCCTTCTATTAACTCCTGCAGTTAATGGCTTTTAGAGTTTAAGACATCACTAACCCTACAGATATGGCTTTTAGAGTTTAAGACATCATTAACCTTGGAGCTTTCTTCTTTCATCTTTTGTTGCTGCACCCTGAGAAATCATCAGTAGCTAGGGAATAAGCCCCCCACAAACGGCCCCAAGCTCCTTCCTGAAACCACTATGAAGTGGTGGTTTGTAGGTGGTTGGCTTTGCCTCCTTGGCAGGAGGCACAATGCACACCACTGCATCTCTGTGCTCACCTCATTGCTCAGAGGAGGCTGGGTTTTCCTGCACAGCTGGAGTGAATCTGTAAGTGTGCCTTGATAATATGGACACCATAACCTAACTGAGCCAGCTTAAGAGGTTTCATTCTATCCCTCATCCACCTTCCTCACTATTTCCATCTGACACAGTGCAAGGAAATTAAATACTAATGAAACTGGGGATCTTGGCAAAGCCTTCTAAGCCCTGAGTGTGTAGCTGTACTGAGCACCTGTCTGTCTTGGGTCCTTAGGTCTCTGCTGGGAGGTTTAGTATGTACATTAATGGGCACCTCTTCAGCCCAACATGGCTCCTTACTTGACTTGGGAGCAATGAATCTTGATGCATCTCTATGCAGCTGAGGGTAGAGGGGGAAACAGAAGAGTAGGACTGAAACATCGGAAGTTAATTGCAGGGAAACTGCGAAGACTGATTGTACTAGGTGAGGAGCTATAGTGTTTACTATAAACAATATCAGGATATTTACTATATGCAATACACTTGTCATGAAGACTGCTCTTCACAAGGTACTGTATTTATAGCATTGGCTCATCTTTCTTTACATACAGACTGATAGAACTATTAGCATAACCATTGTATTATCTCTATGTAATCACTATTAATTATTACTGCAGAACATCCTGTGGGAGTACAGACATGCTATTTAATAGTTAAGCAACCAGGCACACAGCCACTGCTGCCAATATCTTACCAAGTGTGATGGCTTCACAGACCCCACCTCCTTCTGACCACTTGTTGGGTGTCTCTTGCCACTCTCATTCCTCACACAGCAGCAGCAATTCAGAGGAAAGCCTGGAGGCTGTACTATAAATATACACACAGCACAAGCAGCCACAACCCCTGACTGCTCAGGATGCTCCAGCCTCTACTGCACCTCTGGTGTCTTATGCTTCACGCCGAGACAGACAAACAACCCCAAATGTAATTGCATTGTGTCCAGGCAGAGAAACTCTCACTGGATGTGCTCCCCCCATCTCATTAGGGTGGGAGCAGGTGCTAGATGAGTTAATGAGCTTCAGCTGACAGGTGGCCACTGCTGCAGTTGCAGCAATTGCCCCTTCCCTGCTGCCCACCACCTCAGCACAGCCCCCCTACATCCTACAGCCCAGCAGAGAGCACAGGCTGGAGGGGCAGCTGGAACACAGGACACATTTTGGTATTTAAAATCAATCAGATGTCCAAGGAACTATAGGGAAAGCAAGGTTAATTGCCTTGCTATTGCTATAAAAGCCAGTATGTCCTCTGCTACTTTGATGCACTCAGCTGCCTCAGACTGACAAAATGTCAGCTTCCTCTCAGCTCATTCCTTACTCTTCCGTGCTGTAAACAGGGTGATTCATTTAATTTACAGATGATTTTTCTTCCTTTGCAATTAAATTTCTTAATTGGAATAGTTTTTACAATGACTATGCTTTGTCTCTTCAGCAAAATAATTTCCTGACAGAGTGCAGAAAGGCAGAAGCCTTTAGGGAGCTGGTAGGTCTGCAAGGAAGAACGAGGCCACTGTGATGCAGTCTGGTCTCTGGAGTTTGGGGGCCACTTCTGTCCGTGCAGGGAATGAGAGACTGCAGGGAAGACAGGGAAGATAATGAACCTCCCAAGGAAAGGTACTTTCTGATTCAAGTCCCTTGGGATAAAAACAGCTCTGCAAAGAGCCAGCACCCAAGCCCTTCTCTTTTGTCCTGACAGCTGGGAGACATGCCTGGCCGCTCATTAATGCTTCACTTCCATGCAGTGCAACTTCTCCCCAGCTTCTCTGACACACAAAGCATACACAACATACCCATTAGCATTCTTTTTCCTCACTCTGAAATCCTATCATAGCACTTCTATCCTGCTTCATCCCCGCTTTGGTTCTAAAGTGTTTGCTGGATTGAGTTTCAATTTCTTCTCACTTTCAAAAACCTACTGCACTTTGAGCCTGTCTTTCCTTTTCTTGACTTCACCTCCTGCTTGCTTGCTGGCCTCCCCTACTGTGTGGGCTCATTTCCTAAGTCTGGGCTGCCAGAGCTGCTCCCTTCTTGTTCTTATACAGCCAAAATATATGGAAAGACAAGCGTGTTTAAAAAAAACCCCAATGCCTGGAACTTTGGGATATTTCAACTCCAAACTCTCAGTGAAACCCTATAACCCTATAAAAATCTCCCCCCTGCACTACAAAAATAGAGCCACCAACACTGGGTAACCCCCTTGGTCTTCCCAGTGCCCTGCAATCCAGCAGCCTTTCACTTTTGTGATTGTACCTTCCATGATTACATATAACTGAGCACATTATCTGTTCATAAAACAAAATGCCAAATGATGGGTTGCTGCTTGAGCTGAGGGACGCCACAACAGGCAAATGGACAGGAGGATGTTTGAAGCCAAGGAAGCTCCCTACCTCGATGTTCAGGCTAGCTTTCATAATGCCTTCCCATGGGAAAGGGCTCATTGTGATCACTTAAGAGATCTAAAGAAGCCTTTATTCATTAAGTCATCCTTTCTGACAACTGAAAGTGCTCCCCATCTCTGCAGCTGATGGCTGCAATACTGACTGATCCCCATGGCAAGCCTTGGGTTCCTGAGGATGTGTGTGGTGCGAGGTGGAGCTGAGAAAACAGGGCTACCTGCCCCTTGAAATGCCCCCACATCAAACAGCCATGAACACAGGGAACATCAAGACTTCCCTGCTTTTAAAGGAGTTTAGATGTCCAATATAAATTCTCTTTGATACAAGAATAAAGTGCTTCAATCCCAGTGGCGCATAGCATAGGGGGCCCCCCAAGGCCCTCACAGCGAGCGACACTCCGGCAGCATGCTGCCCCCTGCCAAGCAGCCAGGCTTCAACAGCAGAAAAATGGCTAGTTTTTCCCTGCTTGCCTTCCTCTGGTGAAACTGGGTCCCCTGAGGGACATACTCCTGTTCATGAGGTGGCAGTGGGGATGGCGGCTCCCAGGTTGATCCCTCTGCTGCCATGGTGACAGCCGGCAAAATGAAAGGGCTGCACGTCCCTCTGAAGTGACAGTCCTGTGTTTGTAGCGAGGGGAGAGCGGCTGCTCTGCCATATGCTGTGGGGAACCGGCAGCCTCGCCTTCAGTTTTCATGACCCTTCCAGGCTTTTTCAAGTAAGTTTAATTAAACATTTTTTCATGTTTAATTGATCACATTCCAGGTCTGAGGAAGCTCAGAAATCTCCCTTGCTTGTAACACTGTGATCAGGACTTCTCCCCAGCAAAACCCCAGGCTCTGTGCTTGGTTGGTTTTGGGCTCACGTGCGCCAGTAGTGGTGAAGCCCCTGAGTGCTGGTCCTGTGTAGGCACTGGGGGAACAGACTCCCATGGTTACTCAGAGACTCCCATCCTAACATGCAGGGCAGCAAAGAGAGGCAAGTGGATCTGTGTGAGCCCTTGAGGACCACACCTTCGCAACTGCCAGCATTAAATAAAGGGAAGGGTCTAATGTTTGCTCCGGAGATGCAAACCCAGGAATGATTCATTTGCCTTTCTTGTCATCACACCCTGGACAGGACGCTCCAGGCAGAAATCCTCTGAATGGTGTATGAGGAAGGTAAAGAACTATGCCAGTGTACACCTCCCTTTTCTAGGTAAAAACCTAGTAAAAACAGTGGGGTCAAGAGCTGCTTTAAAAAGGCATTCTCACTCCACGGTTCCTTAGTGATGAAAGGGTATATCTCAGAAGGTCATATGCCATGTACATTATTCACTCAGGAAGAATAACTCCTGGTGCTCACTCTGCATTCAGAGGGCTGTAGGAGCCATGGGCTGGAAGAGAGCTCCTGAAGGCAGAACAGGGAAAGGAGTGAGAGTGCCACATAGATAACTGACAGTGCATTTTACAGTCTCATTTTGCATAACTCCTGATTCCAATAGTGCAGCCCACTGGTTTAATTTTCACTTTAACAGAATAAACTAGATTCGTTCTCACTCGCAAAGCTTGCAGGGGAAAAAATGTGCTACTTAGATATGTCATCAAAACAAAGTGCTCTGTGGGAACAGTGGATAACAATTAGTGAAAAAACACTGAAGGGGACTACAGAGATTTGTATGGCAAATGCCAGCTATGTCCCTGAGACAGAAGACATTAAAGTGCTCCCTACTGTTTGGATGGCATGTTATTGCTGAGCCTCATAGTGTTTTTGAGGAGTGGCAAACCTAGACATCAAGGCACAGGTATCACACTTGCTTTTGTACCAAGAAAGCAAGGGGTAGATAAAAGGCAGAATCACACAGAAATGGGAGAGCCAAAGGCAACTTCAAAATGCTGCAGCATAAAACTGCAAATGGATATACTACGGTCTTTGGCACCACTACAGAAGTCAGACTAGTTTCTATCTCTGAGCAAAATAATTCTAGCACAAGTCAGGTCAAAGGTCCTCCTCTGCTCCATGTGTTCCTTCTTCTGGATTCCCAAGAATCCAGAGACTGTTGGAGAGCCCAGCTTTAGTCTCTGAAAAATAATCTAAGTAAGGACAACAGAGCTCCTTGAATCTGTGCAGCAATGCCCGTTTGCAATATTATGTGGTGCCTTCCAGTACAAGCCACATCAGCGATTAAATATAGCTAAATTTATTCATGGTGCTAGAGATTCTCTCAGCTTCTTTTTTACTGTTGGGAGAAAAAGGCAAACCACTGTTCCATGACTGGATTCACCGCTTGAGAACTTGTACTGACCTTCTCTTTGATGCCACGTTTCCTCATTTTGTGATGTTCTCCATCTTCACCTTCATTTCTTCTTCATTTCTTCTATTTGAGTTCTTGTTTTCATTAATTTTTAGTTTTTATTTCACTTTTTTTTCTACTTCATCACTATGCCAGATATTCCAGATATGCCAGAAGGAAAGTCATGAGGCACCCTTTCATATGTGACATGGACTCTCCAGTCAGTTGGATGGCAGGGAGTGATGGACTGACTGGAAGAGTTTACCAAGCTTCCAAATTATGCAGAGACCCTGTCCTTTCTCCTAGCAGTCTGCACATTGTCCACAGAAGGGTCTTTACATGAAGTTTCTTGCCTTCTGTGGCAGTGATCCCCAAGGGCTGAAGCAGGTTTGACTCATTAGTCACAAACCCTTAATGAATAATCTGATCTGGATTGACAATGGCTCTTCAATGTGCTACATCATGTGCCTCTGGAATTGAGAGTTGGATGGGCAGCCAAAGCTGCCCCTGGTGTTTGCAAAGTGTTAAGGATGTAGCAACAGCCACAGGCAGGGAAAGTTGGGAGAAGAAGAAATTAACCCACCAAGAGCAGCACTTTTGATCTTGACACACTTGGTGCTGGGAGGTGTCTAGCTTCAAGCAAGAGCTTGGGCTGGGCATCAGAGGTCCAACAAGCAGTCCCCTCCAGCCCACACTTCTGTGATTCTGCATGCAGCCATCAAACATGCTCCTTCATGGTAGTGCCCATCCAGTACCTAAGCTGGATTGCACAGATGGTCTGGATCTCTGATACCAGGAGTTACCAGCTCCACTACCACTACCAGGAGGACTACTGCAACCAGCTACCTTCAACCTGGTTGTCCTATTTTCCAAAAGCTCTAAAGCTGCAAGACCATAAGTTTTAGTTCCAAAGGCACAAAACTCTGGATAGATGCATGTGGGCAACACAGAAGTCTGGGCTACTGCAGTTTCATTCCTCTTAGCAGTTGAGGTGGTTACAACAATGATAGCATGGACACACATGGCCATATTATAGAAATGCCTTGAGAACAGAGCCAAGATGCATTAGTGATCTTTCCTAACTTCAACATCTAGGAATACATGAATTCAGATAACAAAGTCTCCAAACTTAACGGTATTTTGAGGAGTCATTTTTGGTCTGGGTCCTCACATGTTTGAAATGAGCAAAGTGCTACTGTTTTCTTTTACTTGTTGAAAGAGAGCTTCCCATTCTTATTCCCATTGGGTAAGAAGCTGCTCTTCTGTACCATTTCCTAGCTAGGACTGACTGATGAAAGCCATGAGGGTGGTATGCTGCAATTTGCAGTCTGCTAAAACCCAGAACATTCTCAAGGGTCTGGAGACAGCAGCTGTTTCTGGAATCAGTGCTTGGGGTTAAGTGCATATTTGTGGGAAAAGTGCTTTTATCTTTGGCTTCTAGACCAGTCTTTTTCCTGCACATCTGTGCCTGTGTCATGGGGTGTTGGAGGGAGAAGGAATGCAAATGCCTGTCCTTTTAAATGTAAAATACATCTTTTTCATATTACATAGAATCCTAGAATGGCTTGGGTTAGAAGGAACATTAAAGATCATTTAGCTCCAACCACCCTGCCATGGGCTGGGGCACCTTCCATTAGACCAGAGTGCTCCAAACCCCATCTAATCTGGTCATCAATGCTTCCAGGGATAGGATGTCCTAAGTTTCTCTGGGCAACATGTTTCAGGACCTCACCACCCTCACAACAAAAAAATTCTTCCACATCTAAGTAAGTTTGTCCATTTTCAGTTTAAAATCATTCCTCCTTATGCTCTCACTATGGGCCCTTGTAAAAGTCTCTCTGTAGCTCTCTTGTAGCCCTCATTAGGTACTGGAAAGTGCTCTAAGGTCGCCCTGGAGCCTTTCCTTCTCCAGGCTGAACAATCCCAATTCACTTATCTTGCCTTCTGTGAGCATCTCTGTCACTCTCCCCTGGACTCTCTCCAAGAGGTTCATGTTGTTCTTGTTCTGGGGGCTCCACAGCTGGACACAGCACTCCAGGTGGGGTCTCACAAGAGCAGAGCAGAGGGGCAAAATTCCCTACCTTACCCTGCTGGCCATGCTGCTCTGGGTGCAGCCCAGGATACATTTGGTTTTCTGGGCTGGAAGTGCATGTTGCCAGCTTGTGCCAATCTTCTTGTCCCCCAACATCCCCAAGTGCTCAGGGCTGCTCTCAGCTCATTCCTCTGTCCTGCCTGCGTTTGTGCTTGGGGTTGTCTCAACTGACATGTAGGACCTTGCATTTGGCTTTGTGGAACTTCATGAGGCTCACATGGTCCCACTTCCCAAGCCTGCCAAGGTCCCTCTGGATGGCATCCCTGCTCCTCAGAGTGTCAACACACAGCTTTGTGTCTTTGGAAAACTTGCTTGTTATTTATCTGTCTTAACGGGGCAAAGCCTCTTTGCAACTAATCATCAGCAGCCACTGTGACTTTTATCAATAAGCTAATTTTCAGTTTGGTCTGTAAAAGTAAATAAATAAATAAATGCAACTAGAGAGACAGAGAGAAGAGACACAGACGGTATAATTTTCAAAGAGATTGTTAAAAACACATTAAAGAGCTTTTCTTCACTTTTTTTCCTTTTTCTCTCTTTTTTTTTTTTTTAATTTAGTGACAGTCTAGGAAGGAGGAGATGAAGATAAAGGAAAAAAAATAAAAAGAAGATTTAATGAGGATGAGAGAGAGGCTGAAAGGATGTTTCCTAATCTGAACAAGCAGTTAAGGAGAATCAGGACAGAGGGAAGGGATGAATCTGAAAGATAAGTATTGGGGATGGGTTGAAGCAGTAAGGGTAAGAGAAGAACAAATGCAGGCCTACATTAAGTCAAATTAAGTCAAAATTAACAAAAAAACCCCTGGTACCTTCTGCTATCTCATCACAGGCCAGGCCAGTGCTCCTTCCTGGAACTGGAGGCATCCAGTGTGGAATGTCAAGATACCACCAGAAAGACAACTGCTCTCATCTTCCTTGAAAACAATCTTCCTTAAAGCAGGAAGCAGTGGAAATCTCCTGAGAAAGACTGTTCCCTTGGTGCCTCCAAGCAAATCTGGAGTTTCTGATAAAGCCATTCAATTGAATCCCTAGCTCTGTTGCCCAAATTTCACGCTGCTGGCCACAAGTGGGAAAAACTGGCTGCTGCTTGCAGAAAGGACTGTTCTGCAGTCAAAGCAAGTGATGAAGATTCCCTCTCCTTGTCTTTAGTTTGCTGCATGAGCTGGACATACCACTTTGTCTTTCCATGTCCAAGTATTCCTGCCTCTAAATTACCAAGTATTTATAATGCATTCATATTTAATCCAGTTACCTTTACCAGAAGGGGTTAGAATTTTTCATCTCCTTCAGAAGCCATCTACTCCTAATGTGAACCCTCCTCTCCACTTCCAACTGAAACAGGTAGATGCTCATTTCCTGCAGCAGGAAGAAATAACTTTTATCCCTGCAGTGGCTGAGCAACTTCAACTCCTGCACATGCTTCATAAAGACCAGTCCTGATTGACTGACACAGATTTGTGACAAGACTTCCCACCTTCATGGGGGACGTGGTGACCCTCAATTCATTCCTGTTCACAAAGCACATTGAGGTCCTTAAGAGGGAAGGTGTTATTAAACAGCAAGAATTATTTGCTACCACTCAGTCCCTCCCCTGCTCCTCACCATCACCTCAAAAGACATTCCAGACTTCTTCTTATTGTGAGCTCTATTTTATTTTTTAATTTCCAGACCCGCTGAATGAGATAAGGGCCTGGAGGGACCGATTTACGAAGGGAGATTAAAATGCTAGATATGTACAGTTTAGTTAAATGATGGACGTGATAACTCCTCACAGGAATCTAATTTTCTTTGGAGGGACACAGGGGGAGGAAAATAAGGAAATGTATAGTTCTCAGCTTTATTTTATTTATAATTTGCTTTTATTTACACTCAGTAGGAGAGACACAATGGCTACCACAAGGGTGACATAGGAACACATTGCAAGCCTGCTGGAAGAGGTATGCCAGGTTAATATAAAGCAGTTAAATTGCAGTATGAAGATAGTTAGCTGGAGAGGGATTAACAAAGGCTCTAACACAGCTAATGACAGCAGAGAATGAAAATTTGGGGCTTGGATCCTGCAAAGTGGCCACACATAGCAATCTGCAAGATCCAGGACTTAAACAGGAAACCAATTAGCCTGACAACAGGCTTAGGGAAATGAATTGTGGAAACAGCCACAATACATCATAGATCAGTAGTTTACAAAAGAGGAATGGAGAGAGAAAACAAGATCACATTAAATCCCACAGAGACTAATGGAGAAATTCCATCAGGAGCCCTTTGCACAGGAAAAAGAAACCTGTAAGTTATCTTCTAGTGGTTTATTCCTACAAGAGCTCTGCTAAGGGGATCAGGGAAAAAATGTAAGAACCCCAGATGATCTGAAGAGCAAACAGTATCACACAGAAACAGAGCTGATCTCTCTAGCTCTGGGTTCCCAGGACAGCAGAAGTGCTGGGGCTGCTGAGAAGCCAAACCAACACAAAGGGGTTTTTCTTAGTGGTCCCACAAGAAACAGGTAAGAGGTTCCAAGACAGAGAAACATGGTTTGAGGTATCTAAGCAGTAATGTGAAGTGTGTCTGCAGAGCTCTTATGAGGAACATTGGGAAGAGGTAAAGTCTCCTAGAAAAGAAATAGAATAGAATCATAGAATATCCTGAGTTAGAAGGGACACATCAGGATTATGAAGTCCAGCTCCTGGCCCCGTGCAGGACATGCCAAGAAGCACACTGTGTGCCTGAGAGCATTGTCCAATGGAAGATGATGCTGGACTTCAAGACACAGAGCTGTAAAGGGAGACTTGTGATCCCTGCAAGGAGTGCAAGCTGTTAGATGTGTCCTTGGACTACTCCTCACACTGCAGCACCATATTAAGTCCTGAGCACTCATCACTGCAGAGTGATAAAATCCTCATATCCTCTTTCACTTCTGTCACCATGCAGATCTGCTGCAATATGAGATCTGATGCATGGTATTTCAAAAATGCCCCCCAGACTTTGGCAACTTCAGTAAAGAAAAAACTTTTTCTTTACTAAAGTTTGCAGTTTGCCAGCTGCAAAAGGAGAAGCCTCTCTGGAAGAGGGAGAGAGGTTAGTTTAATGAATAGCAAAAAGGTGGTATCAGAAGGAAGAGCAACAAAACAACGAAAAGTCTAGATGTGGTCTCAGTTTTCTTCTGCACCATAATGGAGCACCATGCTGGTGTTCTGTCAAAGGCACAGGAAACAGCTCTGCACAAAGATGGAGTCTACACCTGAGCCAAGCCTTTAGGGGCTGTGTTGTGAGAAACCCTACAGAAAGTCAAAAATCCTTTTGACTTGTCAGGCCCAGATGAATGGGCTTGGCACTGTCAGCAGAACACCAGCTTGAAGTAGAATCTGTAGTTCCTGCAGCTGTGGCCCTGCATATGCCCAGGTCCCTGCCATTTCTGTAGTCACCTCCCATGGGATGACCTCCTCTGCTTGAATATCTCCTTTTATGGGAGGGTGCCCGTGAAACCCTTGAAGTGGGGCCCAGGGGTGCACAGTACCCAAAAGCCATACCTTGCTTATTCTGCACACCAAAAAGGCAGCCTGACAGCTGGCACAACCCAACGCTGCAACAGCATCTATTTCACCTCTTTCCTGAGCAAAAGTAATGTCCATTGTGCACTGTGAGTCGGCTCTTCTTCCAGAAGCCCCACACACAGCCAATCCCATAACTGCGTAAGTCTCCACGGAGCAGAGATGATTCCTAAGGAAGCAATAGGCAGCTGGCGGGTAGAAGTGATCACTGCGTGGCGGATGGGATTCCACAGCACGCTGGAGATGGAAATATCACCTTAACAAGCATGGACAGCCCCCAATGGACTATAAAATTCATTTGGAGACTGAGATAATTCAAAGGAGCCAAGTGGCCCAGCAATAAAAGCCGGAATACATAAATTTAAATTCAGAGAGCTCTGCAATGCCCTACCAATAAGTGACAGAGCAACCCCCCACCACCCCCCAGACTTATCCAGACCCATCTACAAGGCACAGTCTGGACAACAGAGAAACATGTTCATGAACTGTGTTTTATAAAGGGGGAGGAGGGCCAAGGGGAGTAAATACAAGAAAAGTGCTTACACATTTGGCACACATACGTGTGCCGTGGCAGCTGTGCTGGGTAGGTATCATGCAAGCAGCTTTTCATTAATCACATTACTCAATCACAAACTAGCATGTAGAATAGGCTAAATATTGTTCTCCATTATACCAGAGCAGACTCGTTCAAGATAACAATTTCACACTACCTGACTGTAGTTGAGGGTGGATTATGGCAAACTGCCTTTATTCTGCTTTTATGTACAACACAAATTCTCTTGTCCTTCCTCTCTTCTGTCCCCACTGGGATTTGTCCCCAAACTGCTCAGAGAGTGCTTCCCAAAGCACTTCCCTCCCAAGGAGTTAGTTTGCCACTCATAAGATGAACAGCCTAAAACTGTGATAATAAAAACTTTATAGCTCTCCATCATGTTCATTCATGCTAATGCTCTCTCTCACTGTGGATATAGCAAAAATTTCAATGCTGGAGAAGAAACCGGGGGTTTCAGATGGCATCATAGACATGTTTTTCAGTGCTGCAAAAACATGGCAGTTCAATATACTTTTACAGCAGAAGGTGTCCATCAAGGTCATTAATGACTGAGAGAGGAGACACAAGAGCAGAAAGTTGCTGATCGATGATGTGTCATAGTTTGGAGATGGAAAGTGCGGTAGACATGATCCATACATCTCCACGTCCCCACAGGGAACTGTCCTAATCTAATAAGACAGGTGTCTTCATGAAGAGGTCCCAAGGGCAAAAAAGGAGGTAGAGGTCTGGCAAGTGACATCAGCTGCAACTTGGAAAATTGGAGGGTCTGGCGATAGGGCTGATCTCCCTGTAGCACCTCAGTGCAGAGGTGACGACTCTTGAGGCTTGAGGGACCCACATGATACAGAATGCTAATTACGCTTGATGAGGGAGGAAAGGGACACTGGCTCGGACAGTAATTCATTATAGCTAGTCCACCAGTCAAGGGAGTCCTTTGTCAGGGTGAGGCAGCCGCTCTCACTGATTTAACAGGCACAAGCATTTTGATTTCCAGGCTCTGTGAGCGATGGCAGATACCACACCTGTCCCCAGAGCTTAAAAGCCAGGATCTTCAGCACCAGCAGAACAAACCTTCATGCTAGAGGAGTCATTTTACTTTTTAACAACTAGCAAGGGCAGACATGGACAGAAGGTAACAGCTTAAAGAGTGTACAGGTACTAGGACTTGGGTTAACAACCATTGTTCTTTTCCTCTCCCACACAACTGGTCTTCCCAGAATCAGATCTGACTGTGATTTATTATTATCTCTAATTTTTTTTGTACAGAGGCAGCACACAGGAGCTGTATTTGTAGAATAGAAATTCACTACGATAAGTATTACACACACAAAGATACAACCCCCATTCCAAGCACATTACAAATCAAGCACAGATTAGAGACCAAGATAAATATTTCAGTGTGATACACCTGTTTGTTTTTTTTTTTTAAACCTGCCTTTATAAAGGAACAGAAAACACTTGTAACAATACGGTTAAATATATGTTTAAGGAAGCCAGATGCCTTTTAGGAGCAGCTGAAGCTGGTGTGAGAATAGCTAAGACGTCTTTTCTAGACATTTTTCTGCCTTGTACTTTCTGCCTTTTTTTTCCCCTTACCTTCTTCCATCCTAATAAGGGCACCTGCAATGGAAACCAAGTTCTTTGCTGTTTCTGAGGTCATTTGCTCTTGCTGCTTATTTCCCTCCCTGCACATCATCAACCAGTATGTGAACCGAAGGTGCTGTGGAGCAGAGAAAATGCCACCTTCCAGGAATGGAAATGGCACTGCATCGTCGTTCTCCTGCTTATGAAGTACCCCTCTTTCATTATTTTTTTTTTTAGCAGGATTTGTCCTCTGTATATGACAGCTACCACTGAGATCAGACTTCAGTGTGTAGGTCAAGCTGGTCAACTCAATCTTTGAACAGATCTGACTATTTGAGTTAGTGAAATCTTAACTGGACATTTCAATCAAAACAACTGTGAGACCTGTAATAGGTCCTTTTACCATTACAGCCTAATTTTCTAAACTGAGCAGAACAAGCAGCACTGGGTAAAGGTATCTTTATAGCAATAGCTGTTATGGACCTTGGGGCTGCACCAGTTTAACCTTATGGAGTTCAGATAATATAACTAAAGCTTCAGAAAACTTGTGATCCTCCATGCACTTGTACATCTCTGCTGCATCTCCTTCACTGAGATCAGCCCCAGCCCTACTCTGCCCCACAGCATGGAGTAAGGACAGCTATTTCATGCACTACCCATACTCTTCCTCCCTTTTCAATGGTGGGGAATTGCATCAGAAGACACAATGGAAAGCAAATCCTCCTCAGCCTGCAGTGAGCCTCAGCAATCAATAGTTTTTGCAACAGTACTCTGGCACCCCCCTCAGATGGTGGCATAGCCCACTGCCACCAGCCTCACGTGAAAATTTGCCACTGCCAAAGCCAAGTGTCTCTGCGCAGTCCTCTACACAGCTGCTCTTGGAAAGTATCCCTTATTACTTGCACAGGAGGATTTATGGCTGAGCCAGCCCTGCAGTTTCTAGAGATAAGGCCATATCCCTGCCCTTGTGTATGAGTGAAGCAGGCACCTAAGGTGGCCAGGGAAGAGTAGGATGTACTCTTTTGCTGTCCTCATCAGTGTAATCACCCCCCCACCATTCCCTCCGGCAGGTAATTTTGATGGAGGTGTTTCTGCAGTACCCACTCTGGGACTGTGCATTATGACAAAGCTTAATGGGATTCCACAGGCAATTACTCCCTTCCCATTTTTCTGCAACAACACCATTGCACAACTGCTAATAAGTGAATTACAGGAGAGAAAGGCCTTTGCTTTGTATATGCAGGAGATGCGTCATTTGGCTCTTCAAGTGTACGAGAAAAGATTTAATGTTTCAGCCTCTCTCTTCCCTAGCTCTCCATCCTCCATGAGATGAAATAAGCAGAGTGAAGATGTGTTTTTTGCATAAATTGGGGGTGTATGATTGATAATGTGTTATCTTGTCAGCTGGAGACACCTGCATGGCAGGTATTTATGCTATCAGAAGGGCTCTAACTGGTGAAATACAGTTTGGTGCCGATAAGGGGACCCAGGGACTCATGGCGCCAGCCCCATGAGGACAGGGGGATTAATGCTGATATTTTGCAGCTTGCTCTTATTAAATTCTGATTCCTTTTG
>NW_005054320.1:3899818-3924800 GCF_000277835.1 Geospiza fortis
AAGAGTGATTGGTTTTAAGCAGATAAAAGACTTGAGGGGTGGGGGTGGCTGGTAGAAACGGGGTTGATGAATGGCCAGGGTATCTCTTGGGAATAAAAGCAAAAACTATTAAACAATTTTCTGATTGACTAGGTCTTGTCTGTCAGGCAGGGAATCAGAGTGGGGGGAATGGGTTTGGGGAGTTCCTGAGAGTACAAAGACACGGTTATATTAAAAGCAGAGCTAAATTATACAGGTTGGGGATGGGGAAAGAGCCAATTTCCTTCATTTGCTGGAATTTTTAAACATGCAACACTACTGATGTTCAGGCACTCAGCTCCTAGCCCAGGCTACTGGCATCAGCTTCTGCTTAATGCCCATGGCAGGGCCTCCTGCTACACACAGTGACCAAGCTCCTCAAAATACTCATATTTAGGATTTCCTCCAAGCAAGCAGCACACACCAGGTTATGGCAAAGTTATGTACAGGGGGTCCCCAGCTGCAGTACAAGGGGCAGGAGGGGGAGCACTGGCAGAGCTGGTGGGGGGAGCCTCAGGCTGGGAGAGCCAGCATGATTTCCACTCTGGAGCATTTTCAGGATTAAACCCTTAGGTCTTTGCTTGTAGCTGTTATCTTAGAAAAGACCCATTTGCAACATTCATGAAAGAAAAGCCTTAACAATTTCAGATAAGCTCAGGTAATACTTTGCATATTCTGTGGGAATTCTCCTAGGGCTGGAAAAGCAGTAACAAAAAGAAAACTGGGAATGAATGATCCCATACACCACAAGCATCAGTGAGGAAATATGCCACACTAAGCACATACAGGGTGTGCAGAGAGGGTTTCTATCAGCTGCAATCAGAACCAAACCATGCAAACACAAAAAGGCTCTGAGAATGTTACAGCAAGGAAGATACAGCAACCCCCTTTTATAGGATGGGAAGGTTTGTGATGCAGACACAGATGGATCCTTTCGGTTATATGATTCTGTTTGTGGTTCTCTGGGCATGTATTATTAATATGCTACAGAGTTTTAATTAGAGCTGAGAGATTCATTCATTGTGAATAATTTATCTGATTAATTTTGTCTTGCTTCTGTTCATGAATTGTCCATAAGCAGTTTGTAATTTTCTCAAATTTATTTGTCATTTGCAATTATTTGCTGACTTGTCTCAGTAAATAATTCTCAGCATATTGTTTGTCCACAAACTGTCCCTAGATAGTCGATATTCAAAATCAAAGCTGGGTTAGATACACTTTTGTTAAATATATGCAGTAAATCCCATTGGATGTTTCTGTTTTCTGACTAACCTTTAGGATCAGGCTTCCACAGAGAATACTACTTTTTATGAGTTCAAATTTTGCTTCCTGCAAATAGTCTCTAATATTTACATAAAATTCACTGTTCCCATGAACATTCCTGCCAGTCAATATATTCACTACAATACACACAGAAGAGACCACAAAAGGAGTGTTTTATACTTGAGCCAAATAGTTCTTTTGTTACACAGTGCCCCAGTCTGTTCCTGGGAGACCTGACTGAACATTTGTTTAGTTTTGGGGTATTTTTTTATTTTTTTTTCACTTGTTTGTTTTGCTTTTCCAGCTCTCCTGGTCAGGGGTTATGCTCTCCCTAAGTCACTCTCTCATGCAAACCATGCTGCATAGTAAATACATTGTCTTTGTGTGCTGCCTATGCCAGCCTGTCTCAGACGTGTCCACAGAGCACACGGCACTGGGATAATCACCATCCAACCAGAAAGAGTGACCATCACTGCTGGGCATGCTGAGTCAGTCACTGCGGGCTCCAGCCTGGGCTGCCATGAGAAAACCTGAGGCCCAAAAAGCTCCATACAGGCAGGCTCACTCACACGGGTGACCCCGACTCTGTGGTAACAGGAGAAGCTTGCCTGCTCCATATGGGCTCTTTCCTTTGATGAAACAAACTATACTGTTTGGCAATAAAGAGAGAAGTTGCTCTGCTTCCAGTGCTCAAAAACCAGTGTGAATAGTGAAAGGCATCTTTGCATAATTACTATGTAACCTCCACTTGGTAGTTTTGAATTATTGGCTTGTGGCAGGGAACTATGGAGAAACATCACCATCATCTGACAACATGCAGCAGGAGTTGCTTATTTTTAAATCAAGTTCAACGATGAAGACTCACATATTTCAGCATTCCAGAGCAGCTGGAAAGTAAATATTGCTGTGACAGTTCTGTGGATGCTCTTAGCCAGCATACACTCTTACAAGGGTTTGTAAGGACATGCAGTCATGACATATGAGATAGCACAGACAGAAATGACCATTTGTGTCACCTAGTCCAGCACCAGTGGAGCCAGGACCATATAATTCCCTTCAGCTCTTTTTTTCGTACAGCCTAGGCCAGACTGGTTTTACCTATTGCCAGCTGTGAGATTCCTACTTAATCTTTTCAGGACTTCACATATTTCAGCTCTCAGTATCTAAGTTCTCCCAGGCAGTTCCCATCTTTCCTTTTCCTTTCCTTAAAACTGCACGTTTCTCAGTGCAATTTTATAGCTTTTGTTTATTACATCCAGGGATGGAAATAACCTGACATACCTGTGTTTTGCAGGTTAATTGAGGGTTTCATACTACCTTGTAGCTCAGCATACCAATGCCTTCCATGTTTCCATTTGACCCATGTGTCCCCTTTAAATTCTCACACTCTCCAATCCAAGTCCCACTGAGGTCAGTGCCAAAAACCTCTGGTTCTTGGTGGGTCTCAAACACAACTTTTGATAGTCACAACTCACTCCTCTTAGACTTCAACAACCCAAGCACTGCTGCTTCCCTTGTCCCTCAAATCAATCTCCCAACCATCTGGCTCCTCCTGCTGCTCAAATCTGATTTTTTTCCAAGTCTCTCTATGATATTCTTCTGCCTTGGAGGCTGGAATGGACAGGGAATACCACTGTCATGCTCTGGATTCACATTATATTTCCATTATATTTTTGTCTTAGCATCCTATAGGGCTTTGTGGGTACATGCAGTGTGAACATCCTACAAGGTTTTGTAGACATTCTCTCTTAATACACAATGGAATCTGTGTAGATGCATTATTAATACCCTCTTAGCTGGCAAGAGAATGGCAATATTTTCTTATGAGAAATGTAATTGTTTAATATCAAACAGTATTATTTCAAAGATTTAATTGTGTAATTGGGGTCAGTAATCGCTCGGTCGTCCTCAGAGCAAGAGGAACTTGCAGGGTAAAAGATTTATTGTCCTGACAATAGAGCGCAAATTTTAATATTTCTGAAAAATTGAGAACTATTAATCCTGGCATGTGTTACTCTCAAACACAGTGAACTGATAAAACTTTGATCTAATTTTCTCTTTGAAGGGGCATTGGTGGGGTGTGGGGAAGACTGTTAACTGGATGTGGCCTTCCGCTGGAAGCATGGCAGAGCACAAAGGCAAGGCACATTCAGCTGCACAGGAGCTCTCAGATTGTGCACAAGACAGCTATTGAGAGAACAAACTGTTCCAGTCCCACTGTGCTGCA
The DNA here is from genome assembly GCF_000277835.1 of Geospiza fortis. NCBI lineage: Eukaryota > Metazoa > Chordata > Aves > Passeriformes > Thraupidae > Geospiza > Geospiza fortis. The sequence goes on from NW_005054320.1 coordinate 3,903,327, forward strand.
AGGGGAGGGAAGACAGAAGTGGTTTCCATGACCACAGGCAGCTTGGTGGTCATCTCTCGAAGGGATGCTATTTGCATTTGCACCCAGTGTGCACACACTTGTCTGTTTCTGGGAGTTCCAAGCAATATTTGCAATACAGATCAAGTAATACATGTGCCAGTGGATGATGAGGTGCATGCCAGTTGCATCAAATATATGGGTAATTTGTCAGTGTGAAGCTTATGAACTCTGCTTGATACTGGAAGCTTGAGTATTAGTAGAAACTTCAAGCTTTGTTTTAATGAGAGGCTCTGAAACTTTCTGTGATTTGTTTGGGTTTGGGTTTTTCTCTATCTAAGTTGAACTAAAATTCACAGAGAGTGACAATGATAACAAAAAAAAAAAAGGCCCATAAATTTTCATGGTGTCCCTCTCAAATGGAGCACTAAAGCAAAGCAAGAAAAGAAAAAAAGAGCACCCGAATTGGTGAGGCAGCAGTGGGGATACACTGCAGAGATGACCAGTTACTATAAAAGCAAGAGTATTTCCCAGGACATTTGGAGAGGAAGGCTTTCTGTGAAAACAGGATGGCTGCACAACTTCTGTGATGGGCACAGGATCACATTTCCCTTGATGCCAGCAGGGAAAGGTAGTGGAACATTGTCGCAGACATCCTTTATGAAAAATCCTTTCCTTAGGATTTTTCCTCCTGAGAAGCTAAGAGGCCTCAGGAACAAAATGTAAACAGTGGTTATCTGCTGCTGTGGAATGCAACAGGTGGATCTTTGATTGGCCCATGCTGGTTGTTTTTTATTAACGGCCAATCACAGACAGCTGGCTTGGACTCTCTGTCCGAGACAGAAACTTTTGTTATCATTTCTTCCTATTCTATTCTTAGCTAGCCTTCTGATGAAATCCTTTCTTCTATTCTTTTATTTCTTCTATTCTTTATTTCTTCTATTCTTTTATTTCTTCTATTCTTTATTTCTTCTATTCTTTTATTTCTTCTATTCTTTATTTCTTCTATTCTTTTATTTCTTCTATTCTTTTAGTATAGTTTTAATGTAATATATATCATAAAATAATAAATCAAGCATTCTGAATCATGGAGTCAAATCCTCATTTCTTCCCTCAACTTAAGACCCCTGTGAACACCATCACAGAACAAGTGTTACTTTGCAGTATATAACGAATTATACATCAGTGCTGGCAAAGGGAACTGTAAACTCCCCCCTGCCTTCCAAGCCAGAGCTCTGGTAAAATGTGGGCTTTGGCTTTGGAGCAGTGAGGACTGGCTCCAGGGCTTGCAGCAATCAAAGCATAAGGCTCAGTTTCTGTGGAAGGAACAGAAAGTACACTCCACAGGGCAAGGGCAGGACAAATAAATGAAGCAAATAGCCTATGCATGCCAGAAGAAGCTTATAAATATATGAACCCAGGATGCCTGGACACAGCTGCAGCAGGCTGGCATGGAACCACCTAGAAACTATATCAAGGCTATACAACAGAGATGAAAGGGCAGATACCAGCTTGTAAATACAGATGGGCTGCTTAGCTTTTTACAGATGTGGGCATTACATTTGCAGCTGAGCCCAGAGATCTGCTAATGAGAAAGACTATCTGAGAGGCTGAATATAATGAATATATGGCAGTATGTGGTTTTCAGACATTTAACAAGAAAGAGCTATCCCTGTTAACAATGTTTTAGTAACTCAGTGCTTTTAGAATATTCTCCAAACAAACACAGGACTAGAAACAACTTCTTTCTCTTAGGCTAACCTTCCCTTTCTCAGTTACTTTGGCCAGGTATGTGGGGATAGTCAGGATTTAGACCTGTACCTGAATTGCTGTTGAAATCCAAAATTCAGTGACTAGATGCCAAATTTGAACACTCTCGTTTTTGTCTAGAAGCCTTTGTTAATCACTCTTGGATATGAACTTTTTAAAGTTTTGAGTCAGGTGTGGAGAAACATAAGACTTTAGGGAGAATTTAAGCTGTCTACATCTGCTCAATGCATCCAGCCAGGCTGGCTAGATGTGACAGCCATATCTCGTTCTGAAAGGCAGAAGTGCAGTTTTGCCCAGCTTGAATGACAAAAAATAGTAGACTCTGCATACAAGAAGGGGGAAGACATCTGGGTCATATTAAAAAAGATTTCTTTTCCCATTCCTTGTGCAATGTATATGACATTTATTTTTGCCTCCCAATGATTACAGGAAAAAAAGATACAGGATATTTCATGCGAGAGAAACTAAGACTTGCAAAGCCAGATTTTGGAGCCCAGAAGAACATACTTACTAAGTCTGGCTCCGTGATCCCAGAATCATGTTCTCCTGTGTACAATCTGCCCTGTGGCTCATTAAGTCAAAAGCTGAGACTTGCTGCTAAAAGCATCAGCTCCTGCAAAATGCTGCTCTGCCAGTTCAGCCTGGAGGTCTCACTGCTCCTTCTTCAAGCAATGCTGCAATTTACAGCTTTCCCTGCCTACAATGACTGCCATTCTCTGCTGTACTGAAATAGCTTCCTCCGGCCAATGCCAAAGAGTGTGTTATTAGACCAGTAACTCACTCCTGAACACAGTGATCCAGGTATGGCAATCCCCCAGCACCTGCTGAAAAAAAAGAGCAGCAGTGAAACTCAAAAATTACTCCTCCCCTCATTCCTTTCCAAATGGTGTGAATGCTGGATCCAACATCCAGCAACAGAAAACATGGAGGAAACATCCTTTCGCTATGTTATCTGAAAGGCAAACAACAACTAGCAAGGCATGCCAAGGCTACAAATTCACACTGGAACCTGATGCTGTTAAAACACACATTGCAGCAGCACAGATGGTGGGTTTATGCAGTGTCCTGCATTGAGGAGAGAGGCTCACAGTGCAGGGGTTCTTCAGTGGGCTCAGGCTGACTTAGCCCAAGCAGAGCTCTGGTTTCAAGGCAATCTGTTTTTTCACCATCATTGACAGCATGTGGCTGCCACCTCCCCTCTCTCCCTAGATGATACTGGCTCCATTAGCAGGCACAGGAGACATGCTTTGCTCTTCATCTTATCTCAGTGTCTCCCATTAGGACCAGGTAATTCCCCTTAAGTAATTTCTCCCCACCTTGCATGTGTGTGCACTGTTTCTGTGTCTGTGACTGGTGTGTGAGCCTGTGTATGAACCCCCCTGTGTATGAACCCCACCTGTACGTAGAGACACACACACACACACACACACACACACAATGTTTGCATCAAGTTAACTCTCTTATTCAGCTGGATTTAATGTGCAAATCCTAAGCAGCAAGATATCTCTGTTCTCTTGCCACACAGAGCCTTCCACACCTAGAGGATAGGTGGGATGTGAAATCATATCACCAGAGCGTCTTGAAGAGGCAGAAGAGATTACAGGCCACTCAGCTTATATATTTTCTCTAGAGCTCCAAACCATCACTATGGCCTCCTTTCTGATTCTAGGAAAAAAATCTATTACAAATTGTTATCAATGTAAAGGTACCAGCATCTTCTGTACTTGAACTGTGGAGGATTCTTCCTAACACCTCCCTGGTCCCCAGCCATAAATACAGCTCTCTCCCTTGCTCCCTGCTGGCCATCATGAGGGCATTTAACCTTGCTCATAGGAGCTCAGTAAGATGCAAAATATGACAAGCTGGTAGAAAAGAGAAATAGACACATATTTCATTACTGAAAGGGAAACAAAAAGAGGGTTGCAGTAAAGCTGGATAATAAATAGATGTAAAATGCTTCTGTCTAATGCTAGTGTTCCCTTTAATGCCTACACAGGTTTCTCAGAATGAGATTGGAGGTAAGGAGGAAAGGAAAAACAATGTGTACACTCTGTGGAAGGACCAAAACTCCAGCCTGGTGATCAAACCACTCAGGCAACTCTGTCGACATAGCAGAAAAACAGGAGGAAAGAAAGAAAGAAATGGGGAGGGAGAGGAGGGGGAAAGTCAGGACTAATGGCAGCTTCGAAGCAGAGCAGCACAGAAAAGAGATGAGAAACATCACAGGAGAGAAATGACTAGCTGAGGAATAAATGTATTAAAAGAGCAGATTTATAGTCTAAGTGGTCACACAGGTCTCCTGCGGGCTTGATAGTAGAGTAAACCTGTCATGGATACAGCCTGGTTGTATGGCAAGGCAATCCGTGGGAAAAAGCTTTGCTAATCCATCCAGGCGGTGCTGTGCATGATCTCCAGGATGCTCTTCCCAGCACCAGCCCACCACAAACTACAGCAAAGGTCACTGAGGACCCCACTTTCCCTGCAGGAGCGATAAGGCAAGGAAAGCTACCTGGAGAGACACAAGGAGCGTGTGTGTGCTGCCTTGCTTGCCAGGCAGGGCTACGTGTGCATCAGCTCCATCAGCTCCAGTGTTACACAGCTGGATGCAGCAGCCTGAATTCACAAAATGCCATCCAATTTCCCTCCAAAATCTTTCCTCTTCTTGCTGGTGTGTTTTATTGCTGCTCCTAACAACTGTGCCCCAAACATTTAGAATTATGTGCCCACTTGCAGCCACTGCAACACAATTTATTCAGCTCACCAGTAATCCTGAAACTGGCCTAGCTTCTAGTTTGATTTGCACAAAGCCCAGGACATATAGTTCCCAGTAAATTCTTAATCCTCAAACCATTTTCAGATCCAGCAGGATAACTAATCAGAGCTGCCACCAGCCCTCCTTGCCTCCTCCCCAGAAACCCTGGAGTCAGCTGATACCCCCAAGTTAGTTTTAGTCTGGGCTATTTCCTCCCTGAACACAATGCATCAGCGTGCTCACCGAAAGCTGGCACCTCGGGCATGGAAACCAATTCTCCGTGCTATCTGCAGAGGTTTGGTCATGGCATAATGAAAGCTTGAATTCAAAACCCACTGAAGCTATTATAGCTATAAAGAGGGAAGGAGGGAGAGCTCAGGAGAAGAAGACAGACACAGAGGTCTATTTCTGACTGCAGGTGCATAACAGGGAAGCAGTCTTAAATACTCTGACATCTGAGAAGGGAATACTGTCCTTCTCTACTGCTAAGCCAGTAGGGACATGCTATTTGAGCTTTGCCATTTCCACTTAAAAACGAGGACTACCTCTAGCACCTAAGGCGTGAATCACATGCAGCTGTTCAATGACCCAGAATAGAAGAAATGAGAAAGCACTCAATGTAGTTGCATTAATTGCACATGTACATCATAGTGTGCATACTTACTAGGCTGTGGAACTTACTGTTGCCTGGAGAAGTAGAGCAAAGATTGAAACTCTTTGCTTTCTGTCCTATTCTCATATGAGAATTTTCAAGATATGAATAAAAAAACTTAGAGAAGTGACTGTTGGTGTGATAAAAGAACCAAGGAAATTCATCTTATTCTTCCCAAACTTTTGCTATCAGATCTCTGCATGCTAACAGGGATTTAAAATTCTCTACCCTGGCCATCCAGCAGCACAACCAGCTCCTACCTTGCAGCACTGTCACAGCTTGCTCATCCCAAACTCAGACCAGAGGGTACAATGATGATGGCACAATGTTTTTATGAGTGCACCTATTCTCATTTTGGATATGAAGACAGATCTCTGTATCACCTCATATTGGATCCACATTTATGTGACAGATTGGTCCTATGATGCAGGACTTCAAAGGGAAAGGGGCAGGAGGTTCAAAACGCATGCATACAAGTGGCAGCACCACTGTAAGAAAGCGCAGGGGACACAGTTGGAGGGAGCAGGGGACAGGCTGAGAGAACACTCCATGTTCTTATCTCTCCATGATTCCAGCAGCCTACTAAATCCTGAGAGAGCACCACATGGCCCTGAAACGTGCAGGGAGCTACAGTACATCCCCAGCTGTGCCCATGTTGCTGTGATGAAGCAGTTGCTGCTGGCCAGGAGACAACTTTCTACAGACTTGCTCATCAGGCATCCCCTCTCTTGCTGAGCTCACTGGGAGCTGGGGATGGGAGATGCAGAAGGTGTCACCAGAAACAAGGTCATGATGCAGAAGGTGTCACCAGAAACAAGATGGGGCCAACCAGCTGATAGGTTGTACTGTGTTTTCCAGCAAAGAAACATCGCCTAAATCAGTGGGTGATTGCAGAAACTCAGCAGTAGTGGCAGCACTTGCTGAGATCATCAGAGCTCTCTGAATGGAGCTGTTTTCTCCAAAAAGTAAGAGCATAGTTATCTCCACAATAAAAAAGTGGCATGGTGACATAGCACCTCATTTCAGCTTCAAGCAGCAGTCTCACCAATAAAAAAGTGTGAATTCCTTAACTCTGTGCATGTGCGTGCACAGAATTTGTGCCCCATTGTCCCCCTAAGGGGCACTTCACAGAGTAGGCCAAACTGTGTCCTGGCAGCAGAAGTAGAGAAATCCAAGCTCGTTCACTTTTACCAGAGGAATTTCAGTGAATGATTATTTAAGAATGTGGTAACCTCAAGGAACCAACAGAGAACAGTCTGTAATTTGCTAGGCACTGTCAAAGCACTGAGCAAGAAGCAGCTCCTGTTTAAGTGCCCACACTTTAGTAGCTAGACCTGACACTGATGCAGTGAGTTATAGACATATCACATTTTAGGTACTTGTGTTTTCTTGCTTTGTTTCTGTGATATCTCAGTGCCTTGTGGTAGAATATTTGCATTCTTAATGCTCCTGTAAAGCAGAAGCCATTGCTGTATTTCAATGGTGAACTTGGGCAGTAGGGGACTAAATGACTTGTCCCACATCCCACAGGCTGTATCTGACAGCAGGAAATTGAACCTTCATCTCTCAAATGCCAAAGAGCCTCCTAATTGCCACCCCTTTGTTCTTGTACCTCTCCTCTAGTTTACACTTAACAATCAGGCAGTTAACATCCTTTGTGAAAAGTGGGAGCTTTCCTACTGCTATCTCCATTCTTCCCAGTCCATATAATATTTACCTTCAAGATCCAAGCCCCTTTGAACATACATACTCCTCATCTGACACCTGGGCAATTTTGGACGACTGGTCTGATGCCTTTACTTTCTCTCATTGTCCAGATGAAGAAAATGTGAAAACAGAGAGGTTAAAATGCACCTAAGCAATGGCCCTTCTAGTAATCTTAGGAGAAGATTAGGTCCTGCAAAGCAGATGCTTCTTTCAGGGCTGCTCAGTAAAGCTGAGGGAATGTTCCTTGTATTTGTAGTTACCTTGAACATATCTCCCAGTGGTTTTTTCCTGCCTTCTGCTCACCACGAGGACTGAGCCTCTGCTGACTGCTGTGTGCTGCTTCCTGGGCTGGTGGACTCTGTAAAGGTGGGTTGGCATTTTTTTTTCCTAGGTTTGACTACTCAGCTCATATGAGAAGGAAAAAAGGCCTTAGCCCACATCAGGAGACTGTCCAGTGCACATCCCACAAGAAGGTGAGACATCAGAAAGGCCAGAACAGGCCCTCATAACTCTTTTTAAGCAAACGTCCACCATCTTTCATAGAAGGCATTAGAGCTCAGCTTTCCCTCATGAATCACAGGAGAGTGAGGGGGAGTAATGCCATCGACCTCAGTTCTCAGTGAAATGGATTTACCCAGGCATCTCAAGCCCTCTTCACATCTTTAATAAAGTCATTCCCATCTACCTGCCTGAATAAAATTCTTCCTAACAGACTCTTTGGTCAAAGGTCCCAGCTGCTGCCATTGGTTTTGTTTTCAATATGCGCCTCGCACTTAGGCTGCTTTTGTGTTCCTTTGCACGGTGCAATGGAACAGTTCTTGACAAATAACAGTCTCCAGAATGATGCCCTCCTCCTTCCCTGTTGCTAAAACTCAGAGACAGAAAAAACCCTCAAGAGTTACAGGGATTGATGAGGCGTCAGCAGCACCTGCATCTTTTCTCAATGTTACCTTCATCTCATGCAGGACCAGGCTGCAGTGGGTGGGTTCCCACTAACCTACATTTGCCCTAGCTCCCATAAGTACAGGCCTTTTTAGATTAACTCCCGGGCTTTGGGGAGAAACACAGGATTTGTACAGTCTCTGTGTCCCTGCACAGTATCAAATTTACATCCCATGCCTGCATGACTCACACCTACTTGCACACAGCTGCCCAGTCCCACAGCCTCTTACAGCCAATACCACTGCATGCACACATCCTCTCACAAATTCAGGTTTGCTGTCACACTGCCGTCAACACATTTTGCTTTCTGGTTCTTCCTACGTGAATGTCTCTCCTCCACTCCATTTGCACAGGTCCCCAGGAGGCACACTTATACCATCATGCTATAGCTGAAGACTCATGCTCACCCTTGAGCCTGAACACTCCATTTACCATCCTCACCTTCAGGCGCCTCACAGTATTGCTCAGGCTTGGTCTGTGTTGTGCTGCTACTGAGAGAGAAGGAATCAGTCTTGGTTGAGAGGAGAAGAGGGATGGTTAAAACCTAAACCCTGCCCAGGCAGACAGAGATAGCTGATGACCATGTCTGAGCTCATGCTGAAGCACAGAGCACAAAGACAAGGACTGATGGAATGAAAATGTCTTGCTTGCACATCTCTTGCATGCTGCTCTACCTCCTTTGCTAATAAATATGAATTTACTGAGGCTTCTGCTGAATGTCACTTGTCTTTAAATGTCTCTTGACAATACTCAGTCTTCCATCTCTCATGGTTAGGTAGGAGTGATGAACAAGGAGACAGTAATCTTGGTTCCAGCCCTACAGAGTACTGCAAGAGGGAAACAGATATTTTAATATATTCTCTGTCTTCCTCTTTTCAAGAAATCCTGGTACTTGCAGAAGTGCTAATCACCCAGAGCCCCAGGGGGTAAATTTTTGCCCAGCCCAGATAGACAGTTACCATCACATATATTCCACTATCCTCACGCTGTTCATCTTGATTCCTTCCCCTGAAGAGACCAGTTTCAGAGAGTGAGAAGAATAACTTTCTGCTGCCATTTCTGTGTTTTGTTTTTCCAATGAACTAGTCAGAAAGTACAAGTCCCCTTGCACAATTCCACCCTGACTAGCCATAAACAGAAACAGGCAGACTCCCCTGATTGTCCCGTGTACCAGTCCTTCCCATGTGATGCTGCTCTACAACATGCAGTCTGTCACAGCAAACAGCCCATGCTGACACAGTTCTTCCCAGCCAAACCCACGAAGCCACGGTGACAACAAAATTACAGAACAGCCTGGTCACTAAATTACCGAGCAGCTATGAGACAAGCCTTCTGAATTGCCTTGTTATTATTTCCCTAATACAGTCTGCAACAGCATCTGGCAGTGCGGTGTGTTTCAGGGCTAAGCATGCAATAAAACTGTGTGATTACATAGTTAACTGTCTTGTGATAACAAGGTAGGGATTTGCAACCAGCTAGAAAAGGGGAGATTCTTTCTAACAGAGCACAATCCAGCCAGGAAAGCTCAGAATCCAGACTGAAACACACATGATTACCCCCTTTAAAAGAAAATCCCCGTGTGAGATCTCACTGGTGGGTGAGAAGGGAAGCATAAGGATTAGGGCTGGTTTTGTTTTTCTCTTTTCTTTTCCAGTGTTAATTCCCCCATACAGGCTGGTCAGCAGAGAGCAGTGATTACCTCTGTCAGGGAGAAAGGGGAGGGCAGCTTACTGTGGATAGTCCTCCAGGGAGAATTGCAGGAGCCTGTGCAGCTCTAAGCTCAACTCCTGGGGACCACAGCTGTTAGGGAGCCTCCTACTAGACTCCTGTGGTTGTGAGAGCATCATACATTCATCTTCTGGGAACTGGGCACATGGGGGTTGACAACAGACAAAAGCCTACCCAGCCCCAGCTGCCTTCTCTACCCTGACCTACAGCAACATCCAACCCCTCCCAAGGGTGAAGTGGTGACACCCAGAGAAGAGCATGAGTCCCATATTTCAAAGTGCAAGTCCTGACTTCAGGGTAAGAAAAGAGGGTGTGATCAGTCTCACATAAATTCACCTTCACAAAACTCTTTCAGATTCTAATTATCTGGCAGCATGAAGGGCCAGGTATCCATCATGTAGTTACAGGAAAGTTGCCATGCAATTTGCTGTGTAGGTGGATACTTGGGATACTTGGGATACTTGTCAGGTAATTACTAAGTGGGTGTGCAAAGGTTTACCATGGGTGAGTGATGACTTTTACAGAATGGGAAGTAGGGGGCAATCCAACTTCTCATGTCCCTTCTCCAACTCCCAGGAGGCAAATACCACGTTCCCACAAATGTCCCATTCATGGCTCTAATGATGGGACATAGCTGGAGAATGGGTGGCTTTTCTGCTGTTGTCTGTGCAAACAAACCACAAAAAATGGTGTTCCTACCCTGAGGAACAGTTCACAGGCTGTCTCACAGACAGGTTCCTAAGAGCCAGATTCTCCACAGATGGGCCCCAGCACAGTGTGATTTGAGACTGGATAAGGCATAAGACCTTTTCACTCGTAACCATCTCCAATCACAGCTTAGGGCTCTTGCCTGGTATTTCTCTCCTTACAACTGTGGATTTTGGTTTTCACATTTTACTGAAGCAGCCCTTTGATTTCTCTCCCAGTCCCCTTCCCCAGCACTGTTAACCAAACAGGTAGGCAAAGCACATGCAGTCATTTGCAGTTGTTCCATATGCAGCTCTGGGACAGCTCTGACCTTTTTCTGTTTGTGTACAGCCTGTTTGCATGCGTCCAGCAAAATGCGTTCCCTTGCACCTCATACACACTCATACACTATAGTTTTAACTTTGTTCTCTTTCTGCATCACCCTACAATGACTTGTGACACTGAACACATCCTTGGTACCGGGAGGGGCTTTGTAAACCTTGGTAGGCTGGACATGCAAGGAAGCTCTTAAATGGAAATTGGTTTGAATCTTCTTCAAATCCAGTCATTTTCTTCAGCTTACATGTTCAGAACTCTCAGACCCTGTTACATCTGTGATAAGCCAAGTCCCAATCTTAGACACTCTGCTCCCTTAACATCAGGGTACCTCGGTGTTTTTATCTACTCCAAGCAGCCCTATTTCACATCCTTCCCAGAAGAGAGATGCTCGTGTCAGATCTCCACAGCAGACCTACCACGGGAGAGCTCAAAACAAGCAGTGGGCAGATTAGTCATTACATACAATTTATTTAACAGATTCCGTCTTTTTTTTTTTTCCCTTGCTGATAGATGGTCTATGAACAAACTTTTATGCATTTATTATTGTTTATTATTTATTTATGCAAAATTGTTCAATGAATATTTTACATGGGCAAATTTCAGTCTGGGTATTTGTAATGAGCTTTCATTCGATTAGAGAATTCTGAATATTCATAATGTCTAATTGGCCATCTCAGTCACGTGGTATTTTTTTTTTCTGTCCCCTTATGAGAAGACTTAACTTTTATTAACTACTTCCATCCCAGGGAAATTTCTTCTCTGGATTGAAAGGATGAAAGTGGGTGGCCTGAAGATGTCTTTCTAAAACACAGATTCTTGCAAAAGAGACAAGTCTGAGGCTATGTCTATATGGTATAAAGCAGAGTTTTGCCAAGATCTGCAAGCTAGTGTTCATACTGGAAGTACTGTCTTCATAGCAAAACACCCCAGGTATGCTCATGGAGGCTTTTTCCTCTCTGGGGTTAAGTAGCCAAGCAATACACTAGCCTAGCATACAGTTAGGTTGTTTTAGTCTTGGCTGCATGTCTTTGCATATTACTGCTACTTACTTGTAGATATACTAGGCCTAAATTTGGTCATGATTAATGCAGGAGGCTCCACTTCAGTTAGTGCACACTCTTAGTGCTTCATATGGACTTCCAAAGCCTGATTAGCATCCCCTCCTATTGTGGAAACATCAGATAAACTGCTTCCTAATCCTGGCTATCGCTCCATTGACTGTAAAGAGCCCACAGCCAACATGGCTACAGGCACTTCTGCTGTCAGTTGCAGATATTTAGTAATAGGCAATTTCCCTCATTCTGAAGAAGAGGTGGACATTATCAAGCTGCCTGATGCTTAGGAGCAGGCACAGTAGAAGGAAAACGTATTTGAACTGCAAAGAGCATGGTAAAATCTCAAACCAGTATCTCATTCACTTTGTGATGTGCCTAGAGTATCAGAACATGTCAAGAAGGAAGAAAAAGGGCAGAGCAGCAGAACTAGCATAGGAGAATTTGTGGCATTACCCTACATGTGATTTGGTAATTTCAGCCTTTTCTTATGGAACTCTTGTGCTTTGGGAAGGGTCACATCTGAGAAAAAGGCTTGCCTATGGTACTGAATCTCTGACCCTAAATCTATTCTGCCCCCTGGTTCCTGCTGTGTGACAGGATGGGTGTGCATGCCTCTGTCACAGGGCACACACAGGCACCTGGAGAGCAGTACATGATGGGAAAAGCCTTAAAGTCTGTGGACTGTGGTGCCATTTGGAGCTGCTGATGTTTTCTGAAAGCAAGTTCCAGTTCTACTGTTCTAATTCTTTAGTATGGGGCTAGGAATCTAATTCATTTTGGTTGAGCATGCAATTGAATGCAGGGACACAGACAATGAAATACTCCAACATTCTTTCCTCAATCAAAGAAATTACATGATATTAATGCAAGGTACCTTGGCTTGACTTTACCTGCGTTAAAGCCAGGAAATGTAAAAAATGATGGTTCCCACAGCAACCTTAACTCACCCATGTTGCACATATCTAATAAGGCAGAGTTAACAGCATACACATGAATATAAAATACTACTCAAGCAAATCTCAGCCATCAGATTGCATTAATATTGATTTGTTTCTTTTAATAATAGATTGTCCCATCATTGCTTTCAAGAGAGCTTTTTATGAAACTATTTTTTCTAAGTTAAGATTAAAAAAAGAAAAACCCAGCATATTTTATTCACGTTTGATATTTAAAAGAGGCGACATTGTTTCTCCATATGCGAAAACTGACAAATAGGTAGAATTCAGTCCTCGTTTTTACTGTATTACAGTAATTTCAGCTATGGAGTTTTTAATTAAAAATTTGAAACCTAAGTGTGATGACAGCCAGAAGAGACATGATCAAATTTATTGAAAAAGATATGAGAAATTAATCTCCTCCTTCACATCCTAGGTTTCCTTTATTTCTATCACTGAGCTGAACCCAGTGCTGGGGATAAGTTATCTCATTGAGTACCAGCCTAGGATAGTTCATTCAGGGCTATACTACTATACTAGACTCCTACCCAAATTATCAGGATCATAAAAAAAAAAAAATCAAGTGAAAAAGTACCACAGGATCCTGATCCAACATCTGATTCAATAAATTCAATAAAGGGATTACTGGTGTTAGTGCATGCTGCTATATGGGGATTCTAACCCTAAATAACTGGAGATGTTGTGATACACCTGAGAACATCAATGCTGCTATAAATGATCACCTTTCACAACGTGTCTACAGAGGGTCTAAATTGAAGGGAAATGAAAAGAAATTGCGCCCAGAGATTAGGACTCAGCAGAGAGACATGGACAACTGGGATTGCTCCTGCGGTGCTGCAGAGCTGCTTGGGCAGTGTGTGGCAGGAGAGCTGTGGGGGCTGCAGGGGAACCCTGACTGGGCAGTGCAAAGCAAGGCAGTTTGCACAGCACCCTGGAAACCCTGGCAGTTGTTCCCAAAGGAGGAGCTGGCACTCGGTGACCACCAATTTTAGCAGCTCTCTGGCCAAGAACCAGAGTGCTCGCAACCCTGTGACCACATCTCACAGCACTCCATGGCAGCACTCTGGAGTCACTGCAGCACACAGCTCTGTTCTTAAAAGACACCCTCAGGCACAAAGAAAAATGAATGAGCACCAGGAAGTCGGCTGGTTCCTTGAGAGTCATTCCGTCAAGGGAAAAATATCCTTTTCCTTAGACCCTGACACCTGCATCAGAAATGAATCATCCAAAAAAACAAAACAAAACAAAACAAACCAACAACAAAAACAAACAAACAAACAAAGGCAAAAAAAAACCTACCAAAAACAACAACAACAGTAAACCAGCATCCTAGACTGCGTGTCTCATTTTGTTTTGGTTTTTAAGACAAATAACCCCCTACTTTGATTCCAAAGTCTCTGTAATACCATCTCCCCCAGCCTGTTGTTTAAAGTTCCCAGCTCCTCGTTTAAATTAACTTGCTAAATGTTCGAGTCGCCCCTGGTTGGAGGCACTATCTGGCCCATCGGAGGGGCCCGGCTCTCACGTGGCAGCTCTCATTAGCGACAGGCAGGGACTCAGCTGCGCCGGCTTTGATAAGCCCGGCTCCACTCTCACAAGTACGCCGCAAAGCAATTAAAACAGCAAAGGGCCCTTTTTTCCCCCTACCATCCTTCTTCTTCCTCCTCCAAAGCTGAATAAAAATGATTTGATAAATCATTCTTTTCAGAACTAAACATTCACGGGAAGGAAGGGGGAGGAGGGAAAATCCACACAGGGGTGGCAGGTCGCTGCTGAGGACCCATTATTAGCCCGTATCCCCAGCTCGGCGGCGATCAGGACAAAGGCTGGAGTTCGGGGTGCGGCAGTGCCACAGCGATGCTCCCGCCATCCATCTCCCGCTGCTCCCAGGGCTCTGGATGTGCTCCACGTGCGCACATTTGCGTGCGGAATGGATGCGAGCCGGGCAGGTGCTCAGGACAGGGTCAGCCCGCTGTTATGATACTGCCTGCCTTTAGATGCAGCGCAGGCACAGCTCAATTCCCTCAGCATCGCCTGAATTCCTCTCACCTAAACTAGGGACGAAAACCTCCAGGAGGCTGATAAAAAGCACCACAGTTTGGAGGCAGCTGGCTATGCTACCATTGCCACCATAGCAGGAGCCAGAATTGTATGTTTGAAACAGCCCTGGGGGTTTGCTGTCTCTCTGCAGTGTACCACCAGTGCACTGTGCTTTTTCTGGGGCTCCCACACACCAAAATAACACTCCTGATTACAGAGAAGTAGAAAAGATGGGAAAGCCTGGCCACCACCTAGATTAAGTGATGCACTGAAGTGAAGCGCCTACTGATTAATGTGGAACTAACACAAGACCCCCTGCAGGAAGCAGGAACAAAGATGGGACTCAGGGACTCAGGAAGAGAGGAAGGGTTGGCATGGCAATAACACAGCTCTCAGTCAGAGACCTGCTTCTGCAGACTGGGCTTGGCATACACAGAAGGGAGCACCTGATGGCCAGGGATTGAATGGGAAGGCTTAATTGAGACTGCACAATCCAAGGACAGACATGCTAAAACATTATCCACTACTTAGGCTCTATCTATGTTTTTCAAATGTATCTGTAAAATTACTTTTATTAAATGGGATTCTGACAAGTGCTGGAATTTGCAGCCTGCTCAGGAATCAAGCACCATCACGGGGATTGGCCAACCACCTCTGAAACTCTGTGTATGTCTTTACTTAGTCTGTGATCATGATCTGGTTTGTGAGCCAGGCTTTCCAGTCCTCACTGTGGGAATTATCTGCCATTTCCCACGGTATTAGCAACTGCAGTTTGTAGTGAGAAGAGAGATGCAAAGAAAAATGGTAATTTGGAAAAAAAACTCAACAAAAACAAACCAACCCTAACAAAAGTACTGCACACAAAGATTTCCAATCAGCAGCACATACCCACACAATCCAAAATAAAACAACTGTAAAGCTGCAAAATCCTGCTCCTTTTCCCCTATGTCACAAAGCCACCTGACTCACGCCAGGATGCACTCTGAGTAAAGAAGGGCTAACATGGAAGATGTTCTATACAATATCTTCAGAGAAGAATTCTCTCTTGCTGTTACCTACAGAAAAGCTAATGGTTCATCCATTTAGGTGACAACATCTCTGACTTAGAAAAGCAGTTTCAGAAGAGAGGAAGTATATCAGAACATCTGGGAAGTTAAGAGGGAGAGAAGCCAGGAACTGGGAGTTTCCTGGCAGCCTCAGGTGGATGCTACTGCAATGATGCATGATAAAGAGGCATGGAGAGAGAGGCAGAGGGTGTAGAGGACACAGTGCAGTTTCCAAGTGATCATCCATCACCAGTGGCTCTGCCTTCTCCTTTTCATGCCAACAGGTGATGGAGCCTCATCCATAAAACATTTCCTGGGTGTCACTAACAGGAAGACACATTGGAGGGTTACGTTCACTCTGCATAAGAAATAACTTCCCAGATGAAGGAGAGAGCTGCCACTTCTAAACTCCCCATGCTTTCCTCCTCCCCACCTGTCCCTGCATGCTGCACCCAAGAAATCATCTGTCTCTCTCCACCCGCTTCTCCTCTCCTCAACAGCTGCTTTTCTGTGATCCATACCACAGGCTCTTCTTCCATAGTTATTTTTTATGTAAGTATTTTGTATATTTTATGTGGTGTTTTTTTTTTGTTGTTGTTGGTTGTTTTTTTTTTTTTAAATACAGGCTACCTCACATATATAGACCTGTGAAGTCTTCTCATAATCACAAGAGGAAAATCAGTTTTCCAGCATATCCAGCAGCCCCTCCAGCTCCTGGCTCCTCTCAGCCCATCACTCCCCTCTCACATGCTCCTGAAACCATCCCTAATTCATACCCTGTACATTTTAAAATTTCAACAAAAAGCTCCCAAATGTGCATACTCAGTAAAACACAACACAAGCATAAAGTCTTTGTTTAGCCTAGGTGACAGGACCCTAATGACTACAAGAGTCAGGACTACAAGATCTCTGAAGGTTCTGTTCTCAAAATAATTAAAACAGAAATATGTAGGAAGGGAAAAAAAGTGTTCTAGCAGCATAGCCACTAACTAAATGATTTTCATTTAAATTTGCAAACAAAAAATGGCTGGATGATTCCTTAAGTACTCTGGATTCGGGGTCTGAAATATGACTCAGGTTACACCTGGTGGAATCAGCAGGTTTTCCTGTAATATTCTGGAATTGAATGACCGTTTTGACAAACCTCTGCATACATCAGCAATGTCAGCAGCCTCAAAAAAACAGGAATTAATTCCTTAAGTAGCAGGGAGAGCAGAGGGGGCTTCAGGGAAGCCATGGAGGAAGGAGGGGCACTGCAAAGCTGGTGTGGGGAGGCAAAATTTGGGAGAGCTGGGGGGATGGTGGGGATGGAAGTGGGGCAACTGCAAGGCAGGGAGGGGCACTGGCAGAGCTGGGTGTAATGAGCGATGTGCAGCAGCTGTTTGTGGCCAGCTCCCTCACGGCACATTTTTCACTAAAACCAGAATTCAAAAATTCTTAATGCAAACTCCTGTGCCATTTATTGCCTGACTTACCAAACCTAACTCACTTCTGCAATTGCACTCCTACATCAGCAAATTGATGGTTCTGACTGCCTACCTCAGCTGTCAGCCATCCAAGTGTTTCTAGAAATGTATTGCACTTGATGTTAGGATGTTTACTTGTCTCCTGAATGAGATGTGGAGTAACTCGATAGTAGATGAATCTCACCTGTAATTAAATGCTTCTAAGAGATAAAGTGGCTACAGAATTAGAGTGAGTGTATGTCTTGAAGATGGATATATGCTCTCTGAGCACTCTCCCCGTGTTTTGGAGGATTAAACATCATAGAAACATGGGAAGCTAAGAATTCAAAAGGGAAGGATGATGCAAGAGAAAAAAAAAAAACAGAGGAGAAAGAAGACCTAGAGACAGAGAAGAATGACAGTGAGACAGAGAAGACTACCTAAAGAAAGAAAGGCAGGTGCAATCACTGAACAAAGAAATAGGAGAAGGAAAGAAAAGCTCTGTAGAGAGCCACTGAACACAGTACCCCACCTTCAATCCCCTCCAGAGGAATAAATGCTGACCCTACTTCTTTCCTGGCTTGTCAGGGGCTGTTTGGCTGAATAAGTCCAGCCCAGCAGCCCTCTCTCGCTCTCTCAGCATTAATATATTCATTTCATTATTCAATTATTTAAAACATTTCTTATGTTCCGTCTATCTCACACAGATGGAGGTGGGGTGAGCTGCTCCCTCTCTCTTTAAAGCCTGTACTGCAGGAGCCTGGAGGAATGTAGGGCACAAAGTGCTCCTCAGCACTCCCTCCTCCACCAGCTTCGCCCTGGCTGCAGCACCAGGTGCTCCCTTCCGTGCACCTCGCACATCTTGTTATAAAGGACACCGTGTGGCTGCAGTCAGTGTCCCCTGGTGGCACAGGGTGCTCCGTTGTCACCGCCAGCCCCGTGGGCTGTCAGTGGGAAGCAGAGGCACTGGAAGCTGCTCTCCTGTCAAGCTCTGCTGGCCCCTGCAGACAAGCTGCTGCCTCACGATGTGTAAGAGGTAGGGCTGCAGGTTACAGAGAGACTCTTCCGCTCCATTTGTCTATCAGCTTTTGAGGGGCTAATTAGCTTGTTAGTCATGATGTCTCTCTCAGGCTTCCAAACTACCATAAATCTCTTCCTTTCTTCCAGGGGAGCATTAACTTGGATTCTTGGATGGGAGACCTCCAAAGACAACTTAAGGTACTGAAGGCAGCAGGGTTCATGAGTGAGAGCCTGTCATTCCTCCTACAACATCATTAGCTCCCGTGTCCCAAAGTGATGCTGAGAAGGGCCAGCTGTAAAGCAGAGTCCTTGACCATTTGCAATTACAAGAGAGTCAATGGGTGTTACACAGCACTGCCCCACAGAGAACACTACTAGAATCTCATGGAGTAAAGTTGAAAGATCTCTGCTGAATCACCTAGCCACTCAAAAGCATCAGCCACATTAAAATCATTCCTGAAAGCTGTTTTTCCAACCGATTCTGAACTCACAGCGGTGCAGGGTCCATGTACCCCCAGGCCCTCTCCTCCATTGTCATAACGTATCTGAAAATAACTTTTTGTTTTTACATGGTACTTTTCCTCCTCTACCCCTGCGCACCCAGGAAACTGTTTACAAGCACTGCCATACACTCTCAACTCATAATTTTGACTCCCATCAGACGTTGTGCTATGCCACTGTCAGTTTCCAAGGGAGCCTACCTAATTAAAGGTATCTCACACACAAAGAGATTATTCTGTCCTCTCTTTGACTAACAGTCCTTGTTTGCCACAGCTTACAAAACAGCCAGGCCTGCCTGCTGCTCTGCTGTGCCTCCATCCTGCCTGGCGTGGGCTGCTTGTTAAGTGGCACTGAGGAACGGGAAATTCAGCTGGTCTTGAGTGGTACCAGCAGTGCAGGGTTTGCCTTGGGCTTCCTGCAGCTTGCCACTAGAACTGGTGGGTGTATCCAGCCCCCAAAATCCTCATCTGAGGCAGAGCAGGGTAAGGATTTTCAGGGAATCAACCAGATATTTTTAGTTTAGCTTTTTTTTTTTTTTCCTGCAAGAAAGAGGTTTGCAATTTCACAAGGATTTTGCTGTACCTTTATTAGCAACCCTTACTGTGTTCAACTCTTATGGGAGAATTCCCTCAGTGCAATTCCATTCAGGCAATTCTGCTTGTAATCTGCATGGTTACCAACACTAAGACATCGTGGCAGATAAGGAGAGAGCACCTGGGGAATTCAGCCTTTTGCTCAGCCATGAGGATTTCCTGCAGTGCATTCTCAGAGTTTTGTCCAATTCTGTGATAAATGCTCTCAAATGATGGAGTGTTCAACTGTTCCCTTTATAGGAAGAGTTCCTGAGCCAAGAACAACTCACTAACACAAAGTGAATCTGGATAATCAGCCCCATTTGCATTCTTTCCCTCCTGATGCTAGCTAAAGCTGGGTAAACAATTCTGAATGAATCATTTATTAGCTTAATTCTACCTTCTCCAATTCATGAACTGTCCACTGGCGCTTCCCAGTTTTGTTTCCTCCAGCCTATTTTCTCTTCAGAATCATTTGGGTATGAACACAACACAATTCACTGAAGTCAGCAAGATTATTTCTTTGCATAAAAGGACAATTTCTTTGCAATAAAAGTAAGCTCGTGCTTTAAAGCTTTTGTTGAACGGGGCTTGTCGTGATGGATCTTGTTTGGTTTTTTTTTTCTTTAGAAACTACCTTTAATTTTCAACTTCTTAGTAGTTGAAATTTTACAACTATCTTTCTTGAATACAAGAGTCATGTGGTACATCTGCATAATCTTGAATGGATGAAAGCAAATCCTAGAGCACTTAACTTCCTAGGAAACCAACACAATTCACAATGTGTTTTCTCAGAGCCCCATTACCTATACTGCAGCACGAAAAAAGTCAGGAGTCAGGGCCTCAAAGCTAAAAATCATGAGGTTTTGTGGCTTTTTCCAAGTAATAAATGCTAGGTTCTTTTCACTTGTCCCCTTGCTTTTTAATCTTTCAGGTCAATTTTCTTCATCAAAAGCACAAAGTCCAGAAACATGCTGCTTCAATGAAAGAAAAAAAATATCTTGACTTCAACAGCAAGGCTTTCACAAACACACTGAATACAACAAGCCTCACAGCAAAACATGAGTGCTGGCAACAGCTAACAAAACAATTATGCACTAATAATACAAACTAAACATTAGTTTGCAGTGCTGAATTGATTGCCATGTTTTCTACAGCAGTTCCAGCCAGGGGACTTCGTTCCTGAGATAATCACACAAATCAAACTCAAAAGGGGTAGAACACAATCAGGTCCAAATTGCATGTTCAAGCCAGTGCTGAAGGAAGGATTTTGGCTTCTAAGCTCTATTTACTCCATATTCAGGGTTGCCCTAAACACTAACTTTTTGTCCAGGGTGCCTTTCTAGTACATGATCCATAGGTACAGTCCTTGTCTCTGTGCCAGCCAGGCAAATGCGTCATCTCCATTTGTAGGGTGGTCCCTTTGCTCACTGTAACAATGTCATTCCTCTGTCACCTCAGTCTAATACACAAACATCTCAGGCATTGCTCAAGGACTGGATTTCTTTTTCAAGGAGTGTCTAACTCATCCCCTAAGCAGTGTGCTCTCCCTTCCTCGTACCTGTTTGGAAAGAGCAGCAGCCAAATCCCTCTCCAAGAGCGATGTGAGCGCTCCCTCTGCTGTCACACACGCGCTCCAGGCATTCCTTAGCCCTGTGCAGCTCCTGCCCTCCCTCAACTAACAGCTACTTGGCTGGCATTTGTCTCGCAGTGGAAGGGTGACTGCAACACATGCTGGGAACGTCTGGCCACAGGAAACTCAAGTGATGGAGATGTTTCCAGCCCTCTTGCCCTCATCAGGCCTAGTGATTTCTAAACTGGGGCACACATGTGTTGCCCGCACTCTGTGAAATTCAATTTATACCAGTAGACAAGAAGTCAAGTTCATGACCCCCAGAACAGGAGAGCAGATGGCTTTGTGCTTTTGATTTTTTCAAGTGAAACCATCTGGCTATTTCTCTGTGGCTTGTGTGTGTGTTAGCAGAGAGAGAGACAGCCCCTTTCCCTGTTGAGGCTATGACTGCAGTCACAAGGGAGGAATTTGTTACTTTGGAAGTGGATCCTGCCCATCCCAACCATCACAGATAGGGATGAGGTATCAGCATGGCTGAAGTCACTAATACCAGCAAATGAGGTGTGGCACAATAATGTATCAGCAAAATTGTGGCCTTTCCTTATTTTCCCTCAAAACCAAAGCCTGCTAAGGCAATTCTCACACATCCATCTGATAGGTCACAAGTCAGGAGATCTGATTTATCACAAAGG
>NW_005054320.1:3924814-3963220 GCF_000277835.1 Geospiza fortis
TTAAGCCTTTATGCCCCCACCTTTTAGTCATCCAGGTATCCAAGCATCCATGCTCCTACCTTTTCCTCCACTAAACTCTCTTGAAGAGCTCAGGCAGTGCTGGCATCCCTGTTTTACAAATGGGCCTGAAGCCCAGACAGACTTCTCTCTATCAGATGGGAAATACATGACAGAACAAACCCTCATGCTACCTAGCTTAACTCCCTAATGCAAGACGTGGCAAACATTTTCACAGTCTGCTGCCAAGTTTGTTTAAAGTGAACCAACAAGCAGGCTTTGAAGGTTATTATCATTGTTTCCAGACCTAGTCTTAGTGAAAGCTTGACTTGGCATTGGTAACAATGGTCTGCCAGTGCTGCTATTCCCAGCGGGCCAACATTACCTGTGTGAGAGAACATTCCTGAGCTGTCTTCCCACTTGAGGGAGGATGCAGCAGTGGTTGATGCCCAGCCTCTCAAAGTCTCCTGTCAGTTCACTAAACCAGGATATATTCCTGCATCAAGCACCTGCTCTAGCATAACATTTCTACAGCACAGCCACATCACCCTGCCAGCCCAGGAGGAAATGTGCAGACACTGCCCCATTGTGGGGCCTCTGCTTTCAGCTCACCAGACCATCTTCTGGGATTGATCCTCTCACTGTGTTTACATTTCTATGGGCCTTGGGAATCCTGCTTCCCATTGCAGGCAGGTTCAGGCTCATCCTACCCATCGCTGTGTTGGTTGTGCAGCTTCCTGCCAGCAGCAGGGAAGTCTGGCAGAGCCTAATCATGGAATGCAGACAGCATCATCCTCAGTGGCTACTCACAGTGTCACCAGCTAGATTAACCTGCCGGATGGGCAACATACCCTGCAACAACAGAAAAATGTCTCCTCTACTTCATCCTACCTTACTCATCCTGGAGCAGTCAAATTCCCTCTTGGAAGCAGAGCTTCCCACAGCAAATAGGCAGTTGGCCGCCCATGCAGGACTCTTCTCTGGGAGACACCAATGCCTGGGGCCAGCAGGGCTCTCTGGCACAGAGGGGACAGTGGGTGCAGCACTTGGGACTCACTCTGGCACCCACAACCAAATGAATGCCTGGGTAAACCAGGACCAGGCGGATGAGCAGTCCCAGGGAAGCACTGTGTATGGATTGGATTGAGGAGAGGGCACGATGTGTGTAACTATGCTGCTCTCTGTTGGCTGCAGCACAGGGAACAGATACAGCTTCAAATGCTGCTCTTACTTGAATTCAAGTGGATCCCTTAAAGGGCTTTACAGAGCAAAGCAGTATCTGGGAAATTTTTTGCAGCTTCCTGCATTGTAATGTGAAGAGGTCAAGACTGAAAGTGCATGAATTTTATCCTCTGTGCTGGGCAATGAATATTCAGCTATGGGTGACTATGAAACAACTCACAATCAAATGCAAACCAGGAAAAAGAAATCCAGACCGCATGACTTCCAATCCCCTACCATAACAACCGTTCTTCCTCACTCCTTTATCTTTCCTTTTCCATTTCCCCAGGCAATTTCCACATCCTTGCTCTTTGGCTTTCCTTGTCAGAGCTTACAACAGTGTTTCTGCTTAGCAATGCTCTTCCTGAAGCAAATGGGGAGCACTGGGGATGAGGAAGCTGATTTGGAATGTGCTGAACTAATGATGGTCAGAACCCAGGACAGAAAAAAATGGAAGCAAATGCAGTCCCTCAGTGCTAAAACCTATTAAAAATGGTGGTTCAGTCTTTATCTCTACAGCATAGGTGATTTCTCACAAAGCAGCCCCTATCTCCCTCAGAGAGCTCTTACCTATGGGGTCCTTATTTGTGTAGCTGTGACTCACCAGTCCCAGATGTCATCCCACACATCCTGCCTTGTTCTGCTCTGCTCAGCGGAGTGGGGATGTTTCCTGATGTTTCTGGCTCCTTCTCCACGTCTTCCCCTCCCAAACTCCTACTCACCTAGAGATTTTTGTCCCAAGTTGCTTTATAGATAGAGAGATGTTGCTCTCTTCCCACTGGCTTGTGAAGGCAGGGATGGCCTTCAACAGGAGAAAACACACCTGGAGGTAGGTTCTACTATAGTCTTTACTGGCCAGTGGTTAGGAATAGATAGAAAGTAAGAATTCTTTATTAGAGAAAGATGGAGCTTTTGAGATGTGTTTTGGGGCTGTTGTGAAATAAAGCAAAGATTATCAGAAAAGACGTGGAAAAAAGTATGAAAGAAAAATATGAAAAGATGAGCAGAGACACAGAGGATGCTTTTTGTTTTCAGGACACTGTTCAGTCTACTGTTTCATTGTCTTCCCTATATCAGAACAAGGGAACATTTTCTCAGAAAATTTTTATCAAATTTACACTCATTGTCTTGACCAAAGGAGTATTTTCCATGAAAGTGAGCAGTTCTTCCCCAGCATCATTTCACCTCTCCCCCTCACCACCAGGACTGTTTTTACAGCTGTAAAGGAGTAGTCCACACACATCCCCTAAGCGCCTCATGGACCCTACTTGTTTCTAGCTCAGGATCAACTAACCTGCCTCCAGTGCAATCATCCACAGCCAATGTAAAGAACTTCGAGCTTACAAGGGAGGGGATGGAGATCCAGGTGCCCTCAACTTTGCTAGCACCTGGATCTATTTAAGTAACAGTGCCTGTGAGAAAAGACAGCTCAGAGTTACACTCCTGGCTGTGCCAAGTTGCTGTGCCATGCTGGGTGCTTCCCTCACCACTGTTTCCCCTTTAAAGATAAAAATGAAGACTAACACCACACTGTGAGAAAGGACATCAACAGTATCTTAATTTTTCTGGGGTTAGAAGAGCCAGGGTTGATCCTTTCACACCTCCTGCACCTGCTGCAAGTGAGGAAAGGTTAGCATTGCTCTGGGAGCACTGCAAAGACAGCAGAGCACCGCTCGTCTACGAGGGCAAAGGCAGCTGACTGAAGCTGGGTAGAGAAACCCTTTCATACAACACTGAATGCACAGGTGTTATAGAGGATGAGGCCTGCTCAGCCTGCTGAGGACAGGCATGTGTGTGAGCATTTGAGAGGGGTCTTTATTTTGCACATAGCCCAAACTCTTTCATGCAGAGAGTGGAACAGTCCCTCCTGCAGTGCTTTGCATGAGGTTGCAAAGCTCATTTTCCCGGGTCATTGTAAAGCTACAACTTCTGTCCCACGGGGATATAGTGGTGCCTGTGGCATCTCCAAGATGGACCTTCAGTATCCTGTGGAATGGCAGCAACTATGCCAATGTCAAGCCCAGGCTGCATCCCTCCCCCTGCTTGAGAATCTGGGGCAATGAGACCTCTATGTACAAGCCATCCAAACTGGAAACTCCACATGCACACTCCACCAAACAAAACACGCGAGGAGGACACCTGTTCACAGTGTTTCACCTGCCTTAAAGCTGGGGAAACAAGGAAAAGGAAAAGGAAGAAAAAGAAAAAAAGAAAAAGAAAAAGAAAAAGAAAAAGAAAAAAAGAAAACCAACCCACTGAAAGGCAATATCGCCCTTTGCCAGCAGATGGCAATGGCACTCCATTTGTTCATCACCAATCCCATTCCTGGAAAAGGACACATCGATGCCATCTACAGAGCACTCCTGAGAGGCAAAGTCTTTAAAAAATGCTTCAGCTCTGCACAACAAAAACACTTTAAAAGTTGTGGGAGAGTAAATAAGGCCATTTCATGTGCAGGCCCACCACCTAGAAGCCTGGACGTGATGGCAGATTTATGCTGCACAGGACAAACTCTATGATTTTCTCATTCTCCCCCTTTCATTTTCCCTTCATAGAGATCTAGTCTAGAATATTAAGGGAACAGGGTTATTTATTTATTTATGCCTTTTCAATTTTCTTGAATAAAGAGACAGGGTTTTCTTCTCCCCTGCAAATTCCAATCTGTGTGCATGGGAAGCAGTAGGAATCCAGCAAAGACCAGACCATCTCAACAGCAGTGTGATGGCAGCTCCTCCCTCTCCCACCTGTAAAGCCTTTCTCTTTCTCTCAGTTTTAAATGAGTCCTTGAAATGCCCTTGAGCTACAAGGCTTATAAACTAACATTTTTACAGGCATGTGCTCAGCAGTTCATCACATTTGTGTGGGACCTTCAATTCTTCCCTAATAAAGGTATTCAATACAGCCCCTTCTTCTGCCCCATCGAAAGATAAAGTACCCTCAAGCTGTGGGGCTGCTAACTTTCCACTGATGGATCATCCAGGCAAGAGCAAATCCTCCAGGGCTTCAAAATCTCCCACTGAACTAGAGCAATAACTTGAACTGAGCCCTGTAACTGTGGACCCCACCAGAGAACTTGAGGCTGCTGCAGGCAGAAAGGGAAGGAGTCCTCAGCATGACACAAGGACTGCAGGCAGAAGACAGCTTTAATGACAGCCAGCCTGGGGCAAATCCCACCAGCAAGGGGGTGGGCCTGGCACCACGGGAGAAAAGGTACTGGAACCTGTGAATAAGGGGGGTGAAGGCATCCTCATTTGGATGGCCGAGCACAGCTTCTCTGAAGAGAGTAATTATGCATGTCTGGACACTGCAGCTTCTCTAGCAGCATCACGGCACAGGGTCACTTAAAGATTAGGCTGTTTAATTAAAACAGGGCGTGGAGAAGATTCAGGGGAGGGCAGCTCGCCCAAAGACAGCATGGAGTGTGCAACCTCTCTGGGAGAGTTGCTGATTAGAGAGTAAGAGGCATCTCTGCTGCAGGGAAGGGGACTCATCTCTGAAACTCCTCAAACAGGTACTTCATGGTGACTTGTCTTGTTAGCAGGAATAAAAGTCCCATCACAGGGCTTGGCTGACCTGGACATATTTCAAGCTCCTCTCCAGCTGGCTAAATGATTCCAGTGTGGGAGGAGAATGTCCTTGAGATATGATTTCTTTTTCAGACATTTCCACCAGAGGCAGAAGGAAGTAAAAGCACAGCTACGCGCCACCCCTCTTCACTGGGGTTGATAACTGACCCCCTCTGTAGCACAGTCATTCTCCAGGCAGGGAGCCACCCCCTCTGCAGGTGCTGCTGCAAAACACAGGGCTCCAAGTGTTACATGTAGACAAGTTCAAGGCACCCTGAAGGGTGAGAGAGCAACAGGGAGAGAGAGGAAAAGACAACAAACTAAAGACAACTTGATGTCTACCTTGTCTGTGTCTGTGGGAGAAAACTGAGCAATCCTTTCTCACTCGCCTCCTGCTTCTGAGGATCGCACAATGAGAAGATAAATATGGATATAGTGAATTATTGCCAAATGGTGAAGAACAGTGCTGTGGTTCAAAAGGGGAAAAGCCAACAGATTTGTAAATGCTAGATGGTTGTGAACCTTTCAGCCTTTACAGAAATGGTTATCTTAGACCATAAAATGGCCCATTTCCTGCATCGCAGATAGGTCACTTGAGGCAGGCTGACCATGAGGGGGAACAGGAAAGGGTTTATACCCAGACATATCTGAACTTGCAGGGCTTACCTATTCACTGCTTTATCTGTCAGCCGGATGTTTTAACTGGTATGGGAGAATTTAACTGTTCCATAAAGAAGAAGACCACAACAAATTAAAAAGGCATTTTCCCACAACAGCTTTGTCTGTGCTTTCATCCAGTCCCCGGTCTCAGCTTGGCCAGCCCTGGGTTTCCCACCAGCTCTGTCAGTGCCCTCCTTGGATTTGCAATCTCATGGCTCTTGCAGCCCTAAGACCCCCACTAGTGCCCCCAGGCATTAAAAACTGTTCTCGTTCACTTTTTTTCCTTGCCTCTTCAGCAGGGGAACTGATTTGCTGTAAGAACCCCAGTGTAATTATGTTTTTTGCAACTGAAGAGAAACTAAAAAATACCTTTATTTTTAGGTGATCTCACTGAGGATTTCTGATTCAGCATCACAGGGTAGCAGGCATGACTCCAACTATACACAAAATAGAGCACCCATCACCTTGCACAATGCTGTTTTGCATGCATTTGGCTCCAGATCTGTGCACCCAGAAGGAGAGCTTGTCATAGTAAACTACAGCAGAAGAGCTAATCCCATGTGACAGGTAGTCTACACCACAGTGTGAGCCAGCAGTTGGCTGGCATCCTGTTCTTTTAGGGTGCTGCAGTCTCAGGGCAGGGAAGCCATGCTCATGTATGCATACAGAGAGCCCTGAGATGGCAGAGCGTGAAAGGGTAAAATCCTCAGGGCCTACTGCAAACACACACGGGCACACATTTGAGCAGATTACACATACACCTCTTACATCCTTTGGCAAACACAATGAGCATTGCTGTGGGCCTGCTCACAGACAGGGAACCAAACAGTGCCAACAGCTAGACAGACAAACACCCAGAGACCTCAACTAACCCAGCTGAAAATCACAAAAGCGCTAAAAAAATCGTTCCTAAGGTACAAAAAACTGTGTAAATTCACCCATGTGCTTTGTCAGACAGGAATGAAGGGGAATGCACACAGTCAGTGGCAGACAAAAGCTTTTGTGCACCAGTACAGAGCCTCGTAGAGCCCCTGAAATGTACACTGCCATGCAGGGGGGTTTACACAAAAGCAACCTCCACCTAGAACCATAGAAAGAAGTATTTAATGTGTTCGCCAAGCCTGAATACTCCTTTGAAGCAACAAATCCAAGTAAAATCTAAATGCAGTGGCACTTTATTGTCACTTTATTGTGGCAGCAGACAAACTGGAAGCTGCTGTAAGGAACATGTGGATATGTCTAGGTATGAAAGAAGCAACAAAGCACTGGGGAGAAGGATGCCCTCACAGCATCACAGGGCAGCGTGGACAGAACCTGGCCATTCTCAGCCACTTGTTGCACAGCTGAATGGCAGGGAGGAGGAAAAAAGGATGCTCATTCTTTCCACCATTTCAGAATGGAAGTGCCTCCTGCAGAGGCCTTTGAACCATCCAACAGCACAGTGGCTGTTCTCAGTGTCTTGCAAATTATATTATTGCACTGTCAGCCTTCACAGAACCGATGGGAAAGGGCCATACAATCAGGGGATGCGAATCAGTTTGGCTTTGCCAAAGCCATCAGAAAAATACCAGTTCCCAGTACCCGACTCTCAGGGTCTCATGGCAGTGGTGGGTTCAGGAGGGGAGCTCAGTTCACCTCCACAGTGACTCCTGCTCAATATTCTCTTTGTTTTATGCAATTTATCATGCCAGTAGTTTTATGCAACTTACTGCTACACACAGCCCTGACACTACTCAGAGCACCATCATGCAGTTTTACTGCAAGAATATATAAGAGAAGCCACTGATTTTCTCAGAACATTTTCGTAGGGGGAAAAAAATAATTCAGGGAAACCTCATTCTGCTTAAGCCATGTAGGTTATTGCCATAGCAAGCTTCTACCACAGCAAGGGAAAGCAACAGCTGCTGCAGAGATAACGCAAAAAAGTAGATGGATGGACACACCAGTGAGTGTGGGTATGCATAAATGAACCAAGACAGAGGAGAAAGTCTGATCAGTGAAAAGGCTCCTGCACCATCAGAGCAAACAGGAGCTTTAATCTGCCAGTTAAACGGATGCTGAGGCATCTCCACCAAAAGGAATGTGCCTGCAGCACAGCTGGGATTTGACCTTCAACTTCTCTCCTATGTCTGCAGAGCACAGAAACTCTGGTTCCCTCATGCTCCTCCTACAGAACAAAAGGAGAGAGGAAGAAGGGAAAAAAAAGGACTGCCAGAGAGGCCCTAACTCATCTCTTACTCTTGGATAAGTGCAAATTTATGCCTCTGTCTGCCTTTGAGTCTTTATTATCTCCTTAAGTGGCTAGCTTTGTACACAATTTATTATAAAAGCCTGGAATCTACAGTCAAATTACAGATCAATTGAAAACTACACAGAAGACAATTAACATCTGGCAGCAGTTTCATCTATAAAGCTGTCAGAGGCTTTGCCAACCCTGAATTCTTCTTCTGACACCTATATTTCCTCACCCCAAACTCAGTCTCCTCTTTTGCATCTCCTGAGTCTGTGGGAGACTGAACATCCCCTCTGCAATCCTGTGGCAGCAGATAGCCGTCTCTGTACCAGGAGGCCACTATGTGCAGTATGAAAACCAGGTTTGAATACAGAATAACACCTCTAAAGAGATGACTTCCATCAGGTGCTACAGAGGGAAACCAAAGCTGGGGCTACCCCATTGTTCTGGAGCTTTTGGCTCCTCCTTCCTGAGGTGGAAGGCAGGGCAAGGCCAGTAACCTTGGTCTCTGTTTTGTTGGTGCTGCTGATGGCTGATCTGCTTCTCCATGCTGTCAGAAGCCTCCTAACTTCCCAGGCATCTCTGTCCAGTTCCAGCAGTAGTCCTCTGCTAGGCAGCCATAGGAAAAATCAAATGTCTTTGATCAAGATCAAGATCAACCCCATTTGCCAAGGAGAATCCTACCTTTCACAGGGTCTCTCAAAGCCTTTCCACTGATAGTCAGCTCTCCCTTCCCTTCAGCTCTCCTTGTTTTGTGTCAGGGAGAGGAGAGCAATAAGAAATGGAGATGGCCACAGGCAGGTCTCCAGGCAGTTTTCTGTGAGACTCTGCCCTTCTTTGGGATCAGAGCTTTAGTGGCTAAAGGGTGGTCTGATAAGACCAAAAGTAGAAATCAAGTGGACAAGCACTGTAAAATTTGCAGATACCTTGTTCTTCTAAAAACTTGCCAGTCATTCATTCCTGAGGATAAAAGCTGTCTCCAGCAGCATGTGCCTCCAGCCTTGTGGCCAACATGTCATCTCCTCCCCACACAGAGTTTCACTGCTCTTTGATTTACTGGAGAATATGACGGAGTTGAGAGTTCAATGATCAAGAAAACCCCTTTGTCCATTGTCCCATTCTCCATCTCTCCCTCTCCACAGACTTTCCACAGCTGATTCCTGCTTCTCCATGTCTCACCTGCACAACATAAAGACTCTGCTAGTAGCAAGCACTTCCATGGGCACTAAGGCAGGAGCACTGAATCATCAGGTAATACTGGTTTCAACAAAGAACACCTGGCTTGGGTTTCCATTGTGTGATGTGATGGGAGTACAAGAAAAAAGGGTACCTGCTGAGTTCATGCATGCTTCAGGTTGAAGAGCTACTATCCACTTTTGAGGTACAAGTTGATGTATCTCCTGCCCAATAGGCCAAGTCCTGCTCATAATGGGGTCAAAAAGAACAAAGGTGAGGCCAGTGAAGGGCTGACTGCCAGCCACTACATGTTAACAGGCCTGCTGTAGAAATAATTCATCTTTCTGATGTGCATTTTATTTTTCATCCTGGCTGAAATACTAGAGTTGATATAAAGAACACTGTAGTCTACTTAAATATGCACTCATCATTTTTGGGAGAGTGGGGGAAACCATACTTTGGACACTTCACCCATCCTTCCCCTTCTACCACTCTCCAGATATGCATCCATCCTTAGCAAAATGCTGACAAATTGCTGCAGAAGTGAACTCCCTGTTTAGACAGCAGAAGCAGTGAACTGAGAGTGACAGGAATTGCTGCACAGGAGTAGCTCTGGAGATGCTTGTCTCATGGAAAGCTGGGGAGAGGAAATGGATGAGTGGACTGTGCAAGAAAAGCCTCCGCCCTTCAGTGAGCTAAGAACAGCTGTTGTTGATGATGATTGCTTCCTAATTAGCTTGCTCTTGTATAAGCTTGATAATTTTATGTACCTCCAGAGGAGCAGATTAGCTCTGAATTCACATTGTATCCATTTGTGAAGAGTACCCTATAAATTATTTACCTAACTCTCAGAAATATTAGATCAAGAAAACTCTAAGTATGTCTAATTACATGGCAATAATAACACAGAGTAGAAAGGCTTGCTGCATTTACAAGTGCAGAGAAGTGATAAACTACTTTTAGAAGTTGCTACACATATCCCATGATGCTACAACCTGCTACAGGTTTACAGCTGTGCTCTTAATAATATTTCTCCAAATCAGTTTTTGTATGGCAGAAGCACACAGAAATCTAGCCACAGATTTGTCCTTCAAGAGGCAAAGAAAATATACAAAAGCAAAACAAAACTAAAAATCCCAAGTAACTATCTTCAAACGCATAAGGTTATCATGGCCATAATGAAATGAAATGAATTTGAGTGTATGCTGGTAAATGGCTCTAAACTTCATAAAGACTCTAACAACCTCTCCCAAGTTGCTGGCTCTGAATCACGACTGGTTTAAGTAGAATAACACAGTGATGAATCAGCTATGCTATAATTTTCACTCCATTTTTTGCTATGCTAGTACATTGTTACTTCATTACTATTGAACCGCTGTATTTTCTCTGTGCTTTGCAACGAGCATTCTGTTAACCCATGGTGAGCCCGTGGCGAGTGTAGAAGAGCTGATACTGAGTTCCATGGCAGTAGCACCCCAGTTCTTATTTGAAAATGAAAGCTGACATAGCACACTGTAGTATTTACAGGTCCATTTACAAGTCCTTATTTCAGGGTGAGGGCGACTTTCAGATGGGGAAAAAACAGAATGGTATCAATTAATGCCAGCTTCAATTAGGAGAAAGAAAATGTAACACAACATGAAATTGAAATGGGAGAAAAGGAACTAGAGAGAAATGAGTCCACTGAGAGGGTACTATGAATTGCAATGGGGACGTCTTTCGCCGTTACTGAGTGCATCGTACCTTGACAGTGTGTGTTAGACCCTGTTTCAAATACATCTTGGTCACTTAGGCTTCTTTTCTCTCCTCTGGTATTAGAAAAATATTTTGGGTCTTGCTGGAGTCAGGCTACTGGATGCAACAGATCTTTTGTCTGGTTCAATATCACATTAATGAACAAAGGTGCAACTGAGAGCCACAGTTCAATCAGCAGCTCTAATCTGTGAATACACACTAAATGTTTATGACCCCACTAGGTATCAATAAAGCTAAATGGCAATGTCAGGAGCAGACATAGGTATGGGAACAAGTTTGGTTAGGAACGTAGGATGTGAAGAAAACCAACCAAGAAAACAGCAAGACTTTGCAGATCTAAGCAGAATACTCAAGGAATATTGTTTACACATTCCAATTCTGCAAGAACAGTGCTGGGATCAGGCTCTGTGAGACAGAGTCCATAACGTATGGAAAACTCCTCCCTTTCTCACCTCTTGAGTAATTTCAAATTCAAATCCCCTGACTTTGCCAAGAATTTCCCACATCTTGGGAAATTGTTCATCTTGACTCTTTGCTTTTGAGCCAGGACTAGTTACACTCCTGTTTATTCAGACTTGATAAAGAAAAGCTTCCCTAAATCCCCACGGATACACGATTGCCTATTGACAGGTAGGATCTGTCTGTCCCATGGTAGGCAAACAATCTAGATCTTAATGGCACCTCTTCTAGATTGAGTCTGTCACAGACTGGTATCTCCTTTTTCCAAAGTCTGGGAAAAGGCATCATGAGATTCCTGTTGAAACAGACTTAAGGATATTTAAAAGACACGCAAGGGCAACTGTAGAAAATTTAGAAGTCCAGTACCACTAAAGGAGTAGTCTTTGCCTCATGTTTTGTAGCAGAGAGATTAAAAGGGGACACACGTACCATAGTAAAGGAAGGTTTCATGGTTGAAAGGTTAATTCTTGATTTGATTTGTTTCAGAAGTATTG
This sequence comes from Geospiza fortis, assembly GCF_000277835.1. Lineage (NCBI taxonomy): Eukaryota > Metazoa > Chordata > Aves > Passeriformes > Thraupidae > Geospiza > Geospiza fortis. The sequence continues at coordinate 3,936,376 of NW_005054320.1, forward strand.
GAGATTTGATGGAGGAGGGTGACGGGGTGGAGGATTAAGGACTCTGATCGAGGAAGAGAATGATTACTGAGATAGGCACTCATGTGCAAGGAGAATCTCATGATTCCTCACAAAAATATATTTATTTGATTTTCTTGTAATGCTTTTCTGTGGCTGGCTCCAATCAGTTATCCTCACACTCCTAACACATGCAGCTTGTGGCTGTGTTGCCCCCTTCCCCCTGCCCATGAACTCTTCCTGGGCTACAAGTCAGTTAAAGGCTGTGTAGATGGATTTGCTGTGGAAAGTTGATAAAGATGGGGGGGGGGGGGGGGAAAGAGGATGGAATTTAAGAGTGAGAGAGAGCAGATGAAAACAAAATCCAGAAGCTGAATCCCTTGTGCTGAATGTTAACTTACAGAAAAGTAACCCAACAACCTTGAAATAGAGCAAAGCCCAATTTAAATTCATTACATTTAAATTAAATTTAAAGCCCATGTAAATGATTGACTTAGTTAAGAATATGTCATGCGGAAGAGAAAAAGGCAGCAGCGACATGCCAGGCAGCTTTGGCTAATTTTACAATTCACAGCAAAATCTTTATACTCTGATTGCAATTAAAAAAAAATACGCATATAACTTATTAGCATCAATATTAGAGCCAGAATTTATACTTCTTCCCAAGAATTCATTGAATGTTCTGAAAACTTCACACACTTCATTTATTGAAATGTGTCTACTTTGCTGGGTTTAGACAGACAGGGACCTCCATAACAGCTATAGGAGAGAAAAGAAAAAAAAAAGAAAGAAAAAAGAACGTAGAAAGAATAAATGCAATTATTCCTGAGTGGATTTTTGTTTCTCTCTCAGGACACAGGCTCTGAAGTAGGTAGAAATGCTGCAGGATCCTTAACTACCATGACCTTAATTCCAATGCAAAAGAACATTTCACTTTTATTCAATTGAGAGAAGAGTTACTGCATTTTTGAACCTTTTTTTACATACTTAATCTACTGACAGTTACCACCGACACCAGTGGGCACCAGGTCGCAGTTTGAAGGATTATGTCACTGGAGCTTTATAGAACTACATGATTTGTAAGAATATTAATGATAACATTAATAAATTAATTCAAAATATGCTCTGTATGTATCTATGCCCTCCCTGCTACATCACACAATGATTTTATTGGGTTGGTTTTGGTCTGCTGCACCAAAATTGCTTTTGTTTATTTTTTATGAGAAAAATGGCCCTGTACACACATTTATAATCTTTGTTATATTCCAGCATGCTTGCTAAAACTTAGAAATACCAGAAGTATGACTGTGGAACCAATCTTTTAATCTGTTACTATGTGGTCAGAATATGATGATTAAGATGAGACTGAGTAGTCTTAAAATAAGACTATTCAGGTCACATAACTCTCTCTCATAGTTTTCACTTCAAAAATAACTTTTTATTTTCCTGCATGAAGTGCAGATGAACACCATGGCTGAGTGAGGCATCCTACAGTTAGTTTGACCCCAATTTGATGAATAAGAGATTGTCCCAGTGAAGTGCCTCAAAGACATACTCTACCATAAAATTGGGAGCAGCCAGGGATGAGAAAATATAGGTGTTTGGAGGGAAATGGGTTAATACTCATACAGAAAAGCAACTGTTTCTGCTGGGACTCATACATTTAATTTTTTTTAACAGCCCCTCCAGAAGTGTTATTACCTGTGTATGGCTTTTTTGCTTTTCTTGCCATCATTTTTTCCAAGATAAACAGGAGCTGGGTATATCGTGTAAATAGAACAGAGTAGAAAAGAACTGTACCTGCTTCCCTTTAAATGCCATAAAAAGAGACATGCTTTATAAATACAATTGTTTTGCTTCATTTCATCTTCTTATTGGTGCTGGTTCCAAGCAAGTAGGACTTCAAGAGTTGGTCAATTTAATGCAAGAGGAATGAATGATGCAGAAGCTCATGAGCTCTGTTTCTAATTTAGGCTGTGCTGCTGGGAATCGGGGTAACACAGCTGAAAGCAAAGGACAAGCTCTTGCATGAAAACAGCACAAATTCAGAAAGGGCCTCTCTAAGTCCTGGTGTCACCCCCTTCGCAAGAAGCCAATCTGCCCCTGAGACAAATGCTCCCAAGCAGTATTAAATAAACAAGAAGAGAAAAATAATTTACTTAGAAACCATGTGTCTTTTTTTCAGGAATACAATGGCTTCTTTTCCTTTCTTTTTTCTTTTTCTCTCTCTCTTTTTTTTTTTTTTTTCAGGTAGCATGTAGTGAATGTGCTGCCATAGGAGGCTGCAGGGGCAGGCTGTATCAGCAGGTTAAACAACAGGACAAATGCATGGACAACAAGGTCACAAAGAGATATGAAAGAAAATAGGAAGAAATGCATCTCCTAATATCCCCAGTCCAATGACTGTGTATGCTGGAGGAATACAAGGGGAACTGCAGAAATTCTTTTCTGATTCTTTTCTGAAAAAGCTTTGATTTTTTTTTTTTTTTTTTTTTTTTTTTTTTTTTTTTTTTTTTTTTTTTTTTTTTTTGCACAGGCTGTAGAAAAGGAACTGGCCCAGACTACTGTTCTCACCCTTGAGGGAATTGCTTGTATTCATGGATAAAACCTCATCCTCCTGAAAAGGAGGGTTGCATCAGGCTGCTAAAGGACAAGAGCCTAAGTCAGGGGCAGCCATCCTTCCTCACCCAGAGTGGCATTTCACATCCTAGCAGCACAACCATGCAAACTCTATCTTTGGAAGTCGGTGGATGAAGGGGCTTGAGGAAGACGCCACACATGGGAAACTGTCTCCCCTGAGTCTTGATAGCTGCAACACAGGATGAGGCTACAGGTGCAGCTCATTTCCAGTACGACCCAACAGTGACAGAGCAACTAGTGCTGAGGTTTTGCCTCCTGCAAGTAGGAATCTGGATTATCCACCAGCAGCACTCTCCTTCTGGTTTAGTAACACAGCCCTGGTCTAAAAGTTGCACTTGAAGCACACCAAGCAGTAGTTTGTTCACTAAGAACAGATTTAGGCAAGCAAAGAGCACAGATCTTTCCCTTACTCCCTATGTCACGACTCTGAAGGGCTTTCTCCCACAAAGGCTCACAGCTGAGGTGCAGCACAGAGCCTCCTTAAAAGATGGCAGCGCCCTACCGCTTGAAGAATTGCTCTCAAAAGTAATCAAGCATCTCACAGAAAGGGGTCTTGAAAGCTAGGCACACCAATTTAAAGATTTAGCTAGCAGATTTTGACAAAGCTCCTTTAAATGGAGCAGATATTTGTCTCAGTGAATGGAAAAATACAGTACGAATTAAGTCTGCAGAATGAGAACATTGGAGGAAGCGACCTGCATTGACTGGTAGCCAATACTGCACCCCTCATGATGTGTAACTAATAACAGCACGCTAGACATTTGGCTTGCACATTAAATATTAATAACATTTTTCTTCTGACTCATCATTAAGCCAGAGCCTTGCTGCAGAGAGAAAACTGATTTACGGACCATCCGTGGCAGGCTCCAGTGCTGCCCATGGTGCTCAGCTAAACACCTGCTATCCTGAGCTTTGGTTAGAAATGCAAGCAAGCTAGGTCAGAAATGGGAGGCTCTGAAGTGCAGAAAAACAACAACCCAGGCAGGTAGACAGACAGATAACCCACTCTTGTGACTGCACCCCTGCCCACAGATAATAGATAGCATGTGAAACAAGTCTCTGCGAGGAGCTCAAGTCTGACTGCTTGGCTCTGAGGATGTGGCAGGTGCAGCTGGTGTGCAGCGTTCCCCTGCCCATGTGCTTCTCAGATAAATCTGATGGCACCTCGGACCTTCTGGAGAAGCCTTCCACATGCAAGAGAGCACTCTCAGAACACAACTATGACTGGTAATATTTTCATAGTGAGGAAGAGGACCTACTACTCTCCTGAAAAAAGGCTAGTCTCAGCCTTGTTTATTCTAAAAGGGAGTCTGCTCCTTTACACCTCTTTCCTTCACAGACAAGGTGGTTTCTACATCAGAAACCTACACTGCCTGCAGCTAAAAAGAACTGTTTGCCTGATCCATGGAGAGCATTTTGCAGGGAGATTTAGACAAGCCTGTTCTGAAACACGGGACTCAGCAAACTACAGATGATATACAAAAATTGGAAAATGCTTTCAGTGATTCTTAGCGACATCCTATCAAAAAAGCAGATTGTCTTAGAAGCTTCAAATATAGCTTATGTGAAAGAACCTGGTGAACTTAAGCAGTATGGAATCCATTTTGAAAAGGTGAAAAGAAAACTTGAGAAGTGAGCCAATGATGAATTACAAACATCAGAAGAGGGTCAGATTTTTAAATAAGGTGCCAGACATCTCCCAGAGAACTGTGCTTTCATTTAAAAGACTAAATAAATAAAAAAGTAGTAACTCTCTAATCCTTTTTCCCTATGAACTTTTCAAAATGTAGGTAGATCACTAGAGGGTTTTTTACACACAGTTTTTTTAGAGAAAGATGTGATTTATTTCATTCTGGAGGCCTTTGGGGACAGGAATGTGGTAGGAGAGAGAAATGTGAAGAATGCCAGACAAACCCTTCATGTTTCCCTCATGATAGCTAGGAGTAGTCTTCCTTCACTTCTTCGTTTGCAGAGATCCTAGATCAGCTGTCAATATTTCCCAGAGGATACTGAGACAGTCCAGGATTCAAAAGGCCAGAGGCCTATTCACCTCCTTAGTGATCTTTGACAAATGACTTGAGAACTACTTGTGCCCAAATTTCTGGGTCTGTAAAACAAAAAGAGGACCCTACAGAGGCCTCCTTCCTCATCTCTCTGAGGTCTCCTGTGGCATAGAATGACCCAAGGACAAGCTTGTGTCCAACCTATATGAGTTTGCAAGTGTTAAGTGCACGTCTGCATAGGCACACAGACATAAACATTTATGATTGCTCCCATTAAATTCATCCTTTCTTTCTCCAAGTCACAGAGGATAAATGCATGCCTGCACATCCTCCATAATTTTCTAGAGCCCACATTTCCTTCCAAACACAGCGCTCTGTTCTGCTGCACAGAGCAGCCACGTCACTGATAGAAACTTCCACTGTTCCTCCCTCACCTATTTAATCTGTAAAAGGCTCATTAATACATTCTACATAAAGGTCCCTATCTACAATAATATTCCTGTGCTGCTCAGCAAAGATTGATGTTTACAGGGAAGCTGTGCCATATTGTCAAAGGTTTACTACTCTTAAAAAATCTGCTCCAGAAAGGTATAGACAACTAGCAACTTTTAAAGTAAGTGAATAAAGTGCAGGTTGTGATTCACCATCTTTGCTCTTTTTTGTTCATATTGCTATTATCATCTCTGTTTGCTAATTTGCAGGGTGTCACTGTCACAGAAGAATTTGCCAGATTTTCTTACATTAATCTTGTGTGTTGCCCTTTATTGCTCAGCTGTTTTGAGGCACAACAATGAGACAGCTCTCTAAAAACTGGTACTTTTTAAATTGCTTTCTGCTCAGAAGCAGGGGGTAGGTCCTGTACCTGTTGGCACAATTGCTGAATCAAAGCCTGCCAGCTACAGAGCTGTCTCCAAAACTCTCATCCCCTATCAAAGCATCACGTGTTCATGTAAAAGCACTGCCAAGGTTTGGATCATTATCCAGAAACAATTGTCAATAAAATAGCATTAGAAACAAATCAAAGCACCAACAAAAGATATTCGTTTCCAGATGAGGCCTGTGTGCCAATTAAAATACTTCAAGATCTGTGTAAGAGGAGATCATTTGACCATTCAAAAAGCATAAGGAAGAAAACCAGGACAGAGGGGAAAAAAGAAAAAGGGAGCATCAAGAGAAAACTGATCTCTGCATGGGATTGCTGTTCAGAGGAACCAATTTGTGTTGATGAGTTGGACATTTAAGAGCTGATAGCATGTTGTGCTGTCTAATATGACATTGGTGGCAATGGGATTTCTTCAGCAGCAACTTTATTCACTAAGATCCAAGTACCAGATAATGAACTGCACAGATAGCTAACATTTCTCTGTGTCAGCGTTAGAGGCAGCAGGTTGTCAGCTGAGTTTTCTCTGTTCCAAGGCTGAAGGCTGGGAGGGAAACCAGTTGGTTGGTTCTTTCAGGAGCCTTCTACACATTATATATGCTTCTGGCAGATGCTGGGGCTCACAGAGCATCCAAGCCCCCATGGGCTTTTCCTCTGAGATAACTTGGCCTGTTAAGGTGTGATGGGTGATGTGCTAGAAGTCCCTGCTCCCCAGGAAGCTACTGGAGCCAGCATCTCCTTACCTCTGCTGTGCAGTGCAGGGCAGTGCCCACACCTCACACTGCCCCCCTGAGACCTCTCTGCACTGTCCCAGTAAAAAAGTGCTGGGTGTGGAGCTGCTTCTTGTGAAACACAGGCTGCCCCACAACTGCTACTCTAAACACAACAAAATCACATCAGGGATATGAAGGTGCTGTATCTTACAGATGTGGGTTTTGGTTTTTTTTTTCTTTTTTTTTTTTTTTTTGTGATTACTCTCCTGCCCCCTCATCACTATTGTCTTGGGTTTTGTTTATTTCACAGTTTGCTCACCTCTAATGGCTAAGCCAGAGGGGAAAAACACATAATCTTGCTAAATCATTTCAATCTATCTGCCTCCTACTCTTATGGGGTACAGCTAGCATTTCAGACAGCAAAAAAGGCTGAGAAAGTGTAACCAATAATGCAAATTTCAGGAGAAGAAAGCTTCAAGAAATAAAAAGCCAAACCCCAGCACATCAGAATGAAATAATTGAGCCATCTAATTGCCTGCACTGAATAAACTGTGAAGCAGGACCGGTGGTGATAATTTCTAAAAGATTTAGTTTTAAAATATTAGTAATACAGATAAGGGATTAACATTAAGACTGTAGGTGACTAATCTTGACTGTGCCTTTTTTAACAACCGCATTGCTACCACCATCATAAAGGAAATTAGCAGTGATAATTAGATCAAATCCTTTATGTCAGTAATCCCACTTGAAGATATTTTCAGAAGGTTGGAGGTTTAAGGCAATTTCCTGTGTGTGTCCGAGACTCATTAATTAATATTGATAGTTAATGTATTCCAGACTTACATTTATTTCTTGGTTATATTCAGAGCTGTGCCCAACTAACTCATTTGAGATAATAGTTTAGTTACACTAGAAAATAACTGTCCATTCAGCATCAAAAATTATCCAGCAACAAATCAGAGACCTATAAAATTGTCTTATGTATCAGAGAATTGGGTTTCTCTGTATCTAAGCAATTTATGTTATCTTTTTTCCTTCCCACAGAATTACCTTTAAAACACTGCATTTAAAGTGAAATTAATCTCATGTTGTGACAATATTTCCCCCAATGACTGATAGTGCTTATCTCATTAAGATTTCTTCCCTAAAGATCCATCTCTACATTTCTAAAAATAAACATAATGTCATTTCTTTAGTTTTTAATCATTTTAAACACCTTTATGTAGAGAAGGGAAGCGGGAAAAAGGGCGAGACAGAGAAAATATTCCAGATTCATAACATACACACCACCCCTAAAACAAATAAAAGTATAAGGCTAAAAGTATATGACTCAAAAGCTTCACAACTATTGAAGTCAATTGTATGATTCTGAGGGCCTAAACAACTATTCTGCCACGGTCCTTTCATGTTTTTGTTCCTAGTGGTTGAAGATCCATAAACAATCTCTCCCCTCACTGTACCCTTAGCTCCTTATTTCTGGGCACCTCAGTAGGGCTAAACTAAACCACAAAAATCAAAGAAAAAAATTATTGTTTGGTTAAATCCCAGTTTGCCTATCTCAAACCTCCTGCTGAGGTGCTGTACAAAACTCAGATGAGGAAAATACTTCAGGGTTCTTGGAAAGAAACCATACCACAAAAACTACCTTTGAGAGCTGTGCTTTGCTGATCGTTCACCAGTCTGACAAAAGCGGGAATGGCCACTTACCTGAAAATAAAAAGAGAAAAAAAATCCATGATTATTCATGTTTTTAAAGGAAATTACACTTTCTACAAAATGAGGAAGAATAAAGTAATTGTGGTGCACTGGCAGACGGCATGTGGGATGCTCAGGGCTGCAAAGGCAGGGAATCAGCCTGAACAGACAAGAGAAGAACTGTAGAATAAAGCCAGGGCTGAAATAGGGAAGGATAAGATTGGAAACCATTAGATTTGTAGACCAGTAGCAAAATAAGAAGACATTTTTCTGCCTGCAGTGATGCTCCAAATAAAGGTAGCAGCCACATTCACTGAGGTTTCCTTCCTATTTTCAGCCTTTCACCTATTTCTGCTATGAAAATTTTCCTCCAATGTACACGTTGAATGTGTCTCATTCTGCAGATTGAAGGATTTCATCTCTGCAATACATGTTAAGTTCAGTGAAATAATTTATGAATCCTTCCATGACATTCTTCTCCTGCCCCCTCTCCATCAAGAAGACCAAAGAAAGTCTGAGGAACCTGCAGACAAATTCCTTTCCGTACAACTTGTGTGCAGTCCTATTAGCAGCAACACAGCAGGCCATTGATTGGGGAGGGAAAAAAGGCTTTGTTTATGGCAATGGATTTTAATCCTCCTGGTGATAGTTTATTTCATTGGAATTTTTGCAGAGTTGGCTATTACACTGATGGAAACCCTCAGAATGGACTGATTTCAAAAGGGGTGGGGTAAAAACAAATGGCAGTGCTTGTTTTTTTGAAAAATATTGTTATTAAATAATTTGAAACACATTGATAAAATGTGTCTGAGAGTTATGCTGCAGTAATTTATAATACAAATTAATTTTCTATTGACAAATGGCAATTTAATCCAGTGATTAAGTTCAACAATGTGAATTCCTCTGCTGTTTCTGCAGTTTCTCTTTCTTTTCTTTGTCTTTTTTTTTCTTTAAAGAACATATAGCATATGAAGCAGGATACGTGCTGGGATAACCAGATGCTATGCTGTTACTGGCTTCAGACTTATTTTCTGCCTAATGTCCCCAAAGAATACACAACTGAGAGTAACCTAACCAACTCCCTTATCATCTTTAAGTATGGATCAACCCTGGGAAGTATCCACAGGGAATCCATTCTGCATAAATACTTGTTTTCAAGTTAAACAGTGTCTTTTGCATACCTGAAGTCACCTGGTCTACCCCTATCCCAAGAAAGCCCCATGGGGACAAAATCCAACACAAATCTCCAACTTCATTGAAATTAATTCACCTAGATGATTTAAAATAGAAACAAGATCATGATCTTGTCCTTGACATATCCTTAAGGAACAAACAAAGGAGTGAATGCTTGAGCCACCCACTGTGCTGTCTATCCTTCTGCAAACACATCCTGAGACAGATGTACCCATCGACTGAGAGATGCCGAGCCCTTGGCAGTAACACTGCAGAGCTCCCAGCTGTAATGGGATACTGGGAAATCAGATCATCCTACACTTAAGCTGATTTCTATCACTGATACTCTTTGTAGTACAGAAGCAGCATTAAGTGCAATAACATGCTGCTGCATGGTCACTTAATTCTAGAAGTAAATTCAATATTTGCTGGCATCCCCTATCCAAAGATACAACGTGTACACATGTATTGGAGCTGTTAGTTAGAATTACCTTTGCAATGCCTCCTGGGGAAAACCAGACCAGCTTAGGCATCTGTCTGGGAAGAAAGGGTTGTCATTCTCACCCTGTACAAAATTGTTTACAGATTGTTCTGTCGCTTTCTTTGTATTGCCATTATGGCCCATTTGCTGCCTTGGGCACTTGCGGGTTTTCCTACAAGAAATAAGAGGAGCCTATTCCCATTGCTTGCAATATTTTCAAAGGAGCTGGGGTAGAACAATGGAAACAAACACAATGTTTTTGCAACATCACTTGCATGTAGTTAGAAGGAGGTAAGGAACAGTGCCAATGTTCTTCTGATGTGTCCAGTGGAAAAAGATTTCTTACGAAAGCTGTCGCTCAAGTGCACTATACAGAGCCCATTAAGAACTCCAAAGTTCTTCCTTCAAGCTACAATTTTATCAATTTATTTTGAAGCCTCCTTTTCTGGCTGAAGTAAGTATGAAGAGGAAAATACGAATACAAAAATACTGGAGACATAAAAATTTGGTTTTAAACTTCTAAATCGGTTCAGTTAAAATTCACTGGGTTCAGGACAGGATAAACATTGATAGAGATTGTCTGACAGGGGTTATCTTAAAAAGCAGACCTGAGTGACAATATCTGGGAGCTGTGTTCGGTGTTTGCATTGGCTCGTTTTGTGACCCTAGCTAAGCTTGTGCCCTGTCCTGCTAAATGATAGTCATCAGGACAGTTCCACCATTTGTTAAGTCTGTTACGATGTTTCAAGAGATGAAAGGTACTGGGACACAGTAAGGCCATGACAAATTCCACCTTCTAACTCAAAGTAAGGACACAAACTTTGGTGGCATTTGTTGTGAAAAGGATCTCCCTCAATTTCTCCTAAGGAAGCTGTTCCACTTCAGTTAAACAAATATTACTTGCCCAGAGCAAGATTGAGTGTAACTCTATCGTAATTAAGACTTCCAGTTCTGGTTTCAGGGAAATGAGCAGGATTTTACATCTTCAGTTATTCTCCCCACTCCTGTAATGAAAGTTTCCCTAATTCAATTCAAGCTTGCAAACATCTGCAGGGTAGGTGACACGAATAACATTGCGTTTTGCAGCAGATACACGTCTTGTCAAAAATACTTCCTCCAGCTCTTGTTCCAACACCATCTGTGGGAGAAACTTGACTGAGTTGATTGTGCCTCTACAGAAATACCAGTGGCTGAGCGTGGTGGTGGCTGGGAGAGACAGTGACACAGAGTGCACCCCGATGCCCCTTGTGCCAGGGCCAGGCTCTCCCTGAGGTTTCCCCTCCACAAGCTGACCTATCCTTTCCCCTGCTTAGCTGGAGAATCTTGATGAGAAGAGAGTCCGCGGTGGGATGGCTGCAAATGTAATGCAATCAGAAGATAATGACTTCAGAAGGAGAGGGGAGGGAGGGGATAATCAGCAGAGGCAGATGAACTCCCAAGATATATAAAAAAAGACTGTTTTCATGCAGATGTCCCTAGTAATGAAGAATGAGAGAAGAGGAATACTGAAAAAGAGGTGAAATGGAAGCTGATTTGTTTCTAAATAGCACTATTTCAGAGTATTCTATGGGGTGTAAGTTGCTTCTTAAACTAAGAGTGTCTGAAAATACCCAAGACAAATTCAGACCTCTCAGCCATCTCTCTCTCTCTCTCTATTATACTCATATCCATACCACAATTTAGAGTTAGCTTGGTGGGAACTGGGGACAGGAATATAAAATATGCAGGGAACATCCCTGTCTCCCTTCAGGCTCAGGTTGAGCTAGGTGTCTATGAAAATATTATGCAAATGTGACAGTGTTGTCTTTGGGCAAGCCATTTAACTGGAGCTTTCAACACCGCAGAAGCCTGGAGACAAAGGGTGCAGGTAATGATAAATGCAATTTATTTACAATGAGCCTAAAAGAGAAGGTGTAGTCAGCTGCTCCTACAGGTGATCTCTCCCCTGCCCACCCTACACACTCAATCACAGCCTTCAGCCTTTCCCTCATGATGCCTACATGTTTCCTGGGGTGAGAGGTTTCCAGGGATCATTCTACTCAGAGAACGGTCTCTCCCTGTTCAGATTCTGCATTTTGTATTCAGGTATGTGACTTCCACAGGCAAGGAGCTTTAACTTCAAAACAGTAAATGACCTGACCTTGGCAAGCCTCATATAAATTCTGACCCAAGGTTCAGATCTGGAAGAACCTGTGAAGATTTTCAACCCCTTTGATGAGAAACTAGATATGGGTGCAGTAATACATCACTCTTCTACAAATCCTCTCTAGCCTAATTGTATCAATACTTAATGGCAACAGCTCTAAACAGTACACCTGCACTGCTGGATGTGCAGCTACCCAATCTAAAAACAGACTGCTGGGTACCACAGGGGGCTGCTGTGCAAAAAAAACAACCAACCAAAAAAAAAAAAAAAACCCAAAAAAAAACCCCCCCACACACAAAAAAAACCCCACAAACAAAAAAAACCAAGACAGAAAGTCTTCCAGTGCACATTGCTAGAGCTTATGTTGTGGCTGATAGAATTAGAAGCTTTGACTTCTCAGGTGGTTCTATACCTCTCCTTTCATCCTTCCGCGTACTTGAGTATAGGTGTTGGCACCAGCACCCTGAACAATTCCACCACGCCTCCATACGCTCTGCCTCTTTTCATTCCCTCAGCAGATGAAGTAGCTAAGCTATTCTCCTTTGCCTGCACTAAATGCCTGCTCTCTTAGAGAGTGCTGGCACACTTGCATCAGCAAATTAAGCTGAGATGGCTGAGGGCATTATGGCCTGCAGCTCTCCATCAAACCTCTCTCCCAGAGATTTCAGATTCCACATAAGGGACAGCCAAACAGCTCCTGGGTCAGCTGCTGCACTTTACAGCTCGCTCGATTAGCATGAATCAAATTGATGTCAGATTACTTTACCAGGCTGGCTGTAAAACTGTTCTAGGCAAGGGGCTGCTTCATGAGCCATTCAGCTGTCCCTGCTGTGGGGTGGCAACATCTGGCAGAAGCTCGATGCTGAAACCACTTGCCCCCCACAAACTTCATTAGTTGCTGAGCAAATGAAAAAATAATCCCAGCCTGTTCCATCCCAGAAATAGCTGGTGTACGGGAAGAATAGCAGGTGAGGTGACCTCTATACAAACAGGCTTCCAAAGTATCATCAATCATTGAAAAGGTGTAATGAAGTAAGTTATTCTTTATAATTATTATTACCTCTGAGATCAAATACTCTTTTAAAAAAATTAATCCTTTTTAATTTGTTTTAAGTAAAACCATTGCTTATAAGTACGCCAGTGGCATGACTAACTATGCAACAATTTTATGCCAAGACACTATTAAAAATGGCTTCTAGTCTAAAGTAGGTCTAATAAAGAGTTAATAAATCACTTGGTCTCAAAAAAGTATTACTTAAAATTATAGTTTACTGAAAAGCCTCCCATTACTTTTTATTAATGCCACAAAAAGTAGTTGTGTAATTAGAAATTAACTCACAAGGTGATACAATTTACTCGACAATGATTCACAGGATTCATATGGCACTTAGCATTCCCAAAAGATCCCAAAACACTGTGTTAAAAAAATGTGCTAGGATCCAAGTGTTGCTACATTCAGCCTAGGATTTCAAGCAGCTCTGGGCAGTTAAGCACTTCTTACAGTACATCAGCACTCTTCAGGAATTTAACAAGGAGCCTGAAGAACACAGTGCTCAACTAAAAGAGGGAGGCAAAATAATATCATTCTTCAGAAATATGGTTGGGACACAGGGGTTCATATTGTTTCATTCACAATAAATTATGATGGTACTTTTTCCAAGGCTGAAGATTATCATTACCTGCAGCCTGGGCCGTGTCAGCAATGTGACCTCTCCTCACAACCCAGCCCATCTCAGTGCAGGGTTTCTGCTTATGGATTTCTTTGTGGAATTCCTTGTGGTAGTGTGGGGCTCCTTGAAAAAGACATGTTTGACTGACTACACTCAATCTCATCTAGTTTACAGAGATTGATTAAATTAGAGTCAGCAATAATGAAATTAGAAGTAAGACAGTTATGACTCTCATGGAAGGTGCACTTCCATCCTGTTACTGTAAAGGGAAAGTGCTAGCATGAAAAAAATAATTCTGTGGGCTTTGGAGCCCCTTTCTTCCCTTTTACTTTGTAGTGCTTGAAGTGCACATATTGTAGTTTATTAAGGCTGTGTGATAAGTAAATTAAAAACCTCTACTTTGGCTTCATCTTACAGAGGATAAAGACACACAAAAATCAGTAAGTTTGGGACAGAACAGGCAAAACCACCTCATCTTCATATGTGTTTTAACAAGTAGCTCATCTATCACACTTGGAAATAAGGAAATTTAGAGTGGATTAAAAATCTTCCTGGGGACAGAGCACATCTTTAAAAGGAAACAAATCAGCAAGGTCACTGAAATCTACCCTGGACAAGTAATGTCCCACAGTGAAGAAGCTAGTGTTGAGATCTGGCTGGAAGTATCTCCTGTCTGCATTGCTGAGGGACAGAGCCAGGAAGTGATCTCTAGTGGATGCTACAAAAAAGAACTCACCCTACACACTCAATGCTGCAAATTATGCCCCTGCCCATGTTTGAAGGACTGCAGGTCATGCCTAAACCACACTTGTAAGAAAGTGGGAAGAAGGCTGTAATGGCTTGAAAAAAAAAATAATTTGCAAGTACTTAACTCTGAGATGAGCAACAGGCTGAACAGATTTACAGCTACAAATTCCATCATACAGATTTACAGCTATGATTCCATCATACTTTAGAATTTTTTTAATAAACCATTTCCATCCCTTTTTAAAGTCACAAAATTAAAGGAACTAAGATATGTCTTCAAATGCTTCAGCTTACAAACCGGAACCAGATTCTGCAAGCTAAAATTGGTCCAGTTTGAAATTTATTTATCTATGGTTTCCTTCAGAAGTTTGAAATACAGTGTTTAAATGCAAGAGCCTCCCAGTGAGGTGTATGTTGTAAAAGCTTGAGCAGTTCGGATGCAACTCCAGAGTCACCTGCCATGTTTGTTTCCTCACTTGCCTGAGTGCAGGTATTGCCAAATGTGAATGCAAAATTTGTTGCCAGTGAGCTTTACCTGAAAGCTACTCTTTCTACAAACCTTCCTCATCATAAATGTGCTCACTGGAATAATCACGGGATATGGATGCCAAGAGAGTGTCAATGCAATCAAGACAAATTGGTGAAAGAACTGAGAAAGCTACTTGACAGCACTCATCCAGCTTGGATAAAGACTACTTAAACATTCCCCCTGCTTACCTGCACCACAGGAGGTGCCTTGGCACCAGAGTGCTTGTGCTCTGCCTCACACAGCGCCGTGCCCCCCACGCCTCCACCGCCGACCGCGCGGGGCTCGGCTACCTGAACTCAAACATCTGCTGGCTGGCTGCAGCTGGAGGCTTTTATCACAGCTGCACACCAGCCGCAACAGACGGATGGGGGACACGTTTATCCAAAATGTTACATCTTTCCACTGTCATCTCAACTGGGGAGTTCAGCTCCCCGATTCCACTCTGCAGTGACATCAACCATGGCCGTCAGGGCAGATTGAATGCAGGAAGCCTTGAGGAAGAGTTGAAAATTGTAATAAGGATATTATCATGAATCAGCTCGGGATTGATTAAACACTGTGTCATTTTGGGATAGCTCAACCTCTGGGCCACAGGCTGTCAAAATGAGAAATATGGACTAAAATACCTAAAAATTGTTTTAAGCTGAAGCTGAATATAGTTATGAAAGAAACAAAATGATACAACTGCCAAAACCAGCAAGAGCTTCAAAGCAGACACCTAGGGCATTTTAGGTCTTATATAAGATGTCCTCAGGCACTTGACAGATCTTTTGCCTTACTTGTGAGCAAGCTAGGTTACAATGTTAAGTCCTTCTATTGAAATTCTCTCTTCTGTCCATTTTTACCACCCTAGACACTTTCCCTGTCTCAAACACTGTGATGTCACTGCTGACATTTTAGGATCTTAGCGAAACCCAGCATTTCCTTGCCTATTTCTGACAGGAGCAGCTGCTAGTTGTTTATTAGCATAATTTTAAAATTTTTTGGAAGAAGCTGACTGTTGCATCTAGCATGGTATAAAAGACCAATGGCTAAATAACTATTAAAATACTCAAGATGACTGTAGCCAAAGCTCCTGTGCACAAACCCTACAACACCGAGACATCGACATAAGAACGTAGCCAAACAAGTCCACTATGGTTTGGCAAAGGATTTTTATGGTCATCACACCTACACCAACAAGACCTCCTGGTCATTCATTATGAGATGAGCAACAGAGGCAGAAGCCACACTCGGAATCTGCTTACTAGCTTGTTTCAGTGCAATGCAGAGGTTTCAATAAATACAGTTTTTTTAACAATGAGGTAAATTGCAAGCTCTACTGCTAGGGCCGAAGAATTTGAAGTAGAGTTGATTGAACATTTCAAACCAACTTTTATCTGGTCAAAATGTGATTCTTCGTGGAAGGCAAAACACTTCAAGTCTCGGGAAGGCTGTCAGAGAGACCCAAATCAACATCTACTTAACATTTTCATTCCCAAAGAAGAGCAGACATTTTAACACAATTGTGCTTCATTAGAATGCTTGAAGAGTTTTGGGTATAATCCAACATGGATCAAAAGCAAAATTCAGAAACTCGGAAGTTGTTGTGATACAAAATTATCATTCTCAAGCCTGCCTGAGTTTTGCAAAGGCTGGGGAAGGGGAGGTGGGGGAGGGTAGTTGTTGCTTTTTAAGATCAGCATTAGAAATGGAGTGATGCCAGAGAAATGAGATTCAAAATTTAAATGTGACAAAGTTCAGAGGTGTGTGGGCTCAAGTTTGTAGTCTGGGCTGTTAAAGCGATAACACACAGGCTTAAAGCAACTTCTAAAATTATCCTTGAAAATCAGAATATCTCCTCAGAGACAGGGTCCAAGTGTGATCTTTGCTGACAACAGCTCTGAATCCAGCTACTTAGGGACCATCTCTATGGATTCCCAGATATGCTGATGAGCTGGCAGATGACAGTGTGTGTGTCAGGGATAACATTTTGTCATATGTATCAACGATGACATTTAATTTCTGCATGAAATTTCTGCATTTATTTTCTGGATGAAAACTGTCCAGTCCCCTAAAGAAATAAAATGCTTGTTAAAAGCAAGAGGCTATTTGATCTTCCCTTTGTGGAATTTCAAGCCTCTGACTTGCAAATCTTGTTCAACTATCATCTTTGAACCACAGCACTAGCCTTCTGTTTGCACAGAGGCTTATGCTAAGTTAACAGATTCCAATGGCCCAAATAGGCTGCCTTCTCACTGAGGGCACTGTCTTAATGGTACAAGGAATGAAAATTAGATCTTTGAATTTCTAAGTGGCTTCGCATTTAGAAGAAGGCTCTTAAGTCCTAAATAAGACGTACAACATTGCCAGAAGGAAAGGTACATGCACTGATCAAACTTCCTGTTCCAGCTCCCAACATTTGTCTAAGTGTTTTTGCAGTTGGTTTCATGTTTGAGTCCAGAAACATGGCCACTAGTACTCAGCTGTACTGGGTTTGTATGGCCAGATTTTGGTAGCAGAGGACTACGGAGGGTCCTTCCCTGAGGATCTGCCAGAAGCTTCCCCTGTGTCTGATGGGGCCAACATCAGCTGGCTCTAAGGCAAATTCACTGCTGGCCGAGGCTGAACCCTGCAGTGATGGTGGTAGAGGCACTGGGATAACATATTTAAGAAGAGGGGGAAAAGGCTGCACAATAGCAATTGCAGTCAGAGGACATGTGAGACAAACAGCCCTGCAGACACCAAGGCCAGTTCAAAAGGAGAGGAAGGGGATGGAGGATGTGCTCCAGGCACCAAAGCAGTGATTTTCCTGCAGTTGGTGGTGCAGACCGTGGTATGGCAGCTCTGCCCCTGCAGCACATGGATATCCACAGTGGAGCAGAGATCCACCTGCAGCCTGTGGAGAATCCCATGTACATAATTTACTTGTACATCTTCAATTAGAGACTCTCTTCTCAGCAGCACTGAGGCACAGATGCTTCCTATTCTTACTTCTCTGGTAAAAGTGACCAATATGCCTGAGTAAACAAATTCTTTCTCAAAATGGTTCTACTCCCAGTGGTTGAAACATCATCTTTTTGGTTCGGTTGGTTTTTTTTTCTCAATCAACATTCATGGAGTAGGATAAGGAGAAGGGCAGCATTGAGACAGAGGAAGACAGATGGAAAGAAATTTCAGATCCATCTAACAATGTTGTTTGCCTCTCTTTGCCTGACATGTGTAACAGTGCCTGTACAACACAGTTCTACAATAGAAATATGACGGCAGAAGAGAAATGCAAGGAATAAGCAAAGCATTCCAGGAGAGATGAGGTTTGGTAGATTTGTACGCTTTAAGGTCAGAACAGAGGTTTAAACAATCCCTTCTGGCCTTCTATATGTCACAAGGCTTTCATCTTCACCCAGCTATCCTTGTACTCAGCTCAGTGAATTTTCCCTATCTAATTTATCTTTTTTTTTTTAGTAAAGTATCCAGTCTTGAGTTGAAGGTGATGAAGAGTTAGCATGTCCTAAGGGAGTTTGTTTCAGTGTTTGATCACCTTCACTTTTGAAAGGCTGAGCCTAATTTGAATTTGTCTGACATCAATTTCTGTGTCTTGGTCCTTGCTATGCCTTTCTCTAGTAGATTAAAACATTCTGTAGCATCCACATTATTTTTCTAAATGAAGAAAATTATACTGTGTATTGACCAAGTCCCCACCACCCCCTTAGTCTTTTCAGATAAATTTAAATGATCTTGATGTCTCATGGCAAGTCATTTTCTCCAACCATCAAAGTCATGGTGCAGACTTTTCCTGTATCCAATGCTGCATCACTTGAAAATGTAGATACCAGAAAAAAAACTGTATTTCTGAACTGGACTCAACAATGCCATATGAGAGTGAAAACCAGTTCACATTACATTTTCTTAGTGCTGTGTTCATACTTCTGTGGCCTTTAAGCCCCTTTTTACTATAGCACCACTTGGGAAATCTGAGCTCCACTTGTACAATACCTTATACTTCCTTTCCAGATACAGTTCTGCCATCTGAAAGCAAGGTCTGCTGCTCTAAATACCCAAATTCATTTTCAGTGTGCTACATAGCTTTGTGTGAAGGCATGCAGCCTTTCTGAGGAATCCACACATTAGTTTTTTACTGCCATTATTTTTTGTATCCTTCTAATAATCTTTTTTCAGCACATTTACTCCCAGATCATCGATGAAAACATTGAATAAAATGGGGCTTTGAACTGACTTCTTAGAATCCAGTCTGGAACACTCCCATTTGCTCATAATTCCCCATTGACACACACTTTTTGAGGCCTATCATTTAGTTTTCTCTCAACTCATTTAATCTTTATTTTATTGTTATTTCATAGTGTAAACTTTTTTATCAGAACACCATGAGGTATTATAGCATGTTAGGAAAGTCCAAATCTAAAGGCATCTTTATGAACTAGACTTGTAATTCCACAGGGGGGGAAAAAAAGGCAGATCTATTCGAAAAGCCTATTTTACTTAAATCTGTGTTGACTAGTGCTAATGGCATTCTTAAAGTCTTATTCTTTAGTCACTGGATTCTATATGAAATTTGCATTCTTTTATTCTGGAATAGTTTCAAAATAACTGCACTACTGTCACTCAAGTCATCCTGGCTGTTATGTCTTAAATCCAGCACAACATTAACATTCTTATAAAACTTCTGTTACTTTTCCACGAAGATTTAAAGTTAAGATCTGTGAGCTGGAGACCTCCTCAATCAACTCTTTGACATGAACTGCCATATATTTCAAATGTCTATCCTTGGTGAGCATTGCTCAATATCCATCACAGTTGTTAGCAAGATCAAGAAGACCTCGCCATCCTCAGAGTGGAGGAAGAGTTACCCTGTTCCAGCCTAAACCACCTGCAAAAGGTTCCTAAAAACTCTTCAACATGTCTGACTTCAGTTCACTCTACTGTCTTCCCCTCCCACCTTGGAAACACTCTAGTAACTTCCCATCACACCTTCGAAATGCCCCATATGGAACATCTAGAAAAGAGCTGGCATTACATGAACATGATGCAAGTTTTTTCGCACTTCCTCAAAAGAAATGCAAATGAATACTTTGCTGAGCTGGTATCCAGCAGCAATGGTGCAACATGGGCAAAAAGGAAACCTCTCCTCTGAAACAGTAAAATGCTTTTTTGCCTTGCAGCAGACTGTACCATCAGCCTGGCCAGCCATCCTTCTGACCTATAACCCATGCACTATCTCCCATTCAGACATCTTTCTGAGTCCTCACATTTGGGCTTTGTAAAAATCACATGGACTTTTGCTAGAAACTATGCCTGAGGCATGAATTACTGATCCATTTTTACTAGAGCCAAAACAGCTGCCCAGGCGTATATCAGCCTACCCTTTCATTAACAACAACATCCTTTTCCTGGCCTTAACACTGCAAACTTGCCTGACTCAAACCAGTGCAAAAAGACAAAGGTCACATTCCCTTCCTGTCATTTGAAGTATGTTGTACCTTTCTCTAAATGTTTCTTTTGGTTTCCCGTCCTCTACTTCATGCAACATAAGCTGGTTGTCTTTGCTGTCAAGACTTTTATAGCTTACCCTCCTCTGAGCAGCACCTCTGAACACCTAGTGAAAGGTCAGCTCCCATGTCTGATGGACAGTGCTGACAGACACCACCAGATCTGAAATATTTTCAACAGCACCTTTGAGCTTTCTCTGCTAAACTTTTGCAAAGCTCTTTCACTGCCTTTCTTAAAACTCTCTTTACACTAAAACTGTAATGCTCACAAAGGAATAACAATGACAGCTAGTCCTCAGCTTCTCAGGCATCTCTGTCTCTCAGGAGGAGCAACAATATTACCTCTCTTTTTTCTCCTCACCCACTCTGAGTCTGCCTTTGTCTCTTGCTTTATATTTCATTAAAATACATAACCTGAGCTTTTTTCCCCTGAAATTATAATAATGATTGTATAAGACTTTCAGACAATGTTCAACAGTGATATCTTTCCTAATGCCTCAACTGCTTTGCATGCATTCAGATAGGCATGTTGGGGAGTAATGTTGTGAGGTAGGATTGGCTAAGATGTCAGGGTGCAACTATATTCCTAACTTAAACAATGCTGGAGGTGGTCCTGGGAATGGAGGAATA
The DNA here is from genome assembly GCF_000277835.1 of Geospiza fortis. Classification (NCBI taxonomy): domain Eukaryota; kingdom Metazoa; phylum Chordata; class Aves; order Passeriformes; family Thraupidae; genus Geospiza; species Geospiza fortis. The sequence goes on from NW_005054320.1 coordinate 3,957,166, forward strand.
ATCCACTGTACTGCTAAACAGTCTAGCACAGCCCCAGCACAAGTCTGTAGCTCCCACGGGAGCAGCTACTCTGGGTCAGCTGTCCTCCCTACAAAAGAATTGTTCTTAATAAGTTTAGTTTATTTCTCCAGCCATATTCTGCCAGGTTGCCCTCCTCGTAGGCTTCGACACTTGTCTGCTTCCATGCATGACCCTGGATTTTTGACTTACCAATAACTGTGAAAGGCTAAAAGCAGCTTTATGCAAAGTACCATTCCAGCCCTATTATTCATTCTCTTGTTCCTTAACAACCAGTCACATTTTAAACGTTATAATCAAGTGCTTTATGCCACCAGGTTTTAATCAAGTCAGACATGCCAGAATTATTCTCATCAATGAGTATGTCCTGTGCCTCCTCCTCCCTGATGACAGTCCTATGGGAGTGTTGCTCATCAAGCAAGAGATCATCTTCTCTGTGCATTATTTGCTGCATTAGTTCAATTTGTTTGCAGCATCCTAAACCTGAACTCATCTTGTAGCTGCCACCTTAGCAGTACAGCAACATCCCTGGCCACTCACAGGACCTGCTGGGTACTGAAAGAGGCAGCTGTTTGTTATTCCTGACTTTGGAAGCAGTTCTGTGCCAACTTCATTGTACACCAGATCTAAATACAGCCCCAGAACTGCCGTGATATTTTCTATTTTTTACTGTGCTCTCCAGGCTATTACAGGGGAAGGATATGGCTGGAGATAAAAGCACCCTAGATCCATAATGGCCTAGTACATTGATAGCTGCATGAAGCTGGTACTAAACTAATAAAATATCATCCTAGCCCAGTTACTCTTATAATTTACCTTTACAAACATCACATAGATGAGATTATACACCATTATAGATGAGATTCTATATGAGAAGGAGGAGCACAGCATCCCAGTGCAATTTACTACCACCTCTCAATCTGATTACTTCTGGGGTAAAGTTGAGGGGTTTGAGAGAGACAGAAAAACACAGAGATGTGAGACATGATTAAAGCATGGTCTCATCCTATTTACACTGGCAATGCTAAATTTAACTAGTCAAAAACCTTCTTTGATGTGGCAAGAGCCCTCAGCAGGAGAAAGTCTGCCATAAAGATGTTTCTGTTGAGACAAATTCCGATCTTAAGATTTCAGGTCAAGGTGATCCACAGTATCTGACATTCTCTAAAGGGCAATTTGTCGTCCCCCCTGCCAGAAAACCCTGAAATTGCTAAATGCACCAAGCACACTGACAGCTCCACCTTGTCTCTTAACTATCACTTGTCTTAAAGCAGCTCTCATGGCCTCAACTGCAAAAAAGAAGTCTTCTTTAACAGCTTCAAGCACACAAATAAAGCATAGTTTTGGCTTTGTCTATCAAGAAGCCCTGTTTTAAGAGTTCAGACCTGTGATTCATTGAAGCAAGTGTGCTTTCAAAAAGGAAATCTCTAGTCCAAGATCAACAGGGGAAGGATCAGGAGACTGGAAATAAAATCAGCTCTTAGCCTGAAGAAAGTGCACTCCGTGAAAGAGCCTGTCTGGATTTAATAGGGGAACATCGGCGTTAACGGCTTTCAAAAGATCACAGTTTCTGGTATGAATGAAGGATGCTTTTGACCTTTGGTATGGATACATTTGGCAACCCACTGATGTTCTCTAGTGAGTCCTTTCCATGAACAGCAGTATCTGATAGATCAGCAGAGTGCTTGGTCCTGATTGACACTTGGGAAGAGAAAAAGACTTCAGAAACCCTAGGTTTGGGTATGACTCAAGACAGCTCAGCCAGGGGAAATGGGGGAAGTTCATTGTACTGCTGAAAAATCTCGAGCTTCCTTTCAAAGAGTACTGCAAATATTTTTCCTGCAAAGAAAGTTTCTCTAAAGCCACTCTATCTGATACATAGTGACAGGGCAGGCCCAAGACAGGCACACAGTGAGCAAAGCCATGTAAATCATATCAGCCAATCTGTCAAAGTACCCCAAACCTCACCAGGAAAACCACAGATTGGTATTCTCATCATGTTTTCCATCACTACCCTGCCTCAAGTGAAGCAACTAGATTCCCATCCTTACTCCCATGTTGCCTCCAGAGAGAACTGTCCCATGCAACCTTTTCCTACTGCAATCCTTTTTAGGGCTTTGCACAGTTCCTCCTACAGTGCACAACACTGAGATGCTGACATTAACTCCTGCAGCCTACACACACCTCTCCTTCTGAATGACAACCACTCTCGTCAGCATAGAAACCCGGGTGTAGAAATCTGTATTTATAACAGAGTGTGTGGTTCTTCTTGACATAAAACAATAAAATAGCTAACAGGGGCTATGCATGGCAGGTTCAGATGCCTGTCATGAGAGCTGTCCATGGAAAAAAGAGATGTCAGCCCAGTTTTGCAAACCTGCATCTCTGACAGTCCACACCATGTGTGGAGAATGTGAAGAAGGAGGAAGATTTAGAGAAGTGGTCACAGAGAGCTAAAGAGAGGAAAAACAAACCTTGTAATTCCTTTACCTACAAGCTAAACTCTCCTGTGTAAAACAGAAAAGGCTGAGCTAGTGCTTTTGGGTTTGATTATTTTTTTTTCACCTTTAATTATGCATCATCAGTGACAAGCTCATGTGGAGCTAAAAGCTGGATCTGAGCATGAAGCTAATTTTTGGAGCTATTGGCTGTTCGCTACCAGGAATAAAAATGATTCCTTGTCTTCCTAGATTTGGTTTAAGGAATAAAACCTCTTTGTCTCTTCCTCCATATTAGCTGCCTACAGACAGCTCCATTTTCCATTTGTGCATTTAATTATCCCTTCCTATGTGAGCTACTTTACATTTGTGCTTATTGAATCTCAGTTTATTGATTTCGGCTCCCTTCTTGAATTCATCATAGTCGGACTCAGGGCTAATCCTATTCTCCAATGCATTGGCGATTGCTCCCAGCTTTGTGTTGCATATGAATTTGATTAGCATACTCTCCATTCTGGTCTCCAGTGAAAATGTTGATGAAAACATTGAGCAGTATCAGATCTAGAGCACATACACATAGGGCTCCATGCACCACTGCCTAACCTGGCTCTAAACCTTTAATAATGCTCAGTACTTCTGGGGTACGGATGATCAACTTAACAACACTTGCCTAAGTGATTTGCAACATTTCAATTGAGTTCATATTCTGCAGGAACAACTAGCAAACTTGGATCAAATGTAGGGGGAGGTCAAGAAAGTAGCGTTTGAATTGGGAAGGTATGGAAGTTTGACATTTAATCAGAGTTAGAGCTCAATCTCAGGATTCCATAACACCCCCTGAAATTTCAGCTTCAAAAAACAAAAACCTGAGAAGGCACATTACATTTTTGGCAACTTATCTCAAGTTTAATCTCACTGGTGTGGCTCTTCTCACATACTTTTAAATGATGCCAAATGGCAAGATAGGCTGGTTCTAGTGTGAATCTAACTTTCCAGAAATAAAAGGATTTAGGATTTAAGGGTTAGTTCATGCTCATCTCATTAATCAAATCATTCATTGTGACCAACATATATTGGAATGGACATGGACATAATTGCTTTCATATTCTAATTTACCAAAAATGAAACAGAATTTCCCATTTTTATCAGCAGAATTAAGCTGTTTATATCCATGACCATTTCTTAGCCATAAAGCTTAGAACTTTTTGGTCTTTTCCTTTGGGGGTGGGGGGTGTGTGGAGTGTGTGGTGTGTGTGAACACTACACATTATTTTACATTTTAGTTCCCTCCCCACATGGGTTGGTTATTCAGCCAGGCATTCACCAGTGTTGAAGTTTAATATAGCGGTGCTCAATTTTTCTGTGTTTTCTCTTATTTGCAAGTTTAATTCTGCCATTCATTTCCCTCCTCTCTCTCTCTTGACTTGGTAGATGAGGCATTACAATGTACTTTACTTCACCTCCTTCCCTTTCCTAACGCAGTAGAATCTCAGCACCCATCGGAAGACCCCCAAACACTAATCCCTGGTAGCAGTAAGAAAGCAAGATACACAGAGAGTCAAGTTATTCTGTTTATAATGTGATTAATGTCTATCTGAAAACTACCAGGCATGCCCTGGAAGAGCTGACTTATTCTGGGCTCAAAAAGGATGCATCCAAAGAGTACAGTTTTGGCCTCTGGAATGTATCAGATGGTGAAGTGTTTTTAGAAAGTTTCCTAACTCTTTTCCAACCCTACCCTCATATTTCTGTCTTCATAGCAACTGTTTCTTCCAGAATTGTGTTGATGCAGGACTTCATCACTCTTACTGTACCTCTAGCAACAGCTTTCTGGACCACGCAGCAGCGTTCAGAGAGGAGCACTGATCACTGACTTCCAAAGCCACATGCACCCAGCCAGGTCAATTGTCATTATCAGCAGTGCATGTCTGGATCTGTGATACCATACCATGGTAACTCATTTCTGAGGGAGGCTCACAAGTGACTCTAAGTAAGTATAAATAGAACCGTAATGCCATAATTTTCTTTCTACTTGAGCAAAGGGTCTTTCTGACCTAAAAAGTGAAAAGTTCTGTTCCAGCTTTGAAATGTTGCCCTGGAAACCTGATATAGATTGTGACACCAACTATGATGTATCACTGCATCATTAATCCTGTTCTTATAATTCTTTTTAGCTAAAATAGAACTGCAACCTGTTTCTGGCCTTCACTTATTTGCCCTCACTCTCTGTTGAAAATTCTATATATTTTACTTATAAATCTATTACTAAATCTTTAATCCATCTATATATAATTTATGAGTAATTACAGACTGTCTGCTAATAAAGAGCACTGCTCAGATATCAACTCACACTCCTTTTGCAACCTCATGGGATGAAAATCTCTCATTTATGCAACTCTATTGCCAAGTGGCAATGGCCTCTTCAGTCTGCAGAGGGACAGTGTGGTTAAAGCTCGTCTGATACCGCTGTATAAGAGCAGAAGGTTTTCTCAAACACCACTATACTCAGAAGGCCTGGCCAAAGTCAACTGGTTCCTACTCTTACCTGCAGCCGAAGCAAGGGAAAAATGCATTAAGTACTTGCATATATTTAATGTCTCAATATATCCAGAAACAGCACCTGGGATATCATTCAGTCAAAAACCATCAAAGATGTGTTTAGCATCATGTTGAGTAGATGGAAGCAGGTGTTAACCTGTACAGGCTCCATTTTCCAAAGGAACAGATGGCTTGGAATACACTTGTCCTTTCTCATTTTTCAGTCATCTCACTGGCTACTTTGCTCTTCCACTCTGCAAAACCCTTAAGCCCAGGAGGAAATTATCTGAGCTGCTACAGAGAGGCTTTTATTGCATTTTCACTTAAGAGACTCTCTACGACCCTATTTATAACATACCCATGTTCTGAATAGGGTAACAAGGGAAAGAAAAGCTATTGTCTGAATTGAAGAGTGGAAATGGAAGCACAGACAAAGCTCCTGAAAAGACTTAAATGATGCCTAATGATGGGGGTAATCACAAAGCACTAATCTCAAAGGCACATGCCTAACTAATCCTCATTGATTTAATTGAAAGGTGAGCAACCAATGGAGGGGTATTTAGCATTTCACTATGTATTTATCTGCATCATGAAATGCCTGAATACCTCTGGAAATCTGGCCCTTGGCCTCTATCCCATTTCAAGAAAGCAAAGTAAGCAACTGTAGAAGTAAATCTGAGGAGTTTGGACTCCTCAGGATACAAGTCTTTTCTGAAAAACAAAAGTAAACTCTGTCTTTTTTTTTTTTTTAATACTATCGTAAATAGTTTATGTGGAAATTCCAGGACTATTAATTGATCTGCTTGACCTCATCATCCTACTCATGAATACATCCTTCTCATTCCCTGCAGACTCTTGAGCTGGGTACTATTTACACTGTTTAGATTAGGCTTTAATGAGTACTGAAAGCTTTTCGTTTTCCTAATGAGAATTGAAGTAAAATTGAAAACTACAGGCTTTGTTTAAACAAGAATAATGTGAATCTGGAAGAATTCAAACCAAGCTACAACTAAAATACTGACCTATATAAAAGCCAAGGATGAAATATGAACATGAATGAA
>NW_005054320.1:3963258-3982227 GCF_000277835.1 Geospiza fortis
GAAACAGCAGCTGCGCACATGCAATTATTATACATTTAGTAGTGCACAGACTTCACCTCTTACTGTCTTACAATAAGCAAAATAAATATTTATTTAAATTTGTAAAAAAAAATAGTTGTAAGGAAACCAAGCAATTTCACACAGGGGAGCTGCAGATAACTGCAAATCTATGGGTGCAACTCTTGAGTGATCCTTCCATGAAGAAATGAGCCAGAGGAAGAATAGAAGAGACTACGAACAGGGAACAGGGATTGATTCATTGTTAAGGAATTAAAATAACACACCCTGGCATCTCATCAGCTGATCTGGGAACTCCAGGGCAATCCTCCACCATTACTTGGCTTGTGTCCTTGGATGCTCTTATCCTTTTGTGCTGTTATAAGCTCTGCTGGACTTGTGCCTTCTAGTGGAACAAGCAAGTTGGTGAGAATGAGGGCAGAAAATTAGTTAGATACATTATAAAGCAAAACCTCCCAACATTTAAAAAAAAGAGTTTCCCTGCTTGCAAATTCTCTCAGTGTGGGCTCCACACTGTATGGACAGGTGAGTTTATGTCCCTTCTCTTCTAAAAACTCTCTTCAGCCTCCAGGGGAAAGGACACCACCCTCTCCTTTCACAGCTTTCCATCATGCAATTTTTTTGGTAGTTCTCCATTTCCACCTCTCCCAATACATTTGCCTCTTCTGTCACAATCTATCTGTACACCAGTGTTATCCACAAGCCTCACAAGGTAATAGAACATAATCACTTTTATGTGCTTGTCTGCCTTAATCTCTGGAAGAGTTCCCTGCAATCACTCTCTGGGGAGTTCATTTGTTAGATCATTCCCCATTTGGAAGAGCTGTATTTAATGTTTATACTATGGAAGAGATCACTGGCAGGTCTTTCCAAGTCCTGCTCTAGTTGTTGGAATCTGTGTGAAAAGGAGCTGACTGCAACCCTTTTGCTGAAAACAAACCCAAAAAGCAGCATTGCTTTTTCAATAATTTCACTGTTGCTTTAACATGAAGAGAATAAACTAGGCAGAATGGGTCAATTTCAAGATTACTCCTCTATAGAGGGAAAGGTTTTAAACAGATCTGTTCTGGTGTCAAGTGACATGAGCAATTTTCAGGTTATTGATCTCTTCTCAGCATAATTTCTTTGTGATTATTTTACCTCTCCATTCTTGTCTCATCACTCCTCTATAAGGACCCTCCAAAGGAGTGGTGATCTATTCCTCTTTTCCATCATATGCACTCCAGTTTACCTTCCATAATTGCAGAAACAATGCTCAGTGAGTACCAGAAGTTTGGAGACAGACTTATGGAAGGAATAAAAGAAGTTTTTATGTGCACTGTTCATTTTCTACATTCCCAGCCATAAGTGAAACAACCATCCCAAATTCATGCTGATAAAACTTTTAGATCCCACTACGAGCAAATTCGATAAAAGCCTGTGACATCAGCTTCACACAGTACCAATCTGTTCTAATCTTTCCCAACAACTGCACTAAACCATCAACAGTAGTCTCACCCCCACAAATGCTCACAGGAGTACTGTTCTGAGGATGTAGCTGCCCAATGCAGACAGAGCCGCCCTATGAAAAAAAAATCACCAAAAAGCATAGGCAAGGCAGGAAAAGATGATCTCACAAAGACCTAAAATAACCTTTCTGTAATTAAAATAATGCTTTTATAGCAAGTCACAGAATCACAGAATAACTAGTTTGGAAGAGACCTTCAAGATCATCAAGTCCAACCCATGCCCTAAACACCTTACCTAAACCATGGCACCAAATGCCATATCCAGTCTTTTTTTGAACACATCCAGGGATGGTGACTCCAGCACCTCCCCAGGCAGGCCATTCCAATATTTTATCACTCTTTCTGTGAAAAACTTCTTCCTAATATCCAACCTATATTTCCCCTGCGGCAGCTTGAGACTGTGTCCTCTCATTCTGACATTTGTTGCCTGGAGAAAGAAACCAACCCCCACCTGGTTACAACCACTTTTCAGGAAGTTGTAGAGAGTGATAAGATCACCTCTGAGTCTTCTTTCCTCCAGGCTAAACAACCCCAGCTCCCTCAGTTGTTCTCACAGGGCCTGTGTTCCCAGCCCCTCACCAGCCTTGTTGCCTCCTCTGGACGCGCTCAAGGGTCTCAAGGTCCTTCCCAAACTGAGGGGCCAGAACTGGGCACAGCACTCATGGTGTGGCCTCACTGGTGCTGAGTACAGGAGAGGGATGACCTCCCTACTCCTGCTGGCCACATTATCCCTGATACAGGCCAGGCTGCCACTGGCCTTCTTGGCCACCAGGACACACTGCTGGCTCATGTTCAGTCTGCTGTTGACCAGTAGCCCCAGGTCCTTTTCTGCCTATGCACTGTCCAGCCAAAGTCCTAAGGCTACAGCTCCTATTAGGTTCAATCCCTGCTCACTACAAAGGAGACCAATGAGTTTATCTGGCTGTTCCCATGCTAGCTCAAATAAGATGGTCTTGGAAAGCCTCCAAGTAGAAGACTCCACAAATCACCAGACACCTCTGCCACCGCTGCACCATCCTTCCAGTGAAGTCTTTCCTAATGTCCCACCTGAGCTTCCCAAGCCACATCTTATGGCTGTTGTTGGTGTTATACTGTCTACTGCTACTTATAGAAAGCTGATTCTTTCTTAGAAATTATATGTCAAGTGCCGTAGGCTTCTAGCTCCCCTTTTAGTCTCCTCTTCTCTACACTGAACAAGCTTAGATCGTGAAAGGCCTTTTCACAGGACATGTGAAAAGGCCACAATTATCTCAGTAGCTGTCTCCACTAGATCCTCCCCAGTTTCTCCATATACGTCCTGAATTGCTGAGGCTCAAACTTGACACAGATTCCATCTGGGTCACTGAGGGAGATGAAGAGCTCTACAGGAGTCAGCTCTCATCCTGAAGACATCACTGGTGTAATTGACCTGCAATAGGAATAGCATACCCAGTGGGTCTAGGGAAGCTCTTCCTTCCAACCACTATGTGAAACTGAACACAAGTGTGAACCTCTTCTCTGTAAGATTCTGTGCTTGGTAAGGAACCCTTCTGGGTGTCTGAGAGTTTCCTACTATGACTCACTTATTTCTTGAGCTCCAAAACACTGGATCTTAAAGGGCAGCATCACTTTGCAAGTGGGTTGCTTTTGTCGGAGGTAAGGATGGGGTTCAAGTAATACTGAAGCAGAGGAAAGCCTGGAGCTTGGAGTTCCCATGTCCCCAGTGGATGTTATTTCCATTAGGCCTTTGAACCAATAGAGAGAAAGCTGTCTTACCTACTCACTTGAGTGATCTGCACTTGAAGTGGATGTTGTTGGACCAAGCAGCGCAAGGAAGACAGCTCACAGCTGTCAGCACAAGAGGAGCTGCGTGCATGCTGTTTCACTGGGAGGTCAAGCAGAGAAGACTCCACTCCCTCACTATGCGTAACGAGGGATGGGGAGTGTTGCAAATTCAAGTTTCCTGATGCTGGCAGCTTGGAGACTTACTTTTCCTTTCATGTATCCCATCCACCAATAGAAAGAAAGATGGCCAGCACTATGTTGTAGCATGTGAAAATAAACACCTTCATGGATTTTGTGCAACATGATGGATTTGCAGTATGAGGGGCAGGCAACCATATTGGATAAGGTAATTTTCTTATAGCCTCCCTACCTTACTGGCTAAGTTGCTGTCAAATAGGAGCCTATCTCCTCCTGTAGTTTTAAAGAAACTAGGAGAGATGCAGACTGTTTTGAGGTTCACACTGTGAACAGTAAAGCAGAATGAATATTCAAGTTGCACATGCAACTGCGTACCTTAAAATCTTTTGATTGCCACAGGATTGTCTGTTTATGAGGGCTGCCTTTTTCTGGAAGAGCAATGAAGCCAGAGTGCATTTTGGAAAGCTCTGCCTTAGGCAAACAAACCAAATTTTGCAGCCCTGGGACAGCATCTGAGAAAATATCTCCTACCCTTCAGGAAAAGACCAGTCCCAGTTCTCCTACAATTCAGTGATCTATAAGCCAAAAAGAAGGGGTTGTTTTAATACATAACATCCCACCCTCCACCCCCACATACACCCTAATTACACACCTCTACAGTGCCTGGCTATGCTGAGTTCAGGAAAAAAGCCTTCAGCCTTTAAAGACAGTCTGAGTAGGGCTTCCAGCTTAGGATGGAAGATCAGTCAGAAAGCAGATTTACATCAACTTGGGAACCTGGTACTTCCAATTTCAAGAAGTCACACAAACTTTTTAATTTGCAATGATTAAATAATGCTCCACTCTTTTGTGGGATCTGAGTGTACTGCATAATTTGACATTTCTCCTCAAGGTAGAATATATTGTCTGGCATTTTCTGCAATGCAAACTGAGTGGACCACAGACTCACAAGGTTTGGCTAATATCGTATCAGAGCCCTTTCATTTTTTTTAGGAAGTTCTTTTCTCGAGCGCCACTCATGACAGTATGCACAAAGCCTGTCATAACAGGCCCCTGACCTACAGTGGGCTTTTGTTGCAGTCATTTTGGGCTACAATTACACAGAACAGACCGTAAAGATCAATTCTCCCTGTTGAGTTGAGGAGGGCCAGCCCTGCCATTGCACAGATCTGGTATAGAGTCAGAAGTGATAAACATAAGGACAGTTCCAGAGCTGAGAGTATTTAGGAAATAATACAGACCAGCTCACATTTTCCTGCATGTCACTGCACTGCACCCTCAGGTATTTCTGAAACCAAAAAGGACAACCAAGAAGAAGGCTGGGCAAGAAACCTCAAGAGGATGCCTCCAAACAGAATTTCTATGATTCTGCAAAGTTCATGTTCAAAACCAGGAATGAAAAGCAGGAATAGCTAAGTTCCTAGGAGGCTTACAGTAAAGGCCATATTTCTTCACTTAGCATTTCCTAGAAACTAATTCAGGTGGCTTTCCCCTCTGCATTTTGACTTTCTTGAGTTACTTTATGTACATTTACCTCTTCCTGATGCTTATAGAACTGAGCCCTTACAGCACTGTGCATTGGGAAAGATCTTGCCTGATGCATCTTCACAGACAAAATTCTTGTCTGCAGTGGCTCATCAACAATACCAGGAACAACACAGTTTCTTTCAGTACTGTCCCTTTAAAACACAGACTCTACATTGCTGCATACATTAAACACCAAGTATTTGGTGCTGCAAAGGCCACAGATGTTGAAAGGATGGTGACAGGGAACTGTCCACCCCAACAACCTCACTCACCCAGAGTATAAATGATGGTGCCAGCAGCACTTTCGCAGGTCAGTCACTTAACTGTCAGATACAGCTGGAAGGATGAAGAGCAAAGAGGGTGAAGCAGAGTCAAGACTCAAAGTTCAAGTCTCATTTTGTTCTTTACCAAAGTTTGGTAGGGAAGAATTGGCTAAGGGCCCATTTTCAATTCAAACCCCAAATTGCTTTGATAATTAGCAAGTCCATTGGAACATGTGCAGAGCCTAGGCATAAAAGACAAAGCAGATGATAGCATGTCAAGAAATCATATCTGATATAGATGAAAATTACTGAAATATAGGGAATTATGGAAAAATACAATCATTTTGCAATTAAGATTAGGACTAAAAAAAGGATTTGCATTCATTGTAACAAGCAAGACCAGTAACAACTAACAACCACCTACGGAGATGGAGCTATTAACATGCAAATGATCATTATTCTGACCGAGGTATTTCTACCGAAAATGTGCCGTTTATGCAGATTTCAGAGAAGTTTTTTGAAGCAAGGTATGTACAGATAAAGAACCAGAGTGGGAACAGTGTTTACTCAGGAAAACTGTTCTGCTTGACACAGAAGAAAACCAAGAAACACAATTACTGAGCTGGGGCTGGAACAGACATGGTGTGGGATTCCAGCAAACCTCCCTGACAACACGATTACAATGAAGAGCGAGCTTTGGGGCCAGAATGCTAATGTAAGAAATGCAAACCTTTTTTTAACAACTTAGAGGAGTAAAAAGCAGGGAAAAAAGAGGATGCTACTGACTTGAAGGCAAAAAATAGAAAGAGATAGGAATTTTTTTGTGGCAATTGTAGAAATACTTGAGTTCTTCAGATGTAACCAAATAGTTTATAGCACAAGCACAGCTCACAAGGGGAAAGCATTACCTGAAAGTACACTAAATACAATTTCCTCTATTGTCAACATTCTTTGTGATTACTGCCCTAATTTCAGTGGAGCTTTGATTCCTTCATACTATATAGGTCTTAACAAATTAGTGGAGGTCCATTTTTACAGGCTGGGGACAAGGACCACTGAGCTCTAGTGGGAGGCAAAAACAAGTAGAAAGCTCATTCAGAATACTCAATGAATGGCAGGCAGCACAACACTCTATCTCTCCAGTGTGTTGTCAAGACCTTGGCAGAGGTCAGTAAAGAAGCAAGAGAGACCAGTATAGCAGGCACCAAAACTGAAAAGAGAGATATTCCACTACTGTGGGAAAATTCTACCTTTAAATAATATATAGGAGATTGTTCTGCAAAGTATGGCAGTGTGTTTGAGAAAAAGACACTGAATTTTACTGCAGCTCCCTTTTACATTAATAGAAATTCAGATCTGTGAGATTTCAAGCCTCAGGGGAAGTGGCTGCTTTCTAGGAGTCAGGTTTACCAAAATCCTGAAGAAGTCTCTTCTGTGCCTTCAGTAGTGCCACTGTATTTTAAAACTGCATTGTATGGCCTTATCAGAGAGCCTTTAAAAGATACTGGAATGTGTGGGTTTGATCGGTGTGGTAGAAATGGGGTGAGGGTGACAGCCAGAAAGTGCAGGAGCTGGGGAAGTTACATCAATTTCTCACTTAGCAGGCTGCACTGCTCTTTCAGTCCTACGTAATCCAAAGGAGAGGCATTTTAGGAAGATCTGAATTTGAAAATATCAAATAATAACTCCGTATCTTGAAGTGCAAAATGAGATTCTTTCAGTTCTGCACAGGGTGCTTTTCAAAAATTGGGAAGCCAAAGCACATCTCTGCAAACAAAAGCCACCCACCTGCTGATGAGACAAAAATAAAATAAACAGGCTCAGTTGGTGGGTCTAAAGTCTACTGTGCCAAAGCCAGTGAATGGACATTTAAAACTATTCCCCTTCCTTTGTTGTTTCATTTGTCTATTTTAATGTTAACACTACCAGATAAATGCTGAATACCCTGAACACTCTGCTTCTACTGGGAATGTGTAAGAGATAAGAATGACTGGCACATTAGGGTTTTTTGCCCCACAATGAACATGTGAGCAGCTGTTGGAAGAAGCCTTTTTGTCCTAATAAGTAGTAAGGCAGGATCCAAGTATTTCAGGATCTTGAAAATCTCCTAGATTCCCAGATTACAGAGTCACAGAATGGATTATCCTGTGGCCACAGTGGGCCATCCATTCCAACCTCTCTTCATTTACTTCTTGTTTTTCTACAGTTGTCAGAAGTATCATACAATCCCTACCAATTGGGGATCAGCCAAGGCATAAGGGATCAGTGAATGGTTCATCTGGCCACCACCCATGCTGGTATTAGCTTGGACAAAGGAAAGACATGGATCTTCTACCTCCTATTACTTTATGTATTGGAGAACTGACTGTAAGAGAAACATGTCATGTGCAGTTTAGAATAACCCCCCCATATGGGATGATTCCACAAACCCAGAAGAAAGTTAAGGGTAAAAACACAGTGCTGGCTAAATCAGCAATTATTTAATATTTCTTTTTAACATCAACACTGTATTTTCTAAGTCGGGAAATTCTGTTATCTTCATTTTATAGATACATAAAAGGGTAGTGAACTGTAACTTGTAAAGATGTACTGGCCCCTTGATTGCCCTAATCTAAGTGCGGGACCTGGCTGGAGTGCCCACAGCTTCTTTCTCCTTCAGACCATGCAACTAAGGCTCCTTCTCACCAAAACAAAGGACTGTAAAAGGAGAGAGGAGGTAGTCATGTTCCACTTGTTATCCCAGTAGGAGCTTGAATGCTCTCCCAGACTGTCAGTTGAGACATGGAGATAGCAAAAAAGGCTGTGGTGTCCTAGTAAATTTAGATGCAGTAATGTTAAAAAACTGCATGCAAGTTCACTGGCATAAGGCTTGGCCTGTTAAAATTTGTATTTCAATTCCAAGCCCTGGATGATCCAGGGGTCATTCATAAGTAGAAACTGCATGAAGCTACATTATTTTGGGAATTATGAGTGGTTTACTACCACAGATATGATTCCATGCCAGGTGGCTTTACTGCCTGAAAATGCTGCAAGGTACATTTGATTTACTAGTACGGACATAACTTGCTGGAGATCACCCAGATAGTCTATGGCAGAGCTGTGACTATAGCTCAAGTTGCCTGAGTCCTGGTCTGGCTCATAATCACCAGCCACATTTCCAGTACCAGTGCTTCTCTTGTTCGGCACAAGCTTTTCAATTTGCACAGCAGTAAGTTTCTTGGACCAACAGTTGTCAGTTTGAGTGAGCCTGTGCTCCTACAACTTGCTTAGTAGTACACACAAACTTCTCAGCCCACAGATTCCAGAACCTGTGAAAATCTAGACAGTATTCTGCAACATACACTTAGCCTTCACAATATAAATATACTTCATGTTTTCTCATCATATGTTTCCTCAATACTACAGCCAAATGCATGGTCAAGCTTAAATCACATATCCTTGTGTTTCAACATAGTCACTTGAGCTCTTACAAGGGCCTTATAAATGCAGGCATTTGGTCTTAAATTCAGAACAGAGCCCTGCCAACTGATCCTCTGTATGGATCTGTATGGAAACATATTGCATGCTCTTCTTGGCTAGCACATGATGGTACATTCACCCAGAAATATCATGCCACATGGGTATAACATGAAAATCCAAGGGGACAGGCAGAAAAAGGCTCTGCCTCCTTTTGCCTGGAGAAAGTGCAATTTCATGGCAGCAGAAAACCACCAGCCAATATCCTTCTCCAGTTCTCTCTGCTATAGGACATTTCAAATGAACGGAACACGATTGCTACTGCAAGGCAAGGGACGTACAATTTTTTAAGGTGGTTCCTGCCTTTTAGTCAGCTCTTGTAACCAGATAATGCCTCAAATCCTAAACCTCGGTTCTCTCAATTCTGAGAATCTGACCAAATGTTTTTATTTGGTCTAATTGGACATAGAATCCCAGAATTATTTAGATTGAAAAATACCTCCTAAAATCAATGATTCCAAATGTTAACCCAGCACTGCCAAGCTCACCACTAAATCATGTCCCTAAATGCCACATGTATACATCTTTAAAATACTTCCAGGGTTGGATACTCACTCACTTCCCTGGGCAGCCTGTTCCAGGGCTTGACCACCCTTTTGGTGATGGAATTCCTCCCAACATACAATTTAAAACTCATCTGGTGCAATATGGGGTCATTTCCTCTGGAAGCACCAGTTGTTACTTGAGAGAAGAGACTGACGCTGATCTCTTCAATTAATTATTTCGATCAACTTTGTCTTGTGAGCCAGGTTCTTCTTCACTCTAGCAGACACCTAGAATCCTTCTCTAAAGCACCTTTCCACTCTACAGAACAGCCTCTATATGTTTGAGACTGCATGCTCAGACTCAAATCTCAGGTAAATGAACTGAACTTCACATTATGTGATCTAGGATACTTGACAGCTGGTAACTGCTAACAAATACTTCTGTAGAACTGCAAAACAATGTGTGGTCCTAGTGACTACAGCTATATGTCAGATACGCTATAACAATCAAATATGAATAAATATAATAAACCACCTTTTAAAATATGTCAGCATTGAAAGCAACCTTTATGTAACCTGTAGAGAAAGAGGTGGAGACTATTTATGTAAAAGGATTAAATTACAGATTGAAAAGAAGAACAACCAAAGAAAAAAGGACTATAAAATCAACTTTCCTTCATATTACCTGCACATACATGCAATGCATACTGCTGCAGAATTACATATTTATTTTTGTAAAGTTTCTGAGCTGTTGATAATTTTCCTACTCTCAAACCTGAATTTGAGTAAACTGTTAGCAAACTAATCAGCAGAGCCAAGCAGTTCTGAAGACCTACCTAGCTGACAGTACATCCTTATGCCAAAGCTTAACATAACCCTTGGGAAGAACTCTGGGACAGTTCTGTAATAATATTTGAACAGTGGTGACATAAGACAATGATACAAACTTTAATGCTCTGCTCTCATTCTCTTAAAAACTAATTTATCCCAATTCTACAATTATAAGGATCTGAACAGTTTGAAAATCACTGTTTGTTCAGTCACTGTCAAATAATTTGGCATGAAGAATATTTTGAGCAGAGGCCAAGGAGATAGCTGGTCTTGCTGAAATTGTTTGTTATAGATCAAACACAGACCAAGGCCTCTTAAAAGTTTATGGAGGTCTGGATGCAGCAACTCAGTTGTGCATCTACTGACCACTGGATAGAAATGTTGTATTATAATGCAGGAAGCTTTATGTATGCACAGCCAGAAGTTCAATTTTCTTTGCAACGTCGGTAATTTTAATATAATCTGTAACGTGGGATGGGAGACAAATGCCTGGCAAGCAGTATTGCAATAATCTCTTTGATGAGCAGAGAGTTCACTTTCCAAACAAAATGAGCTGAAGAACAGAGAAAGCATCAGCTGTTTGCAGAACTGATCGTGTCTTCTCTTAAAGCATACCAAACCCATAAGGTCATGGTAGTCTCAAGAGAATTTCTTAAGACTGCAGCAAATTCAAGTTCAGCTGAAACATTCAAAAACCCCTAGCTTGGGAATGGGTAATGGAAGCTGAAGATCTGGCTCCTTAAAGATAAAGGGTGTTTCATATTGCTTTCTTAATTGTTCTGGGGGAAGAAAGCTGTTTGCAGCATGCTCTGTTCAACCTTGGGAGTAATGGGAGGCATGAAGGAGCCTTGTTAACAAACAAGAGGCTTTGGCACTTTGTAAATGGAGAAATTCTGCCTACAAAGCTGAGTTTTATACTGAGTTGGTTCTATTTTCATCTTACATAAGTGTGGGATGAATAGTTTTTCACTTCACATTATGAATTTAATTTTTTTAAAGACAAACCCCCAAAACAATTCTCCAGAAAAGGTTTCCCATACTCCCACATTAAAAGCGGGAATGTGGGACAGGAAGAGGCAAAGGAATTTGGTAAGATGACAGCAAATCAGCTGCAAAGCACTATTTCCCATCCACCCTTACATTAGAACTTTTCTGCAGGTGCTTGTAGGGCAAGAGGGAGCCTGTTCAAAGAGAAATTTAGAACTCCCTCTTCCCCAGGAAACTGTGCAGAAACCTAAAAGTATTTTTGACAGAGGAAGACTACTCAAAAGATTCTGAAGGCTTTCTGCCCAGGTTTAGCTTTCTTAGCATTTCAGTTGCTTTTGGGGCTGAAATTCTATTGCAAACTTTGTCCACCAATCCTTCCCACTAGCAAAAAAGCAATGTATCTCACAAATTCCATATGGCAATACAATTCTACCAAGAAATGGAATTTTTTCCCCCTGTTATGACCTAATTTCCAAAATCCTTGAAGCAATTTTCAGTCTGATAGTGGCAGATGCTGCACATTAGACAACAGTGTTTTGAAGTCAGGATATTTACCTGGATCATAGTATTTATCCTGTTCTCTAGTTGCCTGTGTAATATCCATCATCATGTTATTCAATCACTCTTGGTATCACGGTGTTGGTATAAACAGGACTGATCACACTCATTACAGATTATAAACCACCATCACACCTTTTTCCAGAATGTGACAAAACATAAAGCAAGCCATAGTTCCTCCTCTAAGTCTCAAAATACAGTAGTTTAGCAGTACCAGGTTAGAATATAGCAAACAATCTTGCCAGAAAATGGCAGACCTCTAGTAATCACAAAATAGGGTATTTCCATTGAGCACAGCTCTTCTAGGGGATCTTGTACAGATAGTGACAGAAGGAGAAAGCCTCATTTCCTCTGGCGTTATCCACAGCCCTCAGGCTTCCTCTGCAATTCTGAGCTGGAGGATTGAGATTTGGAGACAGCATCAATACATAACTGAGCCATGGCTAGAGGTGTAACTAACCTACTTCCAGGTGTGACAAGGATATGCCACACCTGTGCTGGGTGTTTTGCTGGCTCCCTTTTCTCTCACTGGCTTACAAGGCATTGATTGTGGCCTTAGCCAAAATCATGTAGAGAGGGGCAGCCTTTGCCTCAAACTACACCGAACATGTATGATTCCTTGTTCTCTGGAGAGCTTCCTCAGGCTCTCAGGTGTTCAGGTGCCTTCTAAGCTGATGACACACCTACTGAGCAGCAGATCAGAGCTGACAACATGGGCAACACCTGGAATGAGAGGGCAAGCAGGAAAGTAGCTCTGTTCCAAAATGAAGACCCAAGTCCCAATATACTAACTTTGTGTCCCCACTTTGATACACCACCAGCCACCATATGTGAGAAGCTTAATGCTGAGAGGGAGGATGGGGAGAAGGCTCATCAGCCCTTCATCTCTCCCCCTCCCAAGCACCATCCCTGCTGCTGTTTATACCTCCCAACCCCAGGGACCAAAGCGCCTATTAGACTCATTATCCTCCCTCTGCGGATGTTCCCCCTGAGAGGTTCATTAGGCCTTGCTGCCTGACAGCAGGCAGCCAGAGAACCAGGTGGCCACCTTCTTTCGCAATGCCAGTGTTATTTCCAAGGGGTTAGACTTCTGGGAAGAAGCTTTTAAATTCCCTGTTTGCCAGACGCAGGGAGGGCTCCATAAAACCCTCCCTGCACAGATGGATTGAAGAAAGGCATTACACTTGGTACATTCTCTGCAGGAGTTCATTACCAGAGGGAAAAGAGAAGTGTGAATCCCTTGGTGTCTCTGTCAACAAGCTTAGAAAAGCAGTTTCTGCCCCTCCCATCCCAGGATCACAAGCACTTCACTTGCATGACTCCAATATACTCCAAAGCCATCATGTAACTGTGTGACAGTGCTGGAGATGGGGAGATGAGGTTGGTGTCCATTCGACTTTGAAAGAGGCAGAGAAAAAAATGGGAGCTGGAAGGACTAGCTTAAGCTTTATTGCTGCTTCCCTTCCTGCTTCCAACTTACTTTGTATCTCTCTATGCAATATTGTATTTGTTTTCAAACTTCAAATCTATTTTATAACTTTAGTTAGGCTTTATTGACCTGCTTGGATTCTTGGACACAGAATAGAAAGGAAGGAAAATTTCTGTCAGAAAAGATAATAATATTTAAGGAAGTAATCTGAAGGGAAGGACTTGAACAGACACTTCAAGATGCAACTTAAAATAGTGAACCTACCCCCACTCAGTCCTACTTTTTCCTGCTTACACACAGACATTGATATTTCTTGCTGCAGGCACTTCCTCATGTGTCTGCTTCCATGTGTTACAGAGGAGATATCTTTGTTAGGTTTGGAAAAATTACCTTTCCATCCTGTTTTAGAGGAGGCTTCAAGAGCTCAGGGATTGCTCTCTGCACCTTCTTCTTTGTTACCAGTATGTCTAATTTGGCTCTTGTTAGGTCCTCTTCCTTTCTAGACCATGGATACTGGGAATGGCTAAGGTAGCTGACATTTAAGGAGGGCTTCTCTGTGATGAATTAAAAGCTCAATATAATATATATATATGATTATATAGTAGCAGTTTTCTAATTGAAACTTTATAGTAGCCATTTTCAATTGAAACTTTATTTACAGAGCAGCCATTTAAGAGAAGTGTGGGAGTCACAGCAGCATTTCAATTGCATGTCAGGAAGAACACTGGCCCTGTGGTTGAGATAAGTGACAAGAAGAGAAGAGCTGGATGTTAGGCTGAGAAACAAGATGACCTCGGGCAAGTCATTATACTTCCCTCTGCCTCACTTTCCCATTCTGCTATGCTGAGATTTTAAACAATTACCTGGCCTGACAAGTGCAATCAGTATGTAAAGAGCTCTGAAGTGGACATGCACTCAGCTGATCCTCACACAACCATGAGCACTGCTGGGAACAGGCAAGAAGGAGGTAGGAAGATTCAGCAGCAGCCTGTCTTCCACTACAGACACTGGATATGGTTGGGAATTGTGTGGACAATGTACTTAGATACACAGCTTGCTTATGCTCCCATTGGATTAGGAATAACATGATGACATGGAACGGCTAACTGCAGACAGGTGTAAAAACCAGAGAGATCCTAGTGTCAAAATCAGGACATCAGACATAGATAATCATGACAACCATCACTTAAATTAGAAAAAATTGCAGTTTCAGAGGCATACAGCCTGGAAAAAAACAAATTGAGAATCCAGTGCCTTTTTGGATGGATTGTGTGCAAGACCACACCATATTGGCTAGCAGTGCTGCACTGGCTAAAATTCATATGGGAGATTAAAAGTGTCCTTCAGCTTCTGCTATATGTTCATCTGGGCAACATGAAGAGAGGAAGAGTATAAATACCAACAGTGCAGCACTCATGCACACACACAGCTCTGCAGCACATACAGCAAATACGGCACATCAGTCAGGAATTCAAGGGAGTTTTGGGAACAGAGTGCAGGCAGGAGATCGAGAGCATGCAGAAAAAAGCGCTGTACCTGGGCACAGAGAAGATGTGCATACTTCAGAGAATCCTTCCTGCCCCCCTGGAAAATGTACTATTGAAATTATTTATTCTCTTTGGAGCAGCCACTGGCTTTCTTTGAAGGACAACGGTACCACAAGGGAATGTGGGCTGGATGGTGGCAGCTGTTTGTCCCCCAAGGGTGTAAAAGGTCCTAGTATCATAGAATTATAGAATATACTGAGTTGGAAGAGACCTATCAGGATCACTGAAGTCAAATTCTTGGCCCTGGACAGGACAGCCCAAGAGTCACACCCTGTGCCTGAGAGTGCTTCTTGAACTCTGCTAGGCTTGGGGCTGTGACCACATCCCTGGGGAGCCCATTCCAGTGCCCAAGCACCCTCTGGGTGAAAGAACCTTTTCCTGATACCCAACCTAAACCTCCCCTGACTCAGCTTCATGCCATGTCCTCGAGTACTGTAACTGGCCATGAGAGTGAAGAGAACATACCTGTCCCTGCTCTTCCCCTCACTACAGAGGAAATCCTAGCTGCAGTGAGATCTCCCCTCAGTCTCCTCTTGTCCAGGCTGAACAGACCAAGTGACCTCAGCCACTCCTCACAAGGCTTTCCCTCCAGAACCTTCACCATTCTTGTGGCCCTCTTTGGGACACTCTCTAATACCTTAATGTCTTTCTTACACAGTGGCACCCAAAACTGCCCCCAGGACTCATCGTGAGGCTGCCCCAGTGCAGAGCAGAGTGGGACAATCCCCTTTCTTGCCCAGCTGTGATGCTGTGCCTGATGCCCCCCAGGAAACAGATGACACTCCTGGCTGCCAGGGCACTGCTGACTCATATTCCACTTGCTCAGGGCTTCCACTGACTCATATTCCATCTTCTCATTCCCGTCTGTTCACAGAACCAGGGTTGCCCCATTTCAGGTGCAGAATCTTTCACTTTCCCTTGCTGAACTTCATATAGTTGGTTGCCCATCTCTCTAATTTGTCTAGGTCTTGTCAAAGGCAAGTTGTGAAGATCAGGAAGCAAGACATCAGGGATACAAGCACATAATGGCATGATTTGGCTGTAGCCTGTCTAGATGACATACCACGGACTTGGGAATGGGTATGCTGTAGACAGATTGGGAGCAGGAATTTTAGAGGCATGAGCTGTAGGGCAGAACCTCAGGGAAAGGATCTTTATAGCTTTACTGGATAGATTACTTGGAGAGAAACATGCTCTGAATTCAAAGGAAACTGAGATAATATCAGTAACTCAAGGCCTATGCATGCAGAATTGAGTAGAAAGTAAGTTTGTTTCATTATTTTCCTGCAGAAATAAATTTGCAGGCACTTCTGGTTGCTGAAAGAGACTTAAAAACGCATGGATAAGATGAGGTACAACAGAACTGTGTCTATGATTGGAAAGACTGTGCAATCAACGTATAATTAACCTGTGAAACTTGTTGCCAGAGGATATTATAGAGGAAAACAGATTAGCAAGATTCAGAAAAGGATTAGACTTTACAAGAATAGCATCTGCAGCTAGGCTTGCTGAAATAAAAACCATATGGGTTATTAGCCTTCCCACTGCAGGGTATAAAATGATGGGAAGTTGGGGTCAGAAAGCAATGTCTCCCTATTATTTAGCATTGTAAAATGGGCCACACCAGGGGGTTGTTACAAGCCTATCTAAAGCATCCAGCACTGGCAGTGGTTAGGACAGAATACTGGACTGGATGGGACATTAGTTTGATACAGACAAGCAATTTCTTATACCATTCTGCCCTCATTTCCTGGGAGAATTCCACTCCTCAAAATGATACACACTCCAAGCAATTGAAATTCAAGTGTAAACATGTTATTGCTTGAGCAATTTGTGGGCATACAAAGGTACAGACTAGCAGTTAGACCCCAAATCGAGGCACCTTGTGGACTAAGAGATTTTTCTATTATAGCTTTATGATCACCACCTACAGACTTCATGGTTGTCATTCAGCTGGTCAGCATCAGTACAGGTGCAACCAAAATCCCTCTTGTGTCAGAACCCAGGACATTGCTCTGGCTGCCCTGAAGGACTCGAGACCCTGGCAAGGGGCTCAGAGACCTTGGCATGGAGTCAAAAACACCTATGCCTTCCATTATAACCCATGGAAACAATTACCAACTTTGTGTGAAGATTTACAAGCCACAAGAGTTTGAGTAGAATGATAGTGAATTTGTCACAGGGTGAAAAAGTAGAATTTTGGGGATTTAGAATGGGGGTTCAAGAGGCAAGATGGAGGAATCTGAGCACATTCTGTCCTTCTTCTTCTTCTCCTCTATCTTTTGCTGTGATGGTGACACTTTTGGATTGGTTTAGAGTAGAGACAGACTGCCTAACATGGGTGATAGGTATTGGAAAATTATTGTAAATAAAGTACACGTAGTTTTTAGTATAAAAAGCTAACTCTGCCCCGAAGGCGGTCAGTGTGCTACAAACCAACCTGCCAGACAGACCTCAGCAGGTCAGAGAAAGAATGTTATAGATAAGAGAAAATAAGCAAGCTCGAAAACCAGAGCTGAGGAATCTTGACTTCTTCTTCGGTTGCAGGGCTGGGAAAAAAAGACTTTTTAATACCTTGGGAGCCATCCCAAAAACACAGAACCCGAGACTCTTGCACAGGCTCTTAGTCTGAAAGCAGTAGAGAAATCTCCTTATTGTAGAAGCCTGTACCTTTGAAGCTGCATAGTTTGCCCACCCATCCTGTGTGATGTAGCAAAGTGAGGAGAGCAATCAGGATGGAGCAGAAGCACAGAATAGCATTTCCTTTTTCCTGCTGTTGCTGAGGTTTTCCCTTTCCACAGTGTCTCACTGTGGATAGCTGCAGCACTCTTCTCCTGGTACCCTGCTGCATAGAAGGTAAGACAAGAGCGTCTCTCTGTCCTACCGACTCAGACAGGAGAGAAAAAGGTAAGAAGGGACAGATGTGGTGAGGCAAGAGCAGAAAGTATGCAGGGGCTGTAGGGAAGGTGTCAGGAGGTGACGCAAAGACCAGGACTATGAACATGTGGCACATGAGTGAGAAGCAGAGAGGGAGGTTGCTGGGGGTGGGGTGTGCAGTGAAGGAAGCAGAAGGAGTTGCTACAGACACAGAGGGTGCAGGTGGATGACTGCATGACCACCCACAAGGACACACAGCACAGAAGCAAAAGCTTACATCCGTAGGGTACAGATGGACTGGCAGGCAAACACAAACAGAAGGGGAAGGTCCAGAGGGAAGGATGCAAAACACTGTTTATTCACTCCACTTTCTACTCAGAGCCACAACCAAAAGCAAAGGAAAATGTCAGTGATGACAGAGGTGAAAATGTATGATGTATAGGTGTGAACAGTGTGCCAGTGATGCTAAGAAAGTGCATTGGTACAGGCACCTGCATAGAAGTGTGTGCCATTGCTGTTCCATCACCTGGAATTTGGGCAGCGTGGGGTGAGTGCTTCACAACTAGCAGGACTGCAAGAGGCAGACAGGACATGAATCTCCTCAGGTCCTCTCTCCTTCCAAAGAACAACCCATTTCAGAATTTAAGACCTTTAGACTGGGAACAAAGACAACTTTGTGTGATGCACTGTTCATACCATCCTAGACATATGTCAGTATGCATGCAAATTTTAATGGGATAGGCTCTGCCTTTCAGATGAATTGGTAACTCCTGAATTTCACTTTCTAATTCTACTCCCAGTCACTTCAATACTTTTGTGAAGACCTTAAAGCCCTTTGACTCTTGTCTCCTCTAGCATTGCATTTTACAGAAGAGACCATATTTTTGGGACATGTCTAGTACAATAGGGACTGGACCCTTGTAGAAATCAATCAGTTTTCTGAAAAACACAGTTAAATGTTTTTCACCTGCACCACCAACATCTCTCAGTCCCTGGCTCGAAGGTCAAGTGTCCACTCTGCATCAGATAGCCTGATCTTCAGAGACTGCATTTACTCTTATAAAGGTCAAACTAGTAGCACAGCTATTTCCCCTCAGAATTTTCTGTGATCCTGTGTTACCTCTGCAAATCCAGAAGTCATCTCTCTCTCTCTCCCTCTTCTGAACTCTGGCCTATCTGGCTTGGCAGTTGTCTCATGACTTATGGGGATGAGCCCCTGAAAAGTTCCTCTCATTCCAGAAAAGGTCAGGTGCACATAAACGCACACACAAACACATGTCCACAGAAGCACACGCAGGTGCCAGGATTCACAGATGCACGCACAGCTTCCCAGCTCTGCACTGCTGTTTTCAGCAAGGACCACTCAAAGTGTTTAGCCCGACACGCTGTGATGATGATGTAAACCGAAAAAGAAAAGCCCTTCACCTGTGAAACTAATTAATAGTCAACAAACTTGCTTCAAGGCAGGAGAGCTGGCACTGGAGGCGGGAGGCTGTCCCGGGGAGCAGGAGCCCGGCACAG
>NW_005054320.1:3982243-4017651 GCF_000277835.1 Geospiza fortis
GTGAGCCACTCTTACAGCCCCCACTACAGCCCAAGCGCTCAAGGCTGCTGCTGTCGCTGCCCGTGACGGGAGCATACGTAAACATGAAAAGAAAGCCATCCTGGCTTTTGAGGCACACCACGATTGGGGTTGCAGCTTTTTAAGGGGATGTAGCTGAACAGACACCTTGTGATGATGCTGATGAAATCTCGCCTTTTCAGTAGGCAGGGAGGCTGTGTCCTCCTCCACAGCTATTTCAGGCCCCTTTATCACCCCCTATCAAGGCAAATACTTATCTTCCAAGGGCTTTTCAAACACCACCTAATTAGTCTCCCCAAACCCATAAGCAGAGCAGGGAAGCCAGAGCCTTGTGTTCTGTGTAGCAAATGAGACTGAAACTCTGTGAAGGGCTCCAATTTAAAAGCAACCTTCACTGCAGCACGTGGGAAGTGCTGCAGCAGATTTAGGGGCACTTTTAAGGATGCCAGTTGAATATTATAACCTCGTTATTCATATAATTAATACTGCAACTACTACTGAATTCCATGCGTTATTTATAGAAGCATTATATTCCAGTTATTTTCTGCAGCTCTTGTCTCTTTGACATGCAATAGATTTTCTTATGGAGTGTAGGCCTGCATCACCAAGGATCCATGGGAAAGGCAGACTTTCAGTAGAATATTGTTAAATATTCTGGGCCATTTAACAATGAGGTGCTGTTGAACACAGCTTGAAAATTGAAGGACAGAGATTCAAACTACTCCATGTCAGACAGCCTCCACAATATCCATTTGCTTGCTGCAAGCTACAATAGCCAGCGGTTACATAAAAGTCTTGACCCTTCATGCCTATTTCTAGCATGAAGAGCAGGGAAGCAGTAAAGAATATTGACATCAAAATCAAGTAATTAGGCTTCAGGGTTAAGATCACTCACAACTGGCTGGAAGTGTATCAATTCTCCCTCAGTGGAACTGGTTTGGGCAGCTATTATGTTGAGTTGGCTTAGTTCATGCTTGGGAAGTTTTCTTTGCACTATAATAAGAAAAGGAGTGGGTTTTCAGGAAGAAATACTATTCTTTTTTTTTCTCTGCAGTAGGGAAAAACCACTCTTGGGTTTTCCCAAGAGTGAATTGGGAATTCAGCAAGCTCAGTATGAAGGTGGTGTAAGTGTTGTTTGTGTCTGCTCCACTTAACAAGAATGGTCATAGTTGCTCTGGGCTTCTATGTCTTCAAATAACCATACACAGTGAAAACAGGAAGGTTAGGTGCTGTCCTTCCCAGGTCCAGGAGCACAAAATGTTCCCAGAGATGTTCACTTTAGCCCTTTGATGTAGGGAGAAAACTGGACCAAAACCATGGCTTCTATTTCTAAAGAAAACCAGAGTAAAGACTGAAATCAAGCTCTGGACCCTTCCTACCCACAGTATTTAACAGTTAACTCCTTCTCCCCAAGTTCTGCACCACCCAACTAGCACCTTCAATACCCAACTTCCCACAGAGGGGGCTAACCTGACTACCTAAGTAGTGTGGATGGAAGTTTGTCCGTGCCATGTGGCCTGACCCCTGGCTCTCTTCTGTTTCACAGGACAGGACACAAAGACTCCTCTCCTGAGTGTTTGCTTTAATCACTACACAAGTGGAAACTGCCCCTGCCACTTCAAAGGCCTTGCAGAGAAAGGACCTTTAAAGAAAAGAAAGACATTTTACTTCAGGAAGTAGTGTAACACTACAACAGGGGAAACAGTTGCCAAGCTGTAAGACAGGAGTGAGTTTTAAGACCCTGTTATCCTTGTTGTTAACCAAGGCAGATCCTTCATGCAATTTGTGAGGGCTTCTTAACTTCCTCTCATACAACACACAGTAAAAACTGTGTTGGGCTTCAGGCTTACATAGGATCAGGGCAGGGCAAAACATTCATTCACAGACATTTGAGTTTTGCAGAGAAAATTCCTTTGCAAAAACCATCAGTTTGCTCCTTTGCAGTGGTGGAAATCACTCCCTGTCCCCACGCTCATTAAAGATATTGTGAGGTGCTATTCTTTGAGGACTGGCTGCATGTCGATCTTGACTCACTGCCTCCACGGAGGCTGCTCACTTTGTTTTACTCTACTCACTGTCCTTCTGCTACAGGATAAACTTAATATTCATTTAATGTGCCTGATCCTTTGTGCATCTGTTCTAGGCAAACAAAGCTCTTTCACTCTCCACCTCCCCTCAAACTTTTCCCAAAACCAACATGCTAAGGTTTGCTGCCAATTCAAATATAGGTGCCAGGTCGATGAGTTAGGAAAATGGCTAAGACTGCAACGTGAAAGAGTATTCCTCCACTTAACTCCTGCCTAGTTAGCTAAACAGCACTTGATCCATGTAAATAGAGTTGCTGTCTCTTCCTAAGACCCACAGTTAGTTCATAGCGAGCGTGCTGGTTAATTTTCTCCACCCAGTCTGGACTGTTTAATTTATAAATTACATTAAATAACATGAAAATCCTGTTGGGGCTACTAATATATCATTCATTAAATATTATGTAAAACAGCAGAGATACACATTTTCTGTTAAGCCCAGACACGTTAGTAACTCCCTGTAGAGATCACGTGTGATATCTCTGGATGCAGGCATGCTGCCTAGATTCCCCCTGAGGACAACTCATCCGTCCTCCCACCATCTGTCGGCATGCTGGGGTTCCTCTGTCACACCTAGGCAGCCGGCTCTGGGCTGTGGATTCTGCTCTGTGCCTCTGACACTCAGTGTTAAATGGGCCTTGGTGCCCTCCCTGACACGCTGCAGAGGAGCTTGCACTCCCCAATCTCTAAGTTTCAGACTCCATGCCACAGGCTTGATGCAAAGTCCCCGGAGTGTCATTATACCCGCACTCCGAGCAGATTAGAGATGCATCCGCATTTGTCCTTCCCTCTGTTCCCATGAAGGGTAAGTGTCATGAAAAGCCAGAAACTTTACAAAGTGCAGCAGAGCTCATCTCCATCTATTCCAAGTAACCTCTCCATCCAGTCAAACAACTCGGCTGTCATGAAGGAACAAATGGAGCCATGCACAACCAACTAGGAGAAGAGAAATAAAAGCACCTAAACTTTGGGCAGGAAGTTTCTGTTGTTGTTTCTGAAGTGTGTTTAGCATGGAGACATATTGTACATTTAGCATAAGTCCCCGGGACCCTAATGAGCTCCTAATGTACCCCATACTTCAAGGGTTGTCCAAAGAGACCAGTAACTTAGCAACAGTAGCAAATCCTTGACAGACATAATCAGTATTTGTGCTGCAGCTTTAGGCTTCCCCTCTTCTCTCCCACTAAGTGGAAGGTGGTTTTGTTTGGGATTTCTTCTCTGCTTTGTCATTGTTCATTTTCTTCTTAGGGGTTTCTTCCGTGTATTTTTCCTTTATCCTTCTGTTCAGTAAAGCAAAGACCCACCACCAGCTGTTTGCAGGGAGCAGAGTTCTTGGAGCCTGGAGCTACCAAGATTCTCCCATGAAGAATTCTGTTGCACTGGGGAGTGCAGGGGTGGCTCTCTGGGGATGCCACAGGCAAACCAGGGCTGGTGAAAGCAGTGATTTTCACAGGATAGCAAACTAGACAGTCACCAGGGCCAGCAGTGGCTCCTCAGGGACACCAGCTAGAAGGTGATGAGCAATGACAGTTCTTTGCTGTACTCGTGGCTCTCAGCCAGGGGAAACTGAATCACCAAACTCCAAAGACATTTGCTTAAAAGTACAAAGCAAATATTGACCGCTAACTGCTTCTTGAGGGCATATGAGGCAGTAGGCTCCAGAGGAATTCTGAGGCAGGATCTGCACTCTTCCCCAGTGGCTGCTATTTAGTGCCAACCATGCACAAAGATTTTGTCTTCCCTGCCCACATCTCCTGCCTGTGTCCCCTGCCTTTTTACTAACTGCAGGAATAGCACTGGTTTTGAAAGGAGGCTGCTTTACATCTCAAGCAAAGAACATGAAAAACTGATTCATGTTCACAAGAAATTTACATTTCTTGTGTACATCAGAACATCAGTCTATTAGGTGTTTAGGAGGACAACCCATTTTAGTCACACTGAGAGATCTCCAGAATGCTAACCTGATGGATGTGCAAAAGTGAGATGAGTTGTCCAGTATCACAGAAGGCCTGAGAGCAGGAGACAATCTATTTTGAAATAATTTCTATAAACCTTGTTAACATTCCATAATAACTACACTGTAAAAATACACAAGATGAACAACCAGATTTGAGCTAAAAATCATCAAATAGCTGTTTTGGACCTTGATTAGTACAGTTGCAGCAACCAAAGGAACAAAACAACCAGTTCTGCAGGTCCAAGTTTAACTGGAATTTTACAGACACAGCACATCATTCTTTTTTCTCCCTGATGTTGAAAGAATGGAAGGTTGATAGTGGAAGAAAAAAGCATTTAACAAGGACTTCTTGATCCAGCAGTGGTCTTTGAAATGTTTAAGAATGGTCAACTCAGTCTAGGAAAGCCTGATATATGAAAAGATAGCATCATACCCACATCTCTTGCATTTATAGCAAGAGAAATGGACTAGGCTTATTCATTCACCTTGTGAATTTTAGAGAAGTCAGAGGAATAAGCAAAATTTCAACCACTTAGAGCCAACCAAACTTATTTGCAAAATATCAACAGACTGAGCATGGAAAATGAATGAAGGAATATTTGGCAGGAGGAAGAAAAGACTTTCTTTAAGGTGGCTGTCCAGGCAGTAAATTGGAAGAATATTTTGGGCTAACTCAGCTGAAACATTCCTGAAAAAAACCCCAAAAATTCCTCTACATGCAAAGCATGCTCACCACGATGCAGCAAAGCACCCACTCAGAGGTCCACAACCACAAATGTCCCCAGCACAGAGATGTGGAACTCAGCACAGCATAGACAAACCAGTGGGCTGCAGCTCTCAGCTAATGGGATCTCCTGCACTGTGCTGTACAAACCCACCCCAACACCATGAAGTAACAAAGCAGGTCCAAGGCAAGATACAAAAGGATTAAATTTGCTATTCTAAGTCATTATTTCAATGATTCCAAACTGTCATCATAAACTCATAGAAAAAGGAGGGACATATAGAAACTCTTGACCCCTGTGAGAAACCTACTGGAACTGCAGGAAACTATCACAGTGATTTGTCCCTCCTTGTTTTTTATTACACATATGGCAAGGCAAGGCAAGTCCCAGACCCACCCACATAGTAACTTTGGCCTACAGCATCAGGCAGTTAGGTCTCCATGAAGCATGAGAGAATCATTAACAGCGTCACTTTCTCTCACAGTCAACCTGGCTTTACCCAACCAGAAATGTCTGCAGGAAAAATCTGAAAATCCCATTAATGGGGATAATGATGCTTACCTCCTGTACAGAGTGCTTGGAGATTCATGGCATGGAAAATTCTGTTAGAGGTAGGTATTTATTAAATCCTTCTAGTTTCTCATATTGAGGATCCATACTACAGCCCTACACTTGGACATAATTCCCACTATCGTCAGAGTAAACAAGTCTATGCTACATGGTTTAAAATCTGTGGCTGTCACATCTGCCCTGCAGACCAGATGTAGGTCTCCTCAATAGTCTGTGTCTGCACCTTAACGAGCAATGATCTTTTCTCTCCTGCCTTTCGAAACATGTCACCTCACATTATGGGATGAGACAAACAAGTCGTAGTTCTCAGGTGAAATCCAGGCGCCCTTGAAGTCAATGGCTATGTCTTTCTGATGTAAATAGGGACAGGATTTCATTTTCTGCTTGAAATTCGCTTTGATACAAAAAAGCACAGTTTGGTTTGGGATTTTTATGTCTGACCTGAAGAGCTGAAGGAGTCCTGAAGCTAAGCGATGAAACAGTGCTAAGAAGTTGTGGGGCTGTTGTCACCTGGGACCAGCTGCCCCAGTTCTGGTAACCAGATAATCTGCTTATTTGACATTTCTGGGGTCTCTGTACAGTCTCTCCTGATAGATCTCTTCCACCTTCTTGAATAAAGCTCAGTAAAGTATTTGACCTTTTGCAGCCTTTAGAGTTTCATTGTGTTTTTAAAAAGGAAAAGCAAAGCATGAAAAAACATCTGCTGAAGAAAAAATTCTCTCATTTGGATAGCGCACTCTCATTTAGTATAAAGAAAACAGGCTCAGAGAGGCCCACGCCTATGATTTCCAATTCACAATAGAGTGCTGTAAAAATTACTTCATGCCTAAATGTTCAGGGCACCTCCCAAGGAAGACACTAAACTAGAAAGGACCATCAGGGATCAGCTGGCAAATCATTATCTCGTCTGGAAACTGAAGTTCCTTGTCCAGTTTCTATCAAAAGTGACAATGAATTCAGAAGGTTTTGCCCTAGACCCTTCACAAAACCTGCTGCGCAGCTCAGTATAAATTTCAGCCACTAATCAGGGGGCATCCAAGCCTACAATATTGAAAGGAAAGTTGAAATCACAACAGAAAAGCCAGGGAAGAAGCGGTGAGGGGCAGTGGGGAAGGCAGAATTGCAGGAGCAGGATGTGCCACAGGGTGGGCGTCGAGGTGTGTTCAGCAGAGCTGTGCCAGGGTGGAACCTGCACCGTGCCTGCCTTTAGTCTGCAGTAGCTGTCGAGCTGTCTCTCACTTTTTACGAGCACTAGAATTCACTAAGCCCAGAGAGATAAAAGTGGTGAATTAAAAAGCAGTTCTCTTTGTTTGGTTTTAAGGCAGGGTATAAAACACAGGTCTTGCTGGAACTTCATGCCTCTTGCTGCTTGGGAGGCAGCCACATTAGTCTCAGTGCCTTTCTGATATCTGCCATCAAACTAATTACCTGCCTAACGGGAACTGAAATAGATTTCCATTCTCCTGATGTGTAGGAAGACGAGGAAGTGTGTGCACCATGCAGGAGGGTTTGGGGACTACATCAGATGGGAGAGTCCTACAAAAGGGGCCTAAATGTAAGACCCTTTAGGGGCAGAATGAGAGGCCTAAACCCAAAATAGACACCTGATAATTCTGCTGGCTTGGCAGCAGTTAAAGACCCAAGAGTAAGATGTGAAGTTCTGATTGAGTTCTCAAGTATCAAGCTGCCTGAATCCAAGAATTTGTTCAAGGACCATCTTTAGCATTTAGCTAGATACATGACTGAAAAATTCCCTTAGATGCTAATGCTCTTACAGTAGGATACTTCTGGAAACAGGAGTTATATCAATAAAGCGGATCATTATTGCAATTAATTTCACTGAAATACAATTGAAACAGAATGTAACATCAAATCCCCATCTGCTCACTACAAACAGCTAAGTCCTAAAGAACTCCTAAAAATAAATACCTGCTTATAGGCTGAGGCAGATTTTATGACAAAGAGCGTGAAGGGGAGGTGTGGAAAAAAAGAGAGTAGAATATACTCTTGAAATGCCATGAGCTTCTCTCTCCATCCCAGCTGGTTTGCCAAAACATATTCTTGAGATGAGAAGGACTATTTTCTATTTTTTTGCTTCAGGATTAAGTGGAACAAGTACCTTTGCTCACATGTGCCTTTGCCCACATTGGTTAATTAGAAATACCCTCTACGTAGATGTATCTTTTTCCAGTCCCTTGCTTCTTAGCAAATAAAAAATCTATTTGGCTTCCTTGCACTGACCCGTTAATTGAACTAATATGGGTTTTGTAGCTGTTCTTTGTTTTTAAATAAGCAATTTTGTACTTGCAAATTTTAATTTCCCACATGGCAAAACACTTCTGAATATTGCCAAATCCCAGGCACTATGGGTAGAGAAAATATATCTCTGCTTTCCCACACCCAATTAAAAAAAAAAAAAGGTTTCATCAAGCATCCCTACTGACCAACCCTTTGCTGTGTGTGACATTCTGTTGGTTTCACGTGAGAGATCAGGTTGATGTGCTATGCTCAGCCTCTCATTAATTCCAATTTTAAAGTTACAGAGACCTGAGATTATGAACCTGTTACCTGCATAAAGCCCAGGTAATTTCTCTCTTTCTCTCTCTCTCCCCCTCCCCCCTAAAAATAGAGAAGAATCTTATTATTTGTACATAGGCTATTTTATAGTAGGCTATATTGCAGAATTCTGGGAGAAAATTCCTTTACTGACAGAGTATTGGGTGGGGGATTTTTGACTGTATTATCTGCACCATCATGGTGCAGAGGGAGAAATCTCTGAGACCTAAGTTGGCAATTTTTTTAATGACAGTTTTATGTGCTTATTACTCTTGTTTTTTTGCCAGGTTTGTTAGGCAGGGAGTAGGTAACAACTTGCAATCTTGTCCACTGGCATGTATACATGCATTAATGGGCCAGATGGAGCTGCAGTGATTTTAGCAGCTGAGGGTCTGCACTATTATGTTTATACAGGTCAGGGGAGAGAGGGAATACACAACTAATTTAATATAACTTTAGAGCCACAATCTTCACTAAATTGGACATAGGACTCAAAGTGAAGAAGAAAGAGAAAATCTGGCTCCTTCTCTTGGCTCTGCCACTGATCTAGTTTGTAATTTTAAGCAATTCTATTTACCCCATCTGCAACATGATTGTAATGCTTCTCACAGCCTCTGTAGAGAGATCTGAAATGGAGATCCATAAATGATTTCTCAAATTTATCTTAACTTTTATTTTCCTAAAACTTCAGATATGTAAGCTTCCCCTTACACATGTAAATGTGCTTCTTTTTAATATTTGATAGTGTGCTTATTTTTTTCCTCAGGTAGGCTTGCTTGTAACAACTGATGGATTTTAAGATCTTCTGTTTAAGGTACGTATTGCAATAATTTTGCCACCACTGTGCATTATATTTTAAACAAGAGATTTAGATTTCCTTATTTTTCACTTGAAATTTTTAAACTTCTGAATAGAAATTTATTACTGTAGAATTTCACCAGCTATTTGCTAGAGTAACAGATGCAGAGAGCTTTATTAAACATGTATGGTTTGTGGCATCTTGCCAACGTTTTTGTGCTGAAGCACAAACTAATTTGAGGCTTACATGTAACTTGTTATCAAACTGTATCAATAAGCTGTAGTTTTTATATCCATGGAATATAGTGATATGTCCAAACCAAAGGAAATAAACACTATTTCTTTTAAAATTCCTAGCAATATTCTGTTTCTTTGTGTCTCCTGGATCACAGTTTCCACCCTGCTACTCAATACATATTGTCCACATCATCCACATTCACAGTTTTCCAAAATCTCTTACCTTTCCCTTAGTGCTACTTTCAACAAATCGATACAACTTCATCCAAAACTTGTCCTTGCTTCTGTCCCCTGTCTCTGATCCTCCTAACACTGAGGGGGTAGAAGGAGAGGGAGTGGGAGAGAGGAATGGCCCTTCTGTAATATGGGTAGCAACCACTAAGCCTATGACAAATTTGAAGTAGCCTGAAATAATTTGTGCTCATTGCATGAAAAACTGATTATCTTGATGACAATTTTCTGAATGTGTATGTTGATTTAACTCAAAGTCTGCTGTTTCCTTGAAGGGAAAGGTAATATAGCAGATGAGGTGACTTAATATCAAATATTAAAGGATTATGCAAGGAGTGTTATGCTCGATTCTGGCTGACCCTGACTCATTCCAGTCCTACTGAACTTCTTTAAGAATAATAAAATCTTTAGCACTGAAAGATCCATCACAGCAAGAGCAAAATGCAGTTCATCAAAAAGCAGAAGACAATTTTCTTGATAAAAGGAGCAGACTCCAGAATCTGACAGAATACAGACCTTTTAAAGTCTTCTTTATAAGACATGTGATTTCAGGTTAGACAGATATAGCTCAATAATTACATGTATAAATGCACAGAATTTTTTGCCTGAAGAGGCTGTGACATCACTAGGAACAGAAGGAAGTCCTGAAACTCCATAGATTTTCCAAAGAATCATTAGTAATACAAAGGTAACTGTAAGACCAGGGACTGGTTTAATATGGGTAAGATCAGCAACTCTGTCAGTAAGAAGTTGATACTGAAATTTGAAACAAAATAAGTGCCAGAGACATCAGAAACAGAAGAGAAACAAAAGTCTTAGAAAGTGGCCAGTCATTCCCAGACAGTTTTTCAGCCTCTTGAACAGCAGTCTTCTGCCATAAAATGCTGTGCTAAGCCAAGGAAGCCAAATACATTTTAATTGTATTAAATGTTGATAACAAAATTACAGGGGAATACATATATGAAGAACAATGACAAGTTACAGGGTCAGATTTTTGGAAGCAAAGGCCAGCAGCAGTATGGACAGCAACAGGAGCAAGAATTTACCTGTGTCTGTAATGAGCTCATTTTGCATTTATCTGCAAACCCCCATATGCATTAGCATATACACACTTTTGACTATAATGGCCATTATAATATCTCTTCATCTATGATGCATTGTTCAGATACTTTTCTCAAAAGCAACCTTCATTAGGCTCATTTGTCTGAAATAGCCAGAATACTGAACAGCTGCAAGATCCCACACATTTGTCAAAGCTCAAAGAAAAATATGAATGTCTTAACGTTGTGTTATTTGAGAATGGATATGTTATTATACCGTCTTTAAGGCTTTATTATAATGCATGCGCTCAAGAAAGGAGAGTTAAAACTAAATAGTCATTCTTAATTTGGGGGTTTCATTTAAGCTAAGCTGTAAAACACTAAGATGGGCAAATGCTGCCATTTCCTTCAGTGATCATTTAGGTGGATGTAATTTATATACTTGTGTTTTTATATGCATGAATGGTGGGTGACAAGAGTTCTGTAGCAGGAAAACAAGAAAAAATCTTGAGAAAGCTGTAAGGTTCAAAACAACAACAAAAAACCCCTAGTACCCTACTTTATTTTTTTTTCTTTATCCTCTTGATACTTTTTTGGCTGCCTCCTTTGACTCTGCATTGTGCAAACTGCATTCATTCTGTGTTCTTATCAGATACCAGATACATTATATTGCCACTTATAACAGTTTCCTGACCAAGTTAAAACAACATATCAGCCCTAAATAGGGTTTCAGCAAAAAATCTCATACAAACAAGTTATTCTGACCTACAGAGGTGCCCTTGGAGCCACTAAACTTCTAGTCCTTGATATTATGTCACTCAGATCTAAACCCTGGAAAACTGAGAGGGGTTTTCTCATATTATTTCAAACTGTGGCAGAAAGTATGAAGTGGAAAAGTCTTCCACAAATCCTATGGTCTTAATAACCACAGCATTTGCCATTCTCCTTGCATTTCTGTTACTATAGTTTGGGAGAAACAGATTCAGTTCACACCTCCCTTCTGAATCTTCAATATTTATTTTGATTCTTTATGTTAATAAATAAATAAAATCCAGAGCCTTAGTTGCAGTATAAAACAGCACAACTCACTGCTGGGGCATAGAATTGATATACTAGATACTTCTCATTTATTAGCTTCATTCCTTTGCCTAGTCTTCTGCAGTAATGTTATTATTTCCCATGAGGGTCACATGAGATTTTTTTCCCCTTGCTTGCTTTGTACGTGTCTGTCTGTGTGTGCTTACTTATTTAATAGGCATTTTCCCCCTTTATCTGCTACTTATTTAAAGCTTTCACTATACCCATTTGATCTGAATACATTGGCTATGTACGGCCTGTGCAACCAGGTCTGCTCTTAATGGTGTATTTACACCAGGTTTTCATACAATACCAAAGAGATCCATAACCAAAGTGATTTAGAAGATGATTTCAATGTTCCTTTCCCCAGAACTGCTCTCCCTTTCTCAACAAGTAGGAAATAGCACTGAAGGGAACGGATTTGCTTGCAACTCTGCTGTAAAAGCACTTTTCTCTCCTTCAAAGCAATCTCCCTGAGGGGCAAAAATTAAACCAGGTTCTCAGAACAGGTACTTACTTTAAGAATAGGCCTTTTTGGCTCCTGTCAGAAACACAATGCTAGTTCACAGACTTGTCTTTACAATGTACAGCTCCCTCCCCCACCCCATCTACTCAGGAAACACAGACACCGTGCGAGTAGCTGCAGCCCTTCTCTCTCCTGGCTCTATCCTGGAGGGCAATGGGGAAAGGTGAGCATGGCCAAATTCCAGCCATCCCACCTCCCTGCTCTCACTGTGGGGGAGTGGCACACAGCCCCAGTGCACAACCTGTCCAAAACTTGTTATTGCAGGTACCAGGATGCCATGAGCCCCTTCAAATTTGGCACTGAGAAACGATTGTGGTGAGAGGAAATCACTAGCAAATCTGGCCAAGTGCTGAGGGGTGGCATTTCAAGGAGACCAAGTCAAGACTCCAGTGTTCTCTCTCTTAGCAAAACTTCATCACCATCTGTCCCACACCACACCCCTGTTACATGAATGCAATGGACGACACGAAAATTATTAAAGGCTTCATTTAGCTTTGTTTGGCAAAATGGCTATGGGGAGCAAATTGGTTTATAGTTTTTAACAGAACTGAAACATCCTTACACAGTTTTGTAAACTGACATATAAATGTGGTGATGGCTTCTAAGGCTACGTCAAAACTGCCAGAGCAAAGCATCTGCTTAGATACCACTCTGCCTTACGCGGCTGAAGACTCAGGTTTTGACAAGACTTAAAGAAGTGCTGTCTGGAAAGCTTTTAAAGCAGAATCCTTGCTCCAACCACACTGAAAAGGTCAAGTACTTTTTCTTTACCTCCTTGCCTTTCAGAGGCACTCAGGTCTAAACCACAGAGATCTCCATTTTAAGTTTCTACTTGCCTCATTTAGCAACATCACGCCTTTTGTCAACTCAGGAAATTTTTTGGTTTTCAATAATGAAGGAAGACTTAAATACAAAAGCTAATCTCAGCCCGGAATGAAACCAAGATATTCTCAAGGGAGTCTTCTATCCCTTTTAATCTAGGAGAAGAAATGAAAATAGCAAGCGTAGCAGCCTAACAGAATTTAATGGAAATAACCAGTCTAAATAACATTTTGCCCTCTTTCCTACTTCACAGAAAACAGTCAGTTAGTCAAAAATAATATTTTGTGTTTACAGACAGTCCCAGCAAGATCTCCAAACTCAGTCCCTCCTCCAACTGAGAGCCACTAGCCAAAGTAAACTCCTGTAGGAAGCGCAGGCAGTTGGTCATCCCATCGCAGTCAGAAACAGCAGCAAACCTGCCCATGTGCAGCTGCTACCCACTCCCCAGAGCTGAACTCAGCACATGGCAACCAAGGCTGGCTTCTTCTGGTTGCACTCTTCAAACTATTGAAGAACGACCACCAGCCAGGCCCTGTCTCCCCACCTCTCAGGTTGGGAGGCAAAAAAGTGCTCAGATTATGAAAAATGTATGGGCACCCAGGTCCTCCTTGGGTGCCTGACATCCATCAGCTTCACCCAGTATCTTTTCATGTTGTAGGATCTAGAGAGCCTACTTCTGAGGGACCTTATCAGTAACTGTCTATATAGTCTGAAAGGAAAACAAAGCTCACTTCTGCGAGTCACCTCCAGCAATTTTTTTCCCGCTACAGGTTTGAACAACTCATCTGCAGGAAAATCGAAGCACTCTCCTGTGTCTCCTGACACACATAGTTCTTTAACTGATGCTTTTTCCAACAGGTTGTATTATAGTCTTTACATATCTGTAAGTCCTTTAGAAATAATAGACAGCACAAGTTAGACCCATTTCACCAGGCCTGTAGAAAAAGATTTCCATCACTGCAATTCCCATAATAAATTTTGTTTTCTGCAAGAACACTGTTGTTGAACACTATTTGTCAGTGTGGCCAGGGGTCTTCACTAATTACAAAGCTGCTCTTCGGCTCTTCAAAGCTCTTCCTTTACACCCCTAGGAAGAGATTATCAGCAATTCATAGAGAGAAGAACTTCTTCTGTATGCATCTCCACAATTTACTAAGCCCTTCACCAACCATTCACATATCAGACTTTGTACATGACATGCCAGATAACAGAGGCAAGCCGGAAGGGAAGAGCACACATAGCGGTTGCTAGCATGTTGTCTTCTATTTCCTTTAGCCAAAAACCTCATGAGGCGGCTGTGTTGTGCATTAGAGAGAGCTTTAGACAAACAGCCTTTCTTGCAGAAGGGGTTTCTTGAGCCTATCTTAGAGTTCACATTGCAGACCAGATCAAAAGATGTTTTCCTCCATTTTAATAGAGAAATCTGAGACAGATTGTATCAGGAAAGAAAGAGAATAAAAGAAAGACGGAAAGGTTACTTGGCAATTAGGCAATCTTGATTATTTCCTTCTTGTCTTGCTAAATCTTTCAGCTGGCTATTGGGTGGAAATGATTTTCTATTCTATTTGGCACTGGCTTCACAGCTAATTTGGTTTCCATCTATCTACCTAATCCATTTTATCTATCAGTTCTAATTCAGTCCTATCCCTGCTTTTATTTGCATGCTTCCCCTAAGCATAAACAACAACAAGTATATTTTCTTCCTATATGGAGGAAAATTTGGCTTTTTTTCAGGTGAAAGGCACAAGAGTAAGAGAAAGATGCTTTTAGCTCACACTTTCACTCCCACAGGGAGGTCACACAAGGATACAGGTACCCTCTTTGACAGAGCAAGGATTTAATACTCTTTTCTTCATGCAACAGAGAACTCCAATATACAGATCCAAGTCACTGGGAATGCTGTGTCATCTGTGTCACTCTACCTGATCAAGCATATAATGCAGCTACACATGGAAGTGATACAGCCTCACAGAGAAGTTAGTAGCTCTCCCAGGAATGTGAACATCAGATCAAAGCCTTTGAAATGGGCCATGCATCCAAGGGACAGATGGAGAAGACAGAGGCAGATAATGGCAATGTGTCCCTCGATAGCTGTTTCCCTGAGCAGGTCTGCTGCCAAGTCCTCAACCAGTGGGCACTTCTTCAGTTATAAGGGCTCACTTCCAGACAGGGAAACTCCAGTTCCCATGGTACACCTGTGACAAAGCCATGAACGTGCAGGCAGCTCAGGCACCTGGACAAGTATTTCTCATCGTCACAGGAAAAGTATTCTTGTCAACACACCCACTGGACTTAGTAGCTTTCTTCACAGAAGTCAGGTTCATCCTCTCTTGTGCTCTACAGGAAAAGAAGCTTCAAGTCTCAGGGCAGAAAAGTTTCAAGTGCTCAGTCAAAACTCTGCTGTGACTAACAGTGTGCTTTGCCATGGCCTTGGAAACCCTGTGGCTCACAATGTGCATGGTAGCCAGGATCATAAGGCCCTTATTTCACATCTGCTATGTGCTGCAGCACATCTGCCATTTACAACCAACAGTATATGAATCACTTCCTCCCTCTGGCGTAAGAAGCAACTTGAGGTCCTCAATTTGAAAGGAGCAGAAGCACAAGGTATTACATTAAGCCTTTGATTCATAATTAAGTAAGCCTTGAGACTCATCTGGGAATTTTGCCAGACAACTTCACACACTAGAACGGGAACTTTGAGAAACTCATTTATGGTGTCACCCTGAAAACTAGAGGCATCTCCAGAATGCAGTCTCCCAGAGCAGGCGCTTTTCTTCTGTAGAATAACCTCCTTCTTATTAATAGTAGCTAGCCACTGCTAGAGACACTTAGATGAATCAGATCACAGAAAAAGCAAGAGGATTAAATAATTTCACCTATTGCTATTCCATCTATCTAAATAATTCCATCTATTGGCTTCAGTGCATTCCTGAGAACCTGAGGAAGAAAAATGCTGTGGCAATTCTTGCCCCATCCCTTGCTAACTTGTTTTTTGAGATGTCCTTCTTTCTTGTTCAGAGCCCTCATGCCTTAAACACTCTCTCTTGTTTTGCTGGGACTGCTGCCTTCGTTAGAAAGATTTTCAGCTTTGATTAATTATTGAGCCTGTACTGCTGAGGGCTTTCTATTCTCCAGTTCTCATTACTGATGCCTTGCAGCTTGTGTGCTTCACTGGTCCCATTGCAGGATTTGATGGATGCACCCGTGAAGTTTTCCTGCCTGCAAAGCCAGTCTTGCCTTTTGCTGATTTTGTTTGGTGGGCAGGGAATTTTGCCCTTGGCTACAGTGAGCAGTAAAGCATACGCACTGGGCAAAGTGTTATTGTTATTATTACGGTGGAAGCAGCATGAAATTCTTGCTTCTTTGCTTTCTGCATTTTCCCCCTT
This sequence comes from Geospiza fortis, assembly GCF_000277835.1. Taxonomy (NCBI): domain Eukaryota; kingdom Metazoa; phylum Chordata; class Aves; order Passeriformes; family Thraupidae; genus Geospiza; species Geospiza fortis. The sequence goes on from NW_005054320.1 coordinate 3,998,274, forward strand.
TAAATCTGTTTCAAAAATTTTCCCCAGCGGCCATTTTATTCTCAAAGTTGCTGCATCTTCTTACAGAAGATTCACCAATACATTGCTCTCTCATGGGAGACCAATATTCTTTCTGGTTGTTTGCTTTAATCTGGAATGAAAAGCTATGCATAGCAAAAATATGTTTTGTTTTGTTTATACTCCTTGTGCTTAGCTGCATAATCATGGCTAGCATTGACCAAAACATTTTTCTTTATTTTGATGAAATAAAACTCTTGTCTGTGTTAACTCAGACTTAAGACAAAGGTCTGATGCTCTGTGAAAGTAGTAGCCTGATGGGAGTGCAGAGCCTATGTAGGTAGGTAGGTCCTGTGTCACAGATTCCATGAAGCCCCAGAAGAATTTTTTTACAATATGGGTGGTAAAACACTGGAACAGGTTGCCCAGAGAGGTGGTGGATGTCTCATCCCTGGAAATATTCAAGGTCAGGTTTGAACTCCGAGCAGCTGAAGATGTCTCTACCTGTTGCAGGGGAGTTGAACTAGATGGTCTCCAAAGGTCCCTGCCAACCCAAAATGTTCTATATAATCAGACATTTATGAGTTTTTTTATTCTGTTCCAGCATTAATGTGCATCTTATGCCCTGATAGGTCTGCATTGAGGCACCGTGAAGAAAGAATTGGTATTTAAGATCTGGTGAGTTTGAACCCGCCCAGGGCATTATGGCCAGAAAAGATCCTGGGAAAGGGGCTGGGACAGCTTAAGGCTTGGCTGGGACATCAGCCTGCAGGTGGGGCTCAGAGTCACTGCCGGTGAGGATGCCCAGGGTCAGATGTAGCCCTGCAATGAGTGGGCAAAGCCATGGAGAGGGAGCTGGGCTGCAGCCAGGCTGGGACATCAGCTGCAGCATGGAGGTCTGCATGGACAGTGTGCATGGCCAGGCACGGCTCTGCCTGAACTAGACAGGCACTTGTGTGATGTAGGTCAGGCAGCAGCTGAATAGCAAAGGTTCAGTTTAAAAGCAGCTCCCACAGCAAAGGAGACTTGTCCTGTAGAAGCCTCTGACAGTGTTTTCTGAGGCACTCTGTCCAAGGCCACCAGAAGAAGCAGGGCCATCCTCACCTGCACAGTCTCAAAGCTGGCTCTGAGCCCTGGCAGCCAGACCTCTGTGAGGAGGGATGCTATCAGCATCCCCTTCAATCTCCTCCTGCCTCTACCCTTTGCTAGAAAGGTCCTGGAGCAACTGTCTGTGGCCAGCTTGAAAAAATCATACATCTTTCACTTTGCAGCAACAATGGGAACAAAAAAAGAACTAGATGAAAGACTAAAATAAATAGCTTTGACACAGATAATCAGTTGGCTGTGCTTCACAATCACCTGAAGTTGTGTAACTGTGTGGGCATGATCTTAGCAAATACAAAGGACTGAAGCCCAATTTAAGCACCACTGTGGATCAAGTCACTACTCCAAGGGCAGGAAAACACACACAGACAAGCAGTGCTGGATGACTTTTTAAGCCTCAGAAACTCATTACCCCAAGCAGATGACATTCATACAGTCAGAGGTAAGAGTGGGCACTTGCATACCCTCGCACAGACATGTAGGTATCCCACAGGTACATGGACTCCTTTCTTTCCTTAGGACTTCCCAATTCAAGTACTCCCCCACCAAAATTACCTTGGCTGCTTTTAACCCATCATGTACTCTGAAAACAGTTTATCAGAAACATCTGTCTTGAACATAACGTAAAGTCAGAGAGGGTGGTTGTGATTTGTTTCCGAGGCAGGAAAGGAGTAATAATAAAGCATTGCAAAGGCCAAAGATGGGGCTTAGATCCATCTGATACAGATCTGATACAGCAGAACTCTAGTCTCCCTCCCAGGCTTGCCATGACTATACACAAGAAGAACAAGAAAGCAAAGCCAACAGTAAATCCACAATAATTTAATCGAGGGACTGAGCCCTTTGCAACATTTGCACCAACACTATTTACTCCAACCCTCCAGCACGCAGCACACTCAGCAAAAGTCTAGCACGACACATACACTGCTTAGCTGCAAACACCAGAAACATGGGCTTGTGCTCTGCATGCTGCAAGCACAGCCTGATGCATGTGCAGAACCACAGCTGCCAGAACACACGGGGACAAGGCTCAGAACACAGGTCCCACACGACAGAAAAATCCCTGTCAATCAAAGCAACAACCTTCATTTCCTCATTTGTACCTTGGTGGGTTCGGAGCAAGGCTGACCATAACACCTGCACCTGACACTGCCCTTTGAACAGGCTTGCAGGTCTGCACACAAATGGCTCCTCTCTGCTCAAGGAGTGATTGGAGCCCTGAGGATTCCTAGCCAGAGTAAAAGGCTTGTAAATCCCCTGCCACCACCATTTCTGCACTGTGCCCTGCAACTGTGCACTGACAGGGTTCAGCATCTTTCTTTATTTTAAAGGCACATGGCAGCTTTCATCTGCAAGTCAATATTGGTGAGAAAGTCTTCTGGGATCCAAAATAAGTAGCATAGCTTTTCAGACACAGCAGCATTCTGATGGCATATTAAAAACCTATGTGAATCATAAATCCCATTTCTTTAGGAACTAAGTCCCATCAGGGCACAAGACTGAGGGGAAAATGAGCTACTCTGCATATAGCTAGGAGATGATGATGATCTATGTAGGTAAGACACAGACATTCTGTTGTGAATTTTTTGTGACTGTTGCTACTTTTAAAACAAAAATTTAAAATAATGGCTTAAGCTTCCCTGTCACACACCAGAGACAAAATGCTGCTACTATTAATAAAGGTGCAAACAAATTTTTTGCAAGCTCTGCATACAACTGCCTTACCCCGACTGAAGAATAAAAATGAACGACAGATTCCTTACACACAGGATAATCACATTGCTGAAGCAAACCTTGCCTCTCCTAAGGCTGTGAGCAAGCAAAAAAGCTGGATTGTCTGTATGTGTGAGCAACAAAGTGTGAGTATGACAGAGACTGAGTTGCTGTGTGCTGAGCAGCAGGACAGAAGAATAGTTGATCTCATCCTCAGGAAAGAAAGCTACAGAAGCTTGAGGGTGTCAGACTGCTGGCATGCAGAAGTAGGAACATCAATCCCAGAGTGATGGACAGCAGGTGAGCAGATGGGGAGGCAGGTCTGGAGTGCAAAGACAGTGGCTTGGAATGAACTCTGTTTGAGCTCTGGGCAAACACAGCTCAGCAGAATAGGGGCAGCAGTACCCAAGAAATCAGTGTGCAATAGCTTACCCAGCTCACTTTCAAGGCAGCAAGTTATTCCTGCGTGCCAACAATCTCACCCTCTTGGTCTTGAAGCTTTGTCTTCTGCACTTCTCAAAACAAAAGGTTTCCAATTTTGTGCATAAGCTAGGACATCTGATCAGCTCAGAAACCTGGACTTCATCTAGTTTGAAATCCACTGGGAGCAGGACAGCCCAACTCCAAAGGTGCCTGATGCCAAGATTCTCAGGCTGAAGTCCTTCTCCTTATTTCCCTGAACACCATCCTCCTTCCCTCCTGCCTCACAGTTGGTTTGGAGAGAGTTATCTGCCTAGCTCTTGGACCCTGATCAGAAGCTGAGCTGGGGCCTAGCCTTCACCATCTGTCCAGGTGGCCCCTTTGCAGCAAGATACTGTCCCATGTGTCCTATATGCATCCATCAGGTTCAAGCCTTTGCCAGCTTGGCTCGGGGAATGAATCACTGCACTCTCCTTATTTGAAAGGCAAGCTTGTGCCAACCACTCCATGGTCCTCTACACATGTGCTCTCCCTGGCTACCTGGTACTTTCACAGTCACCACAGCATTTGCTGAGCCCTGCGCTTGTCTGTGTGAGATCCACAGAACTCCATCCATCCATCCTGGTTTCTGCTGCAGAATATTTTAGAGTAAAGCACAGGAACAATACTTTCTCCAGACCACAACCTGTATTTTTAACCCCCTGTCCTGGAATCCTCCACAGTGAAGTTTCAAGAGACCAACAGAAGAAGAAAAAAAACCTCTGCTTTTCTGCTACCTACAAATTAAGGAAATATTACAATTTTTAACCTGACAAAAACATACCACAACTGGACTGGGGAAGCCCTTGTCTTTGAAAGAACCACACAGGCCAGTCCCCTACCTCGTTGTATCTCAGGAAAAGAAAAAATGGAAAAGCATCCTTTTTTTCCTTGGCAAGGCTCTAGATGGGGACAACTTGCTGCATATTTTCCGTGAGGAGAAAGATAAAAATCTCAGCTATTTAAGTCTGCGTGCATTTGTCTTGCACACAAAGCTGATGGCACTTTAGCACACATGCCGCGTACAACTGTATCCGCAATTAATGAATACTTGCATCATAAGTACATTCAATAGCAAAAAGGGATCCTCTTCTCCACTTTTAGAGATTGGGGGAGGGGGAGCCTGAGGGGGTGCTGGTGCTGGGGGAGGGTGCAGGGAAGAAATCACGCAGAGCGCAACATTAACCAGTTTGCTGGAGGCTGCCAGAACACTGGAGCAGCACAGGGAAGGGTTTAATTTGTGCAGTCCTGGTGCTCTCACCCAACAGCAGCCATGGCCCTGCTGAGCGCCAGTGGCGGGAGGCTGCCAAAGCTCACTGAGCGCCCTGGCCAGGGAGCAGGGCTGGATGCTTCCATGGCTTTGTCTGTAAGAGACAGACAGGCACCCTAGTCTGAAGCAGCTCAGCAGCGTGGAGAGGGAATTCAGCAGTTCTCATGGCTCCTCTGGCTGTGCTTTTCCTCTCTGTGCCCATCTTCTGCCTGCCTCACATGCAGTTTGCTCATTCACTTGTTCACACTCGCTCCTTCCTTTCCTCCCTCCCTCCAGCAGTGTCAGGCAGACAAGTGAAGGTTACTGTTTGGCATGTTTGTTTTTGCATTATTTATCTTGTAGAGGACAGAGTCAGACATCTAGAGGACAGTCTTAGGTCACATGTGAATCCTTCCAAGTGGGACTCAATAGCACAATCAGCCAAGTAGAAAACAGACTTGGACAGCCTCATGGAGGGAGGCAGCATTTGGAAAGGGATGTTATGCATCTATCTGGCCAAGGAACCTGGCAACACCACAGGTCTGCCTGTGACTCCACCTTCCTCATTTCTTCTCCTTCTTTTCCAAACACTCCTTAAAGTGGGTACAATCCCTTTCCTTTTCCTTTCCTCTCCCCCCCCCCCCCCGCCTTCTCACCAGGTTATATTGTATGTGCTTCACATAAATAGGGCTACAGGGAACCAGGATCTCCCCTCCACCCCAATTCCCTTCAACAGTTCGAGAGCAGTCACTCCCAGGATAGCCAAACACATCTCAGACAAGCCATAGGAATCTCCTGGGCAAAGTTGTCTTGCCTGTTCCCTCTGAGGCTGCCCTTTGGAAAGGCTGGTGCTGGAGGACCCCACAAGAAGTGCTCCTGTGGGTGCCCCCTCAGCACTGTGAATTAAGGGAGCCTGGCACTCACAGATTAAGAATCCTCTGCTCACACATCTTCCAACTCTGTTTCTCTCTGACTCCTCCAGTATTTAATAACAGACAGCTATGCCATACTTCAACAGAACAGAGATTTTATGCTACTTATTTTCCCCATATTTTCCAGCACATCTAAGTCTCCCTCAATTTCTTACTGAAAATGAAATGGGGACAGTTCTGCTTATACAGCTGGAGATAGTGATCACCAGTATACAGAGACTGACTTATCAAGCAGATTCTTAATGCCATAAAATCAATGGGTTTAGAAATTCTATTATCTTGCCTCTGATAGAACGCACCAACTAAAGAAACTTCTTGCCCTTTTTCTTTTTTTTTAAAGCATACTTAAATACAGCATTACTGCTGTCCCAAAAACAAGCTTTGCCCATGGTCCTCTAGTGGAGTATTACACCAGAGCAAAGGAACAGACAGGCTGCATGGAGAAACAGAAAGGGCAGTTTCTTCTGGGCTTTTCCAGTTATTCTGTGACAGTGATCTGAGGCTGCTGGATCTCCAGATTTGTCAGCAATAATCATTCCATACTATGTTGGGTGCAGGACTCTAAGAAAATTACTTTTTCGAGAAAAAATGCAATAAAACCAAATATAGGGCAAGTGCAAACCACAAAAAGCTGCCTGGAAGTGGGACACTAGCAGATCCAAGTGAATGGAGCAGGTTTGGTATGCATGTCCATAGGTACAAACATCCAAATAAAGCAAGAGAGTATGGAAATGAAGGTCTGTGTGCTCAGCAGAGGGAAGAGAGATCAGGACACTGGTAAATGATGGGAAATGGCTGATTCTCTGGTAAAAATCAAGCAGAACATAAGAAGTTAGCCAGATAAGATGTAAGGGGAGAATCAAATAGTACACAAAGTAAACGACGGCAGCAGGTGGACAGGATGTTAAGGATTAATCAGACATGAAATAAAACAATACCTGCGTGAGGGCCATTCAGTGGGACACAAAGGGCTTGATTTGTCCCTGTAAACAACCTCCAATATTGAGTATTTGTGCTAGGTCCCTTAAACTCCACAAAGTGTTGTTAACAGTACTTAATTGAAAAATAAGTATTTTCCTTCAGTCATTTTCTTACGCCCTCCTTCCAACTTCCTCCACATATAAAAAAAAAAATAGAAAAGGTGTCTTGCTACTTGGATATACAAATGTGCAAATCTGGAAATTATTTTTTCTAGTTTGGCAACATAAGGAAGAAAAAAACCTGAAGAAATAGTTTCCACTCAGTGTGATTCAGTATTGTTGTTTGTAGCCTGGTGTTGCTGAGTCCCACCCATCTCCAGGGCTGAGTGAGATGTGGTGAAGGCGAGGTGCAGGGTAAGTGCTATCATCCTCCCTATCACCTCCATGTCCAAAGCAAATGGACTCCAGATAAGTTAATGCTTGGCTCTGGGTCCTATCAGTGGAGAGCCATCATGCATGCTCTGAAGGAGTGTGATTTAATCATGGAATAAATCCAGAAGGGAGAGGTGTTTTGACCCGATTAGCCTATCATGGCAGCACAGTGCTCTATAAATTGTTCTCAGGCAATAAGCAGCAATGCCTTGTATTGGAAACATGGGCTACTTTCAGCTAACGAAGGAGGTGCGCGGCTTTGAAGACTGGCATTTCATGCCACAACCAAGCAATCAGCCAAGGAAGAAGACAGCAACAGACTGATCAAGATACATTTTCTGTAGCCTCACAATCAATACATACAGAGGCTGTTTCTGCAGACAGCTTGTGAAGTACCACTTGTATGTTATTTAGCTTTGATGTGTCTTGCTGCATCTACATTAAAAATGCTTTGTGATCATGAGACCCGATTTCCACTTCTCATCCAGTCATGCAAATGTTTATAAAAAAAAGCTGTCATTGCTGGATTGCACTACCTGATTTCATTCAGAGGAGAGGCAGTTTAGGTGGGAGTAGACTAAGACAGAATCCATGAACAGTCAGAATAAAAATGAGATTGCCTCTTTAGACTTAGGTTTGTTTGACCAAACTGCACAAATCAAAATTTGGATCTGGAAACCTTGCTGGCTTTGTAGAAATTCAGGCCCATGTCCTCTGTGATTAAATCCACCCCCTACTCCTTCCTGGAGATGTCTTCTGAGCTGAAATCTAAAGGAGAAGCCAGTCCCCTTGCATGAAAAACATACAAGTTAAAAAAGGTTCTTTGAAGAGGAGAATTTAAAGCAGTGGACAACATCTAAAGCAGAAGCAGTCAAACAGCAAGATCATTTGTTCTGGATGTAATAACGCCTTGCCTTCCTCTCTGTTATCATCAAAAGCTTCTGTGTTTGTGGGAGAAAATCTCTCCCCCACCACCAGCTCAGTCCTTCCTGCTGTGAGGTCACAGCCCTGTCTTTGCGACACAGCTGTCTGTTGCTGGGGTAGTGTTTGTGCTTTCACAAATCAGCGCAGCAATGACTTCACAAGCAAGGTCATGGAGGAGCAGATGGGCTTGGGAAGAGGGAGGGAGACAGACCCCTTGTTTAAACACAAATAGTGGTGATAATTAATTAACCAAAGTAGCAGGGGAAATTATGAAAAACATGTGAAAGGTAAATGGATTTCTGTTTAGTTGTCTTTCCCAAGAGGCTAAATGTCTCAATTGAAGAAGGGAGATCTTTACAATGAACTAACAAAACAAGGACATTATTCTCTGGTTTCTTCAAGTGGACGCTCCTGGAAAAAAATATGAACAGAGCCTACACTTTGCCATCCTTCTGTCTTGCCTTCTCATCACTACTTGTTGACGTCAACTAAAAGATCAATACTTTCTATCAGAACCTTGAGTCCCTCTATCTTTTCAGCATACAAGTGCTGTGGTGGGAACAGACAATTGTTTAGACAGGAAGTTTATTGCTCTGCAGTGGCTTAACAGCAAACATGCTCTGTTGATAAAGGAAACTCTTAAGCATTTATTCTTCTCCTGACTGCCAAATCCAAAAACTTGTCTTTAGAATTGACCAAGGCGGCCTTTTAGTTTCTTCACATGCAAAAGATTTGTATGATAAGGAATCTGCAGCCCAACTATGCCCTTACTTCCACTTATGCTTTTAGCTTTTGGCATAGCAGTGCTGGTTCTGCTATATCTGCTGTGCACCTTCATGGTGTTGGCAGAGTCATCAGATTTCATTCTAAAACATGAAAGAGCAGGTTACTCAGGTAAGATCAAGAGAATCATCTCAATATGCAAGTGAATCCATGGAATACCTCTGAAGAACTTGGACTGCATTGAGAGAGTTTTTCTGTCTTCATCGTCCCTTCTCTGTACTGTATTTGTGTCACACATACAGGTCAATATACATTCATTCATTTAAGATTTAAAAGGAAAGACAACATTTTGTCATTTTGTATATATTCTCTTTTTTAAATTTTTATTCTGTGAACCCTCAGTTCTGCCTTTGACTTTTTTCAGTGAGAGCAGAGACCCTTAAAAAAAAAGAATAACAAATTTCTCTGCTTACAAGAGTAGGAAACCTTACCAGAAGATAAAGTGGTTTTGTGACTGGCAGCTCTTTCATGAAGTTTGGAAAAGCAAGCAGCCAAGAAATACTATTCAGACACATAAAAATGAGTTTAAGGAAACTTCTACAAGAAATGTAAAGGTCTTGGTTGTTTTTCTTTCACCTACTGGCCTCTGTCCATCCAGCAGCTCTATGTTTTCTATTTTTGAGCTGTGAACCTAATACAGACATTGTCATGGTAAGCATTAGCACCCAGGCTCATAGAACAATTGCTGAGATTGAAAAGTGCCACTGCAGATCACCTAGTCTGTCCCCTTTGGTCACAGTGAGGTTATCTAGAAAGAGCTGCTCATGGCCATGTCCAATTTCTAATGTCCTCTCCAAGGATGAAGAACTCTCTAAGCAGCCTGTTCCAGTAAGAGCACCCTTGCAGTAAGAAAAGGGGTTTTATTGCATTTAAATGGAATTTCCTGTATTGCAATTTGTGCCCACTGACTTTTGTATCTTCTCTGGCTGTCTCCAGTTTTCAATCCACTCTGCTGTCTACTTACCTAGTTAATATTTCATCAGTTCATCAGAGAGTGGCTTCACAATGACATCAGTTAAATCCCTCAATATTCATGCAAATATCCTATCAGATTTCACAGACCTATTTGTGTCCAGTTTGTTTAAGTATTCTGGTACTACTTCACCAGGGATAAGTTGTCATTGTGCCAGTTTTCCCGCTGCTCTCAGTGACCTAAGATTTCCAAAGGGAAACCTTCCTAGTAAATATCGAGGTGATGGTGTCATTAAGTACCTTGGTCATTTGCAAATCTTTCGACACCAGGTCCCTTAACCATTCAGCACTGGCTCCACATTTTCCTATAGAGTGTTTTTATAGAAACCTTGCTGTCTGCAGGGTTAAATTAGCTGATACTATTAATTGAAGAGGAGCCCCACCTTGTACATATCATGGTGAGCCATGCTGGTTACGGCTGTCTTTTTTATCAACATTTCTAATACATGGTCTGGGGGTAAGTTACTGCTGCCTCCTATCAGATAATTAGTCAGTAAATCATTCAACCAACTACAAGGTATATAGCAAGGACAATGTTTCCAAACCATATTATCATCAGACAGTTATACTGCACTTTATCACAAAGACTTCAGAAGATTTACATATACCCTGTAGAATACTGGCCTTTTTTTACACCTGCTGCTAAAGTGCAGCCCTCTTTAGAGGGGAATGGCTGAGTTTTTTAAAGATCATGTTATGGAACAAACTTATCACAGGAAATTGTGCAGAAGACTTTGGTATCTACTTGATATTTTTAAAAGAGTTCAAGGAGAATAAACAGTCTAAGGTGGAATTTTGCAAGGAGACTGCAGCTAAAAACCAGTCCTTTCAGTTATTAGTTATACCAGGTTACAGTAATAGGACTTTTTACAGGGGTTTGCAATTATAGTGCTAGAAAATACAGGTTAAAAGAAAAATTCTGCAACTTCTTCATGTTTCAAACTGAGTTTTACTACATGTTTTCGATACATCGCCATCCAAGCACAACTAAACACCACCTCTAATTTAAGCCTGATAGGACAGCTCCTGTGAAAGCCACCAAGAAGAACTAAGAGAGCTGGAGTCCTTTTTGTGATCTCAGAAGAGAGACTGAGTCCCTTTTGTGTCCCTTCTGTGGCTAGTTTTGGTCATAAAAGGGGATGAAGCAAAATTATTGTGTGGCTCTGGTGCCCTGCCCAGCTGGATTAAATTGTGCAATACTGGGGGTGCAGCTAGTGATGGAGTGGGAAACAATGCTAATATCCAATTCTTGCAAACAGGCACCATCCATGACCAGATCCCACTTTTACATAAAACACATGCCCTCTAATGTCACATTACTTTAAATTCATAGAATCAGATTCATGTTGGAAAATACCTATATGATCATTCAGTCCAATCATAAACCTAACACTACCAAATTCCGCTAAACCATGTCCCTAAGTGCTCCATCTACATATCTTTTAAATACCTCACAGATATTTCACAGAATATTCTGAGTTGGATGGGAAGTTTTTGAAGGGAAGACATCCCAGGATGCGAAGGAGTTGTTTTACCATTCTGCTACCAACCTTCTAGGTTTGGTTCAGTTACCCACATAGAAGTAATTTGATTTGCCTCACTGTATGTGTGGTATCTGCACAAGGATGGCAAATATGACATCAGATCTAAGGGAGACCTTCTCTATTCTGAAGCAGGCAGGACATCCTCAGGCATTTTGAAATATAGCAGATGATTTCTTGTGTGTCAACGAAAGTGTTTCAGTTCAGAGCATAATAGTGTTAATGAAGTGAATTGCCAGGTCCCCACTCCCTGAGTCTTGGTTGTGGAGCTGTCTAGAAGGCTGCAGCCTGGATTTTTTTTCTATTGAAAATAAGATACACATCATATGTACTCCACCTGCTAATGGGCATTCAGTTCAAAGCTAGATCTAGTTCAAAGCAAACCCCCTTGAAGTTATTACATTCAGGTCCTTTTCAACTCTACAAATCTATTCTTACAGGTCTACACCATTCCTAATGCAGACACAGCTACATCAGCAGTCCAGCTCCTTAAGCAGACTATCCTAATTGCAAACTGGGATAACTGTTCTAGTCTAACCATGGAATATTATGTGGATAAGTAAATACAGGAGTACAGGGTGCTCTGACACTGCTGGAACCAAAGATGTGTGTGTGAAGAGAACAGAAATAATTGTCATGTAAATAAATGCAGTCAAATCAGGGATTCAGATTTCCATGTATGTCTGAACAGGTCCTTAACAAGGGCAAGCATATTGGTAGTGGCAGTCCCACTGCTGACATCAGCATCAAGACTGTGCTGCTCCCTATGCCCTCTCATGCTCCCAGTAATCTTTAATTGAAAATGACATTCTTGATGTTAAAAAGAACTATACGTATTGAGCGGAGGAGAGGTGCTTTTTACCTTCCTCTTACCAAAAATGATCTCTGTCACTGGCTTCCCACCTCTGATCCTTGCCCACTTTCCTCCAGAGATACAGCTACACACATGCACACTTCCTCCTTTCTGAAGAAAACTTGCTCTTCCCTCAAGCTCTTTGCTAGCCTAAATTGGAATTTTCCAAGCAGAATTAATACCACCTACTTGTAGACCAGTCCCACTTCCCTTGTGCCATTATTATGAGGGAGGACTGTATGAAGAATAACCAAGTAAATATGACTGTCAGAGCTTCTTCAGCTAACGAGAAGCCCTGCTTTCTTTTGTCATCATCTTATTGTGTGTCTTTGTCCTCTTCCCTCCCTCCCTATCCTATGGCAAGTCCACTGAATCACATCTTGGAATACCTATGTTTTAGTTTTCTGCTCATCATCTTTTAGGCCCAAAAAAAAATTTACGTTCAAGTACACTTCTCAGACAATCTAGATCTATTTTTCTTTTAAAAATTACTATGACATGGTAAATATATTGGGGTGGAGTCAGATACTTCCTGGAATAAAAAGAGATCTGCCGAATCAGGGTTTCATGGCTGGATATACAGTATAGTATACACAAACCTATTTAGAAACAGTGAACAGTGGTCACTCCCACCATACACACCCTACTGGCAGAGGGCAGAGGTGATAGCAACCACAGAAAAAAGCTTTTAAGAGATCCAGTAGAAGCTCCTTGGGAAACCTACATGAAAACAACCCTTGAAAGACCTGAATTCCTTCCTCCATCAGAAATTATATAGTGGAAGGGATAAAAGTCCTTTTGGAGGTTGCCCCAGGAACAGATATTCCAGGTCTGTTGTGCTTAAATGTTACCTTTTTCTTCAAGAAGGAACACTTCTCAGAGATGCAATACAGTGGTTCCCATGTTTGGTGGAGTGTAAGAGTTCAACTTCCCCTATAGCCTGTTTTTTTCCCATTCAAAAATTCCTAGGGTGACTTTTTGCAGAGGCTAGTGCCACTCAAAAGCAAAGGAAGTTGGTGTCAGCCAAGGCACTCCTGAAGTGAGATGAGTGATGCCAAGAAGTCTGCGCTGTGCACCCAGCCCTTGACTTCTCATTACCAAAGCTACCAAAGCACAGTCAAATGTTTTCACACACGTCCTAAACTTCCTACAGCCTCCTCAAAACATGCTAACATCAAGTAGTGATGGACTTGTTGTGATGTAGTTGCTGCTACACCAGAGCCAGCTGAAAAATCCCCTTATTACAGTTTCCCACAACCATACAGGTGATTGCCAGTGAGGTTGAGAATAAAACCCCTCAGCAAAAACCAAATAAATTGGCACTGAAGCTTGAGACTTAGAAACAGCATTGTTATAAAGCCCTGACATGCTCAAATCAGAAAGATACAAAACCTGGTCACAGTAGTAGCTATATGCACAGTTGCACTCTCTGCCGCTAAAAAATGCAGGAAATAAAAACAAAAGTGAAAGGGAAAATGCATTTGGATAATTAGCCTTTGAATCCTGTCTATGTAGCTTTTATTGCTGTTATAGTTCTGTCTCTGTATAAGCAAAGATATTGGCTATTAACACTACAAAGTATTTTTCACTGCTGAGTACCCAGGTTTTGTTGAGATCCAATACTAAACTATTATACACCTTCCTGTGAATCAAGTAGGCTGTGATTCAGTTCCCTAAATATAGGCAGCTGATGCCATCTTAAGGACCATAGGGTATCTTCTTTGGGTGTCCTGAACAGCACAGACCATGTATTATCTGTGCTGGCATCCAGTGGAATCTCAAATATCCCAGAGTGTGCAAACCAGTAGTAGATACCTGCACATAGGTAACCCAGCCACCCTTGTCCTGACCCATTTGGTTCACAACCTCCAGAACACAGTTTTTTCACCAATATCCCTACATTACTCATTCATGTCCTATGGAAAAGAGAGGAAAATAGTTACTGCTAAACTTGGTATATCATGAGGATTTGAGCTTAGGGAGGGTCAAAAGAAGAAACTGGCGTGGCCAGGCGGGTTCAAATTGTTCTGTGCACAATTGCATATTTTTTTCACACCACAGCTTAAAATTCAGATAACACACACTGGTTTAAAAGACAGAACTCTTCTGCTAACACTGTACCCTCAAATAACCCAAACCTCATGTTACCAGAGTCCAAGGGTTACAGAAGAGCAACATAGTAGGCTGTGGAGAGCTACAGAAAGGAAGCCTGCTTGGGGCACAAGGGGTGCAAGGGTCAGCTCCCCATTATATGCCCTTTATTTTTGCTAAAGCTGTTTTCTGTTCTTGGGGTATTCTTTTGCTTTTTTAATGAGTAGCCCATAGAAAGTCCATGTGAAAATACAGTTTTTCTGGGAGTCTGGGGTTTTTAGTTGCATGAGGGTATCTGTAGGAATGCTTGCACAGCCACAACTGTCTGTGTATGAAATGGTTGCAGGTACTGTGGTAGCTCTGAGCTCTTCTAAATGCACTGTTTGTGGACCTGTGAATGCTTGTGTGCAACCACAGGTGCCCTGCTTTCACTGCTAGGACAGACACATGCATTTATATTGGGAAAAATACCTCTCTCTTATCTACTAGAGTGTTGCACAATGCAAATCCAGCAGCAGCAGAAGGATGCAGATTCCTGCCTCTCTTCCTCATCCATTCTTTCCCTCCTGTCACTCCAATGATAATGATCTGTGTTGTGGGCATTTGCTGGAAAGGTTAAACGTAACCATTATTTTTTAGGTTGCTGGAATTGAGGTGGGCGTCGAGGGCTCCAATGAATACAAATAAGCTCAGATCCAAGAAAATTCCATCTTGTCTAATCTTCACTAAGCAGTAGTCTGGGAGGCACCTTGCTTGCTCTCATTTTGTATGGAAGGAGAGCAAGCAGGCCACAGCATCAGCATTGCTGAAGTCTGGATTGATCTCACCTGTTGGCATCCTGAGGTCTCCTAATTCTTCTCTACCTCAATAGCTATAATCTGTCCCAGGAAGTAATATTCACAATGAGACAGTTCCTCCTACCCATTACTGGAGCAGCAGAAGTAATTTTTTTTTTCTTCCTTATTGAGTCCACAAATGCATGTTCAAAACAGACACAAATCCAAGATGCAAGGCTTGGAATTTTGTTGAAAACTTCTCCAAATTTCAGATTCAGAGGCTGCATTTGAACCCATTGGTTAAGATTGCTTTTAAAGGCTGCTTTTTAAGGCTGCTTTTGCAGCCTCTTTTTAAAACACATGATCTGGAGGACATGAAATGGTGGGGTTTTAATTTTTTTCTAATGCACTTGGGTATTGATTGTGCAAACCTTGTATGTTCTCTCTCATCACAAGATGACACCTTTAAATGATTGTACAAGTTCTTTTGCAGTTTATCCATCCCAAGTAAGGAACAGAAAATCCCACAAAAATTATGTTTGTGTAATGGGAGGACCTATCAGGAACAGAAGAAGGATGAAGGCAATGAGGAATTTATTCTCTTCCATGGTCCAGAAGTGTACAAATAAAGTGATACTTGTCAAAAGGAAAAATGTGCAAACCTTGGAAATGGATACTTATAAAAAACAGTACAAATACTCTTTGGTCATATAGTGGCAGGACAACAAAGCAAAAATAAGTAGAAATCCTATACAATGGACATGAGTTAGAGATGCAACATAGTCTGTACATGGATTAAAAAGGTAAATGAAAACTTGGCCTAATTTTTTAATAGCAGTGGTGATACTGAGTGTAGGACAAGGCAGTGTAGCTAATGGGGATGAGAAAATGGAAGCAAACTCTGAGACAATACAGCACTCAAGGAGGTGGAACAAAAGAACTTTCACCCCAGAATGTTTAAAGAACTGATAAGGGATATTGCAGGATAAGCTGCAAGAATCTTAGTACATCTGTCAATATAGAAGGATATTATACAACAGCAGAATAACTGATTTAAAATAATACAAGTAAGGGGGAAAAATGATCTGGGCAACTACAGATTTAGTTATATGATCCCAGTAGTATGCAATACATGCAGAAGCAATTAAAGACATAAAGGTAAGCGGAAAATAATATAAACTGCATTATGGATTTTCCAAAAGCTGAAATAAAACCTGATTGCCTTTTCAGATAGGTGATTTTTAAACAAAAGAAATGCAGTAAAGACTAATCTATCACCATTTAAGTAAAACATTGGATACAGTGTCTGACTATTAATACAGTTTCTGATTATTAGTTAAGATGTAGATGATGGCATTAGTAAAGAATTTTTAGGCAAAGAAGGAATTGATGAAAGATCTTTCCACTGGTCAGACTGAAAGGGAAATTTATTCATAGAGCTCCTTAAGGAGTGAGAACAATTTTGTTTAATATTTTCATGATTGATCTTAACATAAAAGTAAGAGTCTGCTTTTGAAGAGGACTGGTGACACACAGAAAACACTGTCAATGTGGAAAGAGGAAGATGAATAAACAAAGATCTGCCTCACCTTGAGGACTGGTCAAATAGAAATGAGAAAAGCACAAAGTGCAATGACAGACACTGCAGCAAAAGTTTCTCATGTGAGTGGGGAGCTCGTTAGCTGGAAAGAACAGTGGAGCAGCTGGACTTGGGAGCAGTTACACATCACAGGGTGACTCAGTGACACAGTGACAAAGTAATGGAGATGTCACTGCTAAAAGCACAAGCAGAGATCTCATCTGAAAGAGGGCATAATTCTGGTTACCCGCTTTGAAGAGATCTGGGTCTGGTTTTGGTTTGAACTGCTCTGCTTGTATGAACTAAGGCTAAGAAATTTCAAGTTAGGGGGTTGCTAAAAGAGCTGATTTTATTTTTCACTTTTTAAACTGTTCCCCAGATCAGGACGAGATGTTGCTGGGCCTGCAAAAGTACTTAATAATACGGAGAGTAACTGATCTCTCTTTTCCTCCATTTGTGTGAAAGTTTGCAATGGCAAGAAGCAATATGGAATCACAGCCTCCACTGGATCTGTACCAATTTATTCTGACCAGGAATTTGATCTTCTGCTTTTTCTCCTGAGGAGGAAATCTGATCCTTTTGCCTTTTCACCCATACAAGTAACTCAGGCCTTTCATTTAGCCCACCACCCCAACCCTTGTTGCTAAGGATGAAGAGATAAATGCTACAAAAGCAGCACTGGAATAGAAATCCTTGATAAACAAATCTTTTTGTATGAATAGAAGAACATGTAGTTCTCATAAAAATGGTAATTAGAGCCCAGCATGAGGAGGCAGATTTTTTCATAGAAATAATAATAAAAATAAAATTTTTTAAAAAGTCTCCAAGAACATTCATTGAGAAGGAAGTTATATTTGCCTGCATTATTACTGTTATTATTGTATTACCACTAATAATGATGATAAGGCTCTTGCTAAGGGACAGGACCTTCTATGTAACTAAGTAAACAGCCCAAAAAAGGGCTTCCCTTAAGGCATGTCTTCAAATAATAAAGACAATTGACAGATCTGCTTACAGACCATTGCAAGGTACCAGCTGATTTCTTCTCTCTAGTAACTGCATAATTTGCTTTTACCTTGCCAGTTCCACTGGTGCCATGGAATGACAAAGCTGGCAGCATTTGCATCAGCAGACGTTTTCTGGTCCAGAAAATTCTTCCCATAACTTCTCTCTTGACCTGTCTTTTTATCCCCATCTCCTCCATCAATTTATTTGTTCCTTCCTTCTCCCACCCCAGCACAATGCTTGCAGAAGGCACCACTGTTAATTTAGCCAGGAAATGGTTTGACAGTGATAGGGAAATAAATTGATCAAACCTTTTGAACAGCAGCCATGGGAAGAAAGAAACAGCCCCAGCTATTTCACAGTGACCTCTCCCTGTGCTTAAAGAAAACTCATAAGCTCTCAGCACGAATTAGCATGGCCTCATTATAAAAACAGAATTGGGGTCAGAAGAAACTAAGATGGGTAAGGGGAAAAAAAAATCCCATCAAAAGCAACATCTGAGACAGAAATGTCCTAAATGGGGAGGGCAAAAAAACAAAGCTTCAGAGGCAAGGAAGAGGCTAGAGACAGAAGGGAAGTAAACACAGCTTTCTTTAAAAACAAAACCAAAACCAAAACAAAAAAAACAAAAAAAAAAAAAAAACCCAAAAAAAAAAAAAAACCAAAAAAAAAAAACAAAAAAACAAAAAAAAAACAAAAAAACAACAAACCCAAACAAAAAAGAAAACCAAACAAAAAACAAATAAACAAACCCTCCACAAAATCTTGATGTCACACTGGACACTCCTGCAGAAAAGAGTTTACATATTTGCATCCTTCATGAATTGCCATTCCCAGCCCATTTGCAATCAATGCCACGATGGCCTGGTCAAGCCATTGCTGTTTGATGGTCTGTGGAAAAGAGGGCTGTCTTGAAGACTTTAGTTGCACAGTCTGAATTCCAAGGGAAAAAAATGCGACTGTCAACTGCACTGCTGGCATTCGGTATGGAAAAGACCTCTTTTCTATCTGAGCTGTATTTATTTCCCCTGCGTGACATCACTCCACACTGTGGCAGCGGTGACCCCAACTATGCTGGAGCTCTTTGCAATGACACAAAGCACCCCAGTGCTGGTATCAGTCACTAGCAGCAAAAACAGCAGCTAACTACAAAAATGTATCTCATTATGCTGCCATATCAACGCAGTTAGCGGCAAAAGGAAAGTACCGGAGGGTCCTGGTGTCAGTTCGCTCTCCAGCTGGCCATGGATGGAGGATGGCTCAGATGATGTCCCCAGCAAGGGGACCTGTGCAAGTAAAACTGCTGGCCTGACAGGTCTCTCTGGTTGGCAGCTGGACAGCTGTGCTGCAGCAGCCCCTCTCCACAGGCCCTCTACTCACATTGGGCAGCTCTTTCTGCCTTCCATTGGTTTGGAGGAAGGTACTTGGGAAAGGAGCTCCTTACTCTCCACACTCTCAGGGGCTTTACAACCCACCCTCAAAAGACAATGCCTTTTAGGCATTACTAACTATCCCACCCATCCCCATGGCTGACACACAAGAGCCTTGGAGCACACTCAGGAGCAGGTGACTGTGCAGCCAGGTGGAGGAGCCACAACCAATGTGCCTTGCTCAGGGTCACAGGCAAGCACAGAGGCAGCATCACTGTCTCCTCTATGGCAGCTTAAAACACTAGCTCTGACTTCCCCACAGGAAAAGGTAATAACAGTAGTCATGCAAGTTTCTGCCACAACAAAAAGGCCCAGAATCAGCTGTGCTCATTCAGGTTCATGAGGAAGAGATATAATGAAGAGGCTCTGACATTTTCTTCCCATCCCTACTGCAGACCTGCAAGCCACTCTCCCAAACCTCTTGGCCATTCAGCCTCTTTTTCTCTCCAGACAGGGGCAGGCTGTGGCTTGCTGCCATCAGATAGCACAGCTCTATTGGCATCAGGCTTTGTTGCGCTGCCTTTGCCCTGACAGGTGGCAGCAGGGATAGAAAGAGGCTGCCAAGGCAGAAAATGTTACAAGCCAATTGAGTCAGCAGCACAGAGGATCTGTCACTTC
>NW_005054320.1:4017683-4050003 GCF_000277835.1 Geospiza fortis
TTTTAAAAATTATTTTATTTTATTAATTCTGCCTGGGGTGGGGGGGTGTGGGGGGGTGTGAGGGAAGATAAATTAAAAAAAAATACAAATTGGACCTCAAGTTTATTTACTCCGATACTATCCCTGATCATTCTGACCCTTAAATAACTCTGCTGCACAGCAGCAGGACCTTCCAACATCAATATTAATGCTCCTTGCTCATAGCAGTGGCTACTGGAGGTGGCAGTTCATAATTCAGATGCAAAAATTAAAAGGCAAATTTGAGAGAGAAGGAGTAGAGCTCCTGTATTTGCTCAGTCTGCTGACTAAAAACCCCTCAGTCAATTCTACAACTGTCTCCCATTAGCAAAGGATCAGAATCTCAAGTGTGATTTGAGAATTACCTCCCATACTGAGCAAGAGTATGGGTCTGAAAATGAAAAGTTAGGCTTGTCAAATACCTGAAAAGCAGTGTCATCT
The DNA here is from genome assembly GCF_000277835.1 of Geospiza fortis. Classification (NCBI taxonomy): domain Eukaryota; kingdom Metazoa; phylum Chordata; class Aves; order Passeriformes; family Thraupidae; genus Geospiza; species Geospiza fortis. The sequence continues at coordinate 4,018,143 of NW_005054320.1, forward strand.
AGTCTCAGCAAAGTCTAAATACAGCAATGTCCACGTTTTTGGTGTTGGTTGCTATAGGATATGTCCAGTCCAGAATAAATTACTCTTGTGGCATATGATGGAAGTGGCAAGTCTACCTTGATAAAGGTGGCCTTAAAGACTGAAAAAAAACCCAAACAAACAACTTATCCCTTTCCTCCAAATGCAGGATGCTTGCCTAAAAAAAATTATTTCCTTAAAAAAACCCACATAGTAATTTTTCTTTTCCACTCTCTCCATTCCTTTTAATATAAATCTCCTCTTTCTACCCAGAAGAACTAGAAACTTCCTTTAAAAAGAAAATAACGGGAGGCTGAATTTCCATGTAATAGCATGTCACCAAGAGCTGTGACTTTAAGAAATATACCAACTATAACACTCCTGAAAAAAAAGCCCTAAAATTGGCAACATTGTTAGGTCTATGAGTCACAGGGGCAAGACACATCAAGCACCAACTCCAGCAGGTATTCCTGCACCCTGTCCCATGGAACCCCCCCAGTTGGTATTTGGAGGGGGATGTCAATTGGGCCCCAAAAGCAGCATGGCTGTGTTAGCCTGGCAGTGCTCTAGAGACCAGCTGGGCAGTCCTGCAGGGCCCTGGGTTAGGACAGGTCTGGGGTTGGCCAAATGAGCATCAGCTGGGTTACATGTGCAAGCCAAGGCAGAGCACCAGAGCTGTCTGCAGCTCCACATTGAGGGGGGCTGCCAGAGAGAGAACAAGGGGGCAAGGACGCTGTGGGAAGGTATGGTAATGTCTCACAGAGGAGATTCTGTAAAACATCATTTCACATGGAGTAATGTTTGGATACCTGAGTCTAATCATGGAGTTAACAGCCCTTATTTGCACAACCTCACATACACACACAGTGGTGCATAGGATACAAATCAAACCTCTGTCTACTTACAAACAGCATCCAGGCTATTAGGACACAGCAAGCAGCAGACCAGCCAGGATCATACAAAGGAAAACATTTCATCTTCCAGCTCTCTATAGGGTACCAAGAGACATGTTTTGCACCAAAAGACTTGCTCCCTTTTCATCATTTTCTGTTTCTGCCCTTGCTGTCAGTGCAGAATGGCCCAAGAGAAGGGATTTTTAGTACTTGCTGATGCTTTGTTGTTTAATCAGATGGCTGCTGGAATCAAGGTTTGCTGGTTGAAGAGGCAGCTGAGCAGGGACTTTCAGAGAGCAGAAATGTCAGTCAGCCCCCTGGGAGACAATCCCTAATCCTTCTAGTGCTCCTTCAGACATTCTTATTTATTGATTTGTATTTTAAATGGCCAGGGGAAAATGGGGTGCCTTTAAAATAAATAAATAAGTGAAAGCATCAGAATGAGGTGAGTGTATCTGTTAAGCTGCTGACAACCCATCTGTCTGAAATCTACCTAGCACTTACCACACAGAAGAGGAAAGCAGGGCTAAATTAATTTAAAATTTGGCATGGATGTCAGTGAGTAGATGCAGATACTGAGTAAGAAATAGCAGAGATCGCTCCTTTTCCTTACCAGCCACATTTCCAGAAAGCACACAGTGCTCCTGACTTAATGAAATACAGATTTCTTCCAACACTCAGTCATCCCCAACTGTTTCAGGGCACCTCTGCCTGGCTTCAGAGAATTCCTGTTATCTCAGTCCCTACTGAGCCTCTTCTGTCACATCTGGTGCACTGGTTGTGCAAAATGGGAAAAAATCTGAACTAAAAACCAAACACACACCTGAAAGTCTTCCAGGTCTGTCTTAGAACAATGTCAAATTAAGGTGAAATACAAGTCAATCTAACATGAAGGATCTCTCACTAAAACTTTTGAGTTGAAATTTCAGTTGCATTGCAACTGAAGTGTGTAGCAACTGATACTCCTGGAGCTAAGCTCATTACTCTGATTTCCACAGGAGCAGAACTTGTGCTGGAATCTCATTTGCCCGGGCCAGTAAATAACAGTGTCAGTAGTCATGCAATCTGTGGCACTTTTCCTGTTAAATCAAGTCTGAGCTTAGATCTCTCTATAATTACAATCTATATTTAAGAAACCCTACTTCCCTAATAATTAAGCTAATTGCACTATCTTCAACACAAAGTTGGCAGACCCCTTGAAAGCTGCTTTCTAACCATGGCTGATTTTTCAAATGCAAGGAGTTTGCTTTTAGAAAAGGAAGTGAATAGAAGACTGGAAAAAAATTTCAGAGTGGCTCTGTTAGACCAAGAGGCATTATGACTCCTGTGCTACAAATGGAAACCGAGGCAAGGGAATTTCCTGACTTACCAAGGGGATGTACAAAATCTCTGTGGCGGCACTAACCTTGTCATAGCCACTGGAATGGATGTCCCCACCTCTTGGCATTGTGTTGGCATTGTGACACTGGACCTGTTCTTAATGAAACACAGAGGCAGAAGTTCCTACTTTCTCAGTTGTAACAGAGCTCTGACTACTTTCTCAAAGATTGGCATTATAAGATGGGTCTCGTGACCCAGTTCTAACGTGCTGCATTATCCATTTACCTCTCTGCTTGCTTTGACCCTGTTCCCCTTCCCCACTTGTGGGTAGATGCATTTTCAAAGTGACCTTTCTTGCTGCTGCTCACTAACAAAGAAGAGCAATGAAGAATACCACTTCAGATGGGAGACAGGGCTGGGAGAAACACCATCCAAAATGGTACCCCCCTGAAAGCGTGTATCTTCTAATTAAGAAAATGTGAATTCAGCCTTTTAGCTCTAACCAATGGGTATCAGGGATATTTTCTTCAATGCAACAGAACTCCATGCCTACTTTTACACAGTGCTACCCTCTGCAAAATAGCAATCACAGGAAGAACTGGGTTCAATTGTGGTCCATGCAAAGAATCCCCCATGAACAGTCAGGCTCTTGAAAAGCTTTGAGAGAGGACAGCCAGTGAGTTCATCTCTTTACAACCCAGTGGCTCAAAGAGACATCTTTGCCTTCAGTCAGCACTCAGATGTACCGCAAGGCTTCCCTTTGTGAAACAGAATAGACGTCGCCAACGACAGCGAGCATTGTCCATGCGGGCATAAAGCAATATTTGGACATGCTGAATGGCTTCCTAAGATGAGAAAAAGTGCTGAAGAAACACTAAATTATGACAGATGGGAGCCCTAGAAATGCAACTACCCCCAAACTGGAAAATGAAAAGCCGGCACAAAGGGCAGGCATAACAATAGAATTTAGGCATAACGGAATACACGCCATTTAATGCGGAGTGCACTGAAGCTTCGATACATAAGTCAAAATCCTAGCCATTAAATAGCCTCATTTAAAAAGTTTTAAAGCAATTAAAATAAATTAGAAACTTCACAGGAGGACAAAATCACTGAAAAGGATAAGAAGCACTTTATGCCAGGCTCTGCTTCTGACAGTGTTGTGCCCATGAGGCCAGATTTTTATTTGAGAAGAGCTTGGGGGCAGATTTTCAAGGGCTCTGCACCAATAATTAGGGACAGATTTTTCCTAACTGCTCCGCTTCCATTATCTAAACAAAGGCCAGATATACCAAAGTGCTCAGGGCCCAGCAATTTCTACTGTGACAGTTATAGTCACAACATGGCCAGATTTTTCAGAAACGTGACCATTTATTTATTCCCTGTCTGCTGAAGGAGGAAGTGGCCTATTTAAAGGCCATCTTCTAGGTTTTGTTGATTGGCATGTTGGAAGTAGATGATTTTTCAGTCCCAATAACAGTGAGAGGGCTCCAACTTTGCCAAGTCTGAGACAGCATGGTCTTGAAAGACAAATGGAATAAACCCTGCTGCTTTTGGTCTATTTTCCCTAATTCCTGCTCAAGAGACATCTATCATCGACCTCCATATGAAGCACTTTGGAGCTGACTGCAGAAGCAAACTTGTGAAATTATAATGCTGCCTCCAGCCATTTTGCAGAGCTAGATACATCATTTGTGGCACACCAGAATAGGAGCCTTTCTAAGAAAGAGAAAAATCCCTTAGCAATGCTGCTGATAGAGAAGAGAGAACAACAGGACTTTTTCAGCTTTTAAGCTGGTAATAGCTCAACTTGGAAAAGAAACACCTACAGCCAGGCCACAGACCACCAGGCTTGAAAACTGCAGGGAGTTTGTTTCCCCTCAGATCATCCTGAAATGGATGTTGCAATTCTTCCTAGTGCCAAAGTCATCTGGATCAGGGCTGCTGTACATACAGAAACAGAACTTAACAAAACCAAACTCCGTAACTCAGCAATGCTTACTTGCGCCCCCAAAGTGGGGGCTTTTGGAAAGAAACTTTCTATAAAATCATTTTCCCCTCAAAAGTAATTACTGTTCTTTCAGAAGAACAAGTTGGTGAACTTGTCCAGTGCCTTACATGTCTGTCTCTGCTGGAACACTACATCTGCTCATAATGAGCACTTACCTGCCCAAGGGAGTGAGTCAATGACCAGTGCCTCCAAACAGACCACTCCACAGCAATGATACTCTGGTAAAAGACTAAAAGTGAGGTTCTAGCTCTAAAGAAGTTCAAGATGCCTTTAAAACAGTGAGAGTACCCAAAAGTCTGTTAGCAACTTTTGAAACCCTCAGTGGCTTTGCAATGGGTGCAATGAGGTGTCTCAATCTAGCTCTAATCAGGATTAAGTAGCAGCTGCAGCATACCACAGAGCACATGGAACAGGATACTCTCAATTAGACCTGAGGTACTATATACCTAAAACAGAATAATAAGACAGGGACATCTAAGTTACTTAAATGCTCTCTGATATTTTAGATTTTCTCTTGTGTCTGTCTTCTAAAATTTATTTAAAACAATCAGAAAGAATGGAACAGGGATCAAAAACTGCTCTTCATACTTATGCCTCCCATATGCATTTTTACCAATGGGAAATTAAAACCCACTGCCAGTAGAGCACCATTAAAGCATCTCAAAGTTACAGTCAGATGAGGAAAATTGGGTAACTCAGGTCATGGGAGGACACTAGTGCTCCTAGTTCACCAGTGGTTCTGTGGTGGCTTGATGTCCTTGCAATTTAATCACACATTTGATAACCTCTAACAGCTGGACTTGACAGCAACCCATTCAGTGCCTTACGAAGAGAAATAACACAGCACTGAAGAAATTGCTGTCAAAAAAAATCTTAGAAAAGACAAGCTAAGGCTTAAAGTTTTTACTTGTAGAACTGGCTCTGGTAATCTTGTTTTAAATAACTTCAAGGGGGCAGTGAAGAGGAACATGCTCCTTGGCTGCTCATTGTTATACAAAATCTGAGAAGACATCCCCGCCTGGAATTAAGTGCTGGCAATTGTATACTATAGAGAATACTCCAGCACAGCAAAGTACACCAGAGAGAAGCCCTGTGACACACTCCTGTTGGACCCAGTTTATTCAAAGGAAAAAAAAAACACAAAGGAAAGAAAAGAAAACTTTAAAAAATATTAATTCCTGTTGTCGAGGCTTGAAAGGAAGTATTTTCTTCTTCTGCATTGCCACCTTCACCCATTGTAACTGCACCAGAAATTCCTAATTTCCTTCACTGCAGAGCAGCAAGCAGGTGCATAGCAGGATGTGTATTAGACCACATCATCCCTCCTTTATGCTGCCTGTTCCCTGTGGGGGCAAGATAATTACATCCACCCTAAGAAAACATCAATATTTTATTTTTAATGAGCTGGGCAGACCCAATTATCTCAGTAGGCTGTTAATAAGTGAAATTGTGAAGTACGGCTGTAGCTTTGATGGAAACAGAGTCATCTCTGAAATGGGAATTTCTGACACACAGAGTATTAAATAAGATGCCAGACTGCTGGAAGTTAGTCAGAGAAAAACTGCATAAGAAAGAAAATTTGCCTTAGTAGCAACTCTTGATATTAAAAGATAATAAGTCAAAACACAAAGAATCATCATATCAGCTTAAAAATCACAACTCCTGAAATAATAATGTATAGTGTTTTTCAGTGCCATTCTCATTATTGAGGTTTTGTGTTTCGTATCACCAAGTTTCTTCTCCCCTCAAATAGTGATAAGAAAGGCCTTTCCTTTTTTTTTTTTTAAGAAGTAAACACTCTTATGGAAACAACATAAAAAGTAAGCTTTAAGGCAAAAATAAAAATTATGAAAAGAATTGCCATCATTGTGTGCTGGACTGAACCACACATTGGCAGGGAAAGGACATTTTTCCTTTTACTTTCACAAGACATTTGGTTCAGGAAGCACATTAGTTGCTTGCTCTTCCCTTCGCTCTCTTGCTGTGCCCTCAGAATACTCCCTTTTCATTCACATGTTAAAAAGCAGATAGAATAAAGCAAGTCTCAAAAGATCAATGGATGAATTTTTTAGAATACACAAAACTTACTAACCACATTGACAACAACAGAAACTGGAGAGATAATTCAAAGTGTGATGGAAAAAATATAAACATGCCTTCCCGCTCAAGCTTTTGCATGCAACTGAACTCTACTAGAACAGAGAGCCTGGTACAGACTCATAATTCAAATTTTATTTTCCTATTTAAGATGAATTCCAATTCCAAAATAGAGTGAAGATAATTTATTCTCTAAGCAATATAGTAGATATTAATCATAAAGTGAAATCTATAAGCATTTCATTTCCTCTTGAATCTCAACACATACGTTATTTTCATAAACCAGAGAACCAGAGTAAAAAATCCAGTTTCAGTCTCAGATTACCATGAGATTACTTAGTTTTTCAAATCTCAGATGATTTAGGATACTTTTTGTTTGGAAGAGGATAATCATAAACATGTAAATAGTGCTGTGCCCTGCTCTCCAATAAAGCCAATCCCCATCACTACAAAAAATCAAATTGAAGTGTATTTGGCAGGTGTGCTGGTAAGCTCAACACAGTTTGTTGTCTAAGCCATAAATGCAGATAATATAAATGTGATTACAAGCACCAGTCAAGCCACACATGAGCCTTGAGCTCTTATCCATGTGAAGTGGTTCTTCCTCCTACTCCAGTCACTTCACTAGGAGCAGTGGTGCTGTTAGTGAAACAAAGGTAGTCTTTGGGAATCAAGGTATTCAATTCAATCTCCAAAGGAATAGCTGCTCCTAAGAGAAAACCAGCCCCTGTTTCTACATCTGACACAACAGCTCTTGATTTTATCATTCCTTTTTCCCCTTAATAATTCTGACAAATGTTGAACAATTCTAAACCTGGTTCTGTAGCTATGGCCCTCATGAAATGAAATGCATGTATTAGTGTAATAATTGTACTGACATCCCAGACACTCAGCCACATGACCTTGCAATTCATTTTAAAGGGCAAGAGCAGAATTAGCATCCTTAGCCAGCTCAGTGAAATAAACATAAACCATATAATAACAAAGGGAGAAAAGGGAGAACAAAACAAAAAGAGAAAAAAGAAAAAATTTGCAAATTTTGAACTCCCCTAATCAGTTCTGTTCCACTAAAAGCTGAGCTTCTTAAGTCTTTTTTCTGCCTTGACTGCCCATCCTAATCATAAAAATCAGACATTTAATTCCAGAAAGATGCAAAGGCACAATACACACTTTGATCCAAAGCTGTTTCTTCTTGCTGGACTCCAAAAACAGTTTTCAGGCTTCCAAAGGCTCTTTGCCAGCTCTGATTAGAAGCCACACTGGCTGACACAGTAATTGCTCTATAATCATATCTTCAGTACCCTGACCTGGTTTATGCATACAATCTATATTCTAATAGCAGTCAACAGGTCACCAGTTAATAAAAATACCATTAACATCCCCCTGTGAGTAAGAAAGGGAGATATTCATCTCACTAGGCCAGTGGTGGGCCAATATAATTTCTGTGGCTGTTAGTGTAATTAACTCTGCTGGCATGTGGATCTCTCTGGAGGACAATGCAAGCACAGAATGACCTTGCTGTGAGTCCTCACTGGTGGTACTGTGGTGGGCCCAAAGATGTGCAGGGACTCGGGTCAGAGTGGGTACTTCCCACAGCCTGACCTCTCAAAAAAAGAGAAGCTCATAATTTCCAGGATATTGTAGAGCACATCTGGCTTTCACTGTAAAACAAACGCAGGGATGGCCACAGCATGGGCAGCCAGAACTGGCATTCTGCATTCAGCAGTGTCTAAAGGGCAGGCAAAGAGAGAGAAAGGGAGCAGCAAAGGCAGTCAGGCATTTTCCAGTCAGGAAAGTGGCGAGGAAATTAATTTTTGAATGGAGAGGCAGTATTTCCATTCAGCCTAAATGTCATCCATGTAAACATAGTTTGTGTGGCACGTGCTGCAGCAATTATGTGTAGGTCAGAGGAGTACTGGAAAATTCCACGTGTTTCCTAGAAATAGTCTTAGACATCTGTGTTCCCATCTAAACTTTTAACTGAGACATTTATTGTATCCATACAGAGCTCTGTGTATACCAGGGGGCACAAGATGCCTAAAGTAGAAGGGTTTTTTAAATAGGTTTATGGGAAGAGATACTACCTCTAGAAATCCAGAAATCCTCTAGAATCCCAGAAACCAATGTAAGGATCTATGCCAAAGAAACCAGGGGATGCAAGATATAAAAAATAAATTCTTGAGAGAAACTTGGGCTTGCAAGTCAATGAAGCAGATTCTGTCCCATACAGTGAGTTATGCATATCTTCGGTTTCTAGGTTTGTTCCCTAATTCTTGATATTTTCTGCCAGTTTTGCTGTCTGACACAGCCCAAGTGCCAAGAAAACGCATCCCCCAAAGAGAGGACCCAGGCTGACCCTCGCAATGCAGGCTGCGCTCCAATCTTATCCATCTCCTCATGCAGGAGTCACTCAATTGGAGACGGACCAAGACCTAGCAAAATTCATCTCACACACTAGTCCTGTTCCAAGATGAAAGTCAGTTCACAGGAAATAAATGTCCTGCATTTAACTGCTGTAACACACCTCCTCCAAATCATCTCAGATCCAGATCATTGCACTGCCCGCGCAGACATTTACATTCTGCTCCACCTACGCATGTTCACCTGGACCCAAGCCCAGGAGACAGGAATGACCGTTCCCCTCCTCAATTTAGCATCTATCAAAGGTCCCCTTGTCCTCTGGCTCCTTTTCCTCCTTACTTGAACAGCACCCCAGCACACATCTGGAGACTTCAACAGTTGTTTTATCATCAAATGAAAGGACAGGACCAAGAGAGAGCTGCTGGCTGGATTTGTTTCGCCAGTCGACACAGACTGATGCAGACAGGCACTTTTAAGACAGCATATCATGGTCAGACAAGACTTGCCAGCCTTTCACAACATCTCAGTCTCTGGGGGCCCATAAAAGCTCTGATGTGCCAAAGTCTGGGTTCTTTCTAACCGATGCTGAGCCCATTATATCGGTAATGCTGACAGCACTGGACAAAAGTGACTACTATGTAACAAGAAGCTCAAAACATTTTCTGCTCTCCTCCAGCGCTCTCTGTATCATCTGGGAACTTTGTGTATTAAACCCTACATAAATCCACTATTTGGCCCACACAAAAATTTGCAAGTATTAAGGATCCAGTTTGATTGCAACTATTGAATGAAATTCAGTTCAGAGGTGTTAAAAGAGGGCCCCCACTGCTACAGTTTAAGGTGAAAGAGCATAGTGCAGTGGGTAATGAGTGCCATTTGATGAGGATCCATCTGATCAAATACATATAGTAGTAGATTCAACTAAAGTGGAAGAAGAGTGCTAAGGACCCAAAAGGGACATTGGGAGAAAAGGGCCAGGAATTTTTGAAAGAACAGAACAACAAATACCAACTGTATCAGGATGAAATTTTTCACATCAGTTCCCGCAATAACAGACAAAAAATGGAAATTGTATGCAGCATAGTTTATAACTGAATTATCCACTGACTGCATGCAATATGTCTTTATATACCAAATAGTTAACAAGATGAAGGAAGTGCAATCTACATAGCTGATAAATAGCTCAGGTAGAATCCACTTTCAAAGACAATCAGGCACTGGCTTTATTGTAGATTAAGAAAAATTGCAAACACACAAAAAGAAGTATGTGGGACAGAGAGGAATCACTCAGGCAATCAAGACAGAAGATCAGAAAGAGAACAGAATGTGAAAACAAAGAAAGGCCAGAGAAGGACATGAAAAGCAAATTAATTGGTGGAGAATATGGAAAGCAAGGGAACGAGGAGAAAACGTTTAGCAGCTTGCATGTTCTCATGCTTTTAGTAGCCAAATTTGGAAGCATTTTCAAACACGTCTGCAGCCTTAGGGTCTTACTATGGTATAAAAATGTTCACATTTTCCCAAACTCTTTCGTGACTTCTTATCTAACCTCTCAGCATGGCAATTAAAATCTGTCCTCACTACTGCTTTTTGAATCCTGCCTCCTGTTAGCTTTGCTTGCAAGGTGCAGCACCACTAGAGGTAGTGATCACCACCCACGAGGCTCCCTAACGATGTTTGTGAAAGTGCATTTGGGAGAATCTGACAGGCCTCTTCCACAGCCTCAGGGAGAAGAGCCCAGAAGATATGCAATCAGGATGGTACAGTAAAACAAGAAACAGGATACATGAACATTGTAGGTTAGGTCAGTTCACTAAAAATGGTCACCATCAGAGGTAATGCCAGTTGACTGTACTGTATATGGATACAAATTCTTATACCAACTCCCTTCCTGCTGGTTACAGATGAGGATAAAGGGCTTGCTGAAGGCCCTAAGATTCCCCCAAAATCTGGTAATTGTTTTTTTGGGGAAGTGAGTTGACAAACAGCAAATGAAATTACAGATCAAATTAAGAAAGACAACCATACAAGAGGGAAAAGGTCTGGCTAAAAAGGCTAAAAAATAAAAAATAAAAACTGAACCCCCATGAAAGGGTACTCAAGGTTTTCTAACCATTTCCCAGTAGAAGGATATTTTTAATAGGTTTCTATTAATAAGGGTAATCTAGCTCTACGGGAAGAAATGATGAAAAGCATTTCTTCCTGAGGAATTTCAGTTTCATGGTATGTTCATAAACATGGTCCAAGTGCAGGACACCGTAGCTGCATTTTATCTGGCTAAGCCAGATAAGCCCAGCTGCAACCTGGGCTAAGACCTGCTGAAGCCTATCAGTGAGGCTGTGACAACAAAAAAAAAGCTAATATCCTAGAGAAATGATGGACACTAAGGAAGGTTAAAAGTCTGGAAGCAAGAATATTTCCATGAAGTGTGTCAGGACAGGAAGTAGGAGATTTGCCAAGAAGGAGGGCAATCAACCTCAAGAGAAAATCTCTTCAGTTATTTGACATTATTATCTAATGTAAGCATCACTTTCCTTTTGGGAAGCGCATACTGCTCTAAAAGACAGATGAGGGCTTGGCATTAACCACAGCCCTGCAGCTCTCAGGAAACATATACAGGTACATATACCTGCCATTTTTTTCACGGACAAAAAATCAAATTATAATTTCCTTTCTCTCCCAACAGTATTTTCCTTTTCTTTCTTTACTAAAGGATGGGCTTTTCATATACAAAAAATTTGCTTGATGATAGCCATATGCTTGAATGCTGAATTACTTTCCTGATCTTAATGCAATAAAGATTTGACAGAGTAGCTCCAAAATGTCTCCCAGCTCAGGGAAGCTCTTCCAGCTCAGGACCATGAAGAACAGTCATGGCCTATATCTTCAGCTGTGTTGTCTCTACTCTAGTTCTTAAAAAAACAGGAAAGCGATACCTCCCTCAGGAAGCATGGATGAGCCAGGATCTACTACCCCAGCTGCATATGAAACAAAGTGGTTTGTGGTAAACACACAAGTGGTACCTCCCTTGCAGCTTTGTAGCTGTCTTTGTAAAAAAACAAAACAAAACAAAAAAAAACCAACAAAAAAAAAACCAAAAAAAACCAAAAAAAACCCCTTAAAAACCCCAAAACACACAAAACACAAAAACAGTAAGGATGCAAATATGCTTTTGGATTTGTTGTCAGCCTTCAGAAAGATGTTTGTTTTCCAGCAGAATCTACTTTACTTCAAAACCACTCTAAATAAAAGTAATAGATGAGAAATTTGTCATAAATATATTTAATGCATGTGCTTATATCACCTTGCTCCACTGGGAAACAAACAAGCACCATATCAGCGCAAAAGCATTTCATTTAGTTCCATGCTTATAATGGAATGTGTAGTATATACAGCAAAACTGAACTAGAGGTGAAGTCAACGATCCGAAGCTAATAAAACAATAAATTATAATAATAAATAAAAGCTGTCAGAGACGAGAAAGACCCATCATCTCCACCAGTATGTCCATTTGCCAAGCACAGAACTTCTCTCCGCAATTTCTGACCTAGAGAGTTTTAAACATTACAAACAATAGCATTCCCAGCACTTCCCTTGAGTAGCTCAATTCATCTCACTGCCAAGGAGCTTTGCCCCAAGTGTTGTTCTGAATTTTCTTTTTGCTTGGTTGTCACTATGTTCTCAAAACAATCCCCCACTGGGTGAATCAGAAGTCAGCCAGAGGAAAAGGAATTTAGACAATCTCGTCCAGGGAGCTCCCTGCACTTGATGAGGTAAGGTATGAAATGTGACTGTATGGATTTCTGCAGTGCCCAAATATCCAACAATTTCTGAAGACAGAAAGAGAAACAAAGGCCATAATATTTTTGGGCCAATATTTAAGCTGTTCTTCTAGAAAATATCAAAAAGAGAAACAAAGACTGCAATACTTTTGGGCTGATATTTAAGCTGTTCTTCTAGAAAATATCTACCAACCCTATAGGGAGGCCTGAAGAAGAGCTGGAAACAGTGGGAGGAAAAGGTGGCAGATGCCAAGATGCAGGTCATGGGATGCAAGCTCTGCTATGGCACCAAGGGGACTGTTGTCACCTGGGACTGGGGGTGGAACCCCCAGGCTGAGTGAGACAGTGTGTGCATTTCTGACTGGTTCTGGGTTATCACTAAATGCAAGAAAACCCCAGATTTACGGACAGAAGTACACAGGGGGACTGCTCAGTAATCACCGACACATCTACCTCACAGATTATGGTGTTACCATTTCAGAGAGGGCTGTGTTCTCCTCCTCTTTGGAGAAGCCAGAGAGATCCCAGTATAGCATCTGCCAGAGTGTCTTAGAACCATTCATAAGCACTTTATGCACTTACCTAGAAGAGAAGAAAACAACACACAAATATAAGCACATTACAGCAAGCAGAGCTCCCACCAGCAGCTGCACCATCCTCGCTCAGCCCCCTACCTCCCTGTCACGCTGCACCTTGGGAAGGACCCTTTGTGCTTTGGGTGGCAGCTCAGACAGGGCCATCCCTTCTGGGCTCTGCACAAGGCAGCTACACTGAATATTCAGCAACTTATCTTCTCCCCTGAGGGTTTTGCTCTCCGTGGTTCACTGCTGATGCAAGCTGCAGCCAAAGAAGAAATGACAGATGCCTGAAATTCACCTTTTCCTTCTGCAGCTCCCTCTTCCTTCCAGTCCTTTCTGCTTTGATCTTCTACCATTCACCATTTCCTCTCCCTACATCATGGCAAGGTTTCATCCTGACACAACAGTACACCTTTTGAGCAAATTCCATTTGGTCATAACTTTTAGCTCAATTTCCTTGGATGCTTCCTTAGAGCTTGGCATTCCTTTTTCAGCTGCCAGCACCCAACAACCTGTCCCTAATTGCAACTGGCAGCACCTTTGCAATAAGGCAATGCTCCTCTCTGCCAATCTTTTAGGGACACTAAGCCAAAGAGCCTTTTCCAAACCTGGCTCCTCAGCTGACCAAACTCTTGCAGCCATCGAACAGCTGACTAGTAAGGAGTCTCTGAAAACATTTTTCATTTCTCCAAATCTAATTGCCAGCTATTCAGATCTGTTCCCCACTCTTTCTCTCTAGATCTAGATTTCCAGTACAGACAGAATACAGATGGTGGGAAATTAATCCAACACTTAAAGGTTTTCTTCTAGGTAATATTATGTCTCACGCTGCCAGCCACACAAGTGTTACAGCAACAGTTCCTCATGCCAGGAAAAAACACGGCCCAGCTCTCATTTCTCCTCCCTGCCGTCATAGACGCACACACGCCGCAGGGCTGGAAATGAGTTAATCAGATGATGCTCTATAAAGTATGCCAGTTTCTGTATAAACAATATTAAATATGATAATTTCCTCTCGTCTTCTTTTTAAGCTGTTGCATTCGCATTCTCTCTCAGTCACATCAACTTGGGGAGGGAAAACAACTGCAAGAAATCTTGGATAATGTAGTTATGCTAATTTACTGAAAAATCTATAAAAGTCAAGAATACTCATGGATGTGGGAGCCCTGCAAATAATGTGCTTCATCTTCCTTTCCCACATGCCCTATTCTTTGTTGATCAGAAAAAAAGTGACCTGCCGCCAAACTCCTTCTGAAAGCTAGAGCCAATCATATCTCTTATATATATACAAGATTTGGGAATAAGATCGGCAAGTTCACTCTCCTGTTATTTGTGAAGCTCTTATTATTCATGAAAATGTTCACAAATCCCTAAAGCCTCATGCATTTTAGCACAGATCAAGTGTCTGAAGATTAGTTCTGGAAAGTGCATAATTCACTTTCTATTTTTTTAAAGTTCCTGCTTTCCCCTCACACATGGCACACTACTTAAGCAGCGACTGCCATGGCACAAAGGTAAGGAGTTGCAAAACACTCTGAGAAAGCAAAGCAATGGTCAAAGCTGCAATGCCTCAAAGCAGCCACTGGGCTGAGAACTGAAGTTAGCATTACTTGCAGAAAAAAATCTAGTGACAAAATGTTGGCTGAATAGAAAGCATACAGAGTTTGTAATACATTTTAAACCACCAGGTCTGCCAGTATAATTCAATGTACATGGGTCAGTATTATCATTTATACCAGATAGGAGCTGAGCCTTTCACTGCATTTTCAGCTTCACAAGGAATCTCCATTTACATGAGATGCAACTCATGTTTATCTAGATGTCAAGGCAAAGCACAAAACTGGATTGAAAGCCCCTACCTAGGCTCTGCAAACCATGGGTAGCTTTGGGCTCCTGCCCTTCAACACTGCAGCTAGTCATAGAACTCACTTTGAACATGTGGAGGACACAGATCCTGTACGCATTCCCACATTGGTCCACCTGCAGCGCAAAGGCAGTGGTATTGTACCACTGAGACAAAACTCAGTAGGCTGTGATTACTAGTGATGGACCACACAAGCCTCAGCTCTGATGATAAACTAGAATTTCAGTGATAATTATATCCATCTTCAGCAAGCTAGCAAAATCAAGCTAGAAACCAGGTTTTCTTGTGAGATTTTCAGACCTGCTTGTTGGGCTAGAAACATGATGAGAAAGAAAACCTTGACTCACTTAAGCATGAACAGGCTGAATCTTAAATGTTTTTTTCTGATACAGACCAGAATCTCTAAATGTTGAAAAGACAAGAGTCATGACAATTTGGGATTAAATCCCCTTGCTATTTCCATTTGAGTAGTCTGCTTTTGCTTGCTGGCAGACACAAAAACATTTGAGACGTTTGTTGCTCTCACTGTTTATCTGCACTCTTCCATAGGCCCAGGGAGCTGAGGAAACCCAGGTACAGTACATGCAGACCCCCATGTCCCTATGACCTTGATCCACATCTGCAGTAAGTCATACAAGCATAAAGAATTGCCCCTCCATTTGTATAATTCATGCCTCATTCTGTTTGTCATAGGGAAACAGATTTCTTCTTGGGCTTTAATAGACTTGCACTACAGGACCCTGTTCTGTCTAATGCCTACTGATGGCAGAAGCGTGGATGGAGAATTGCTCTTCAGGAAGCTTCAGACAGACACACAATGTCAATCACATGGGAATCATTCAGACACTGCGGAGCCATTGTGACTGCATTATTGCTAGTCAGCTCTCTATTATCTTGGATAATAGGGAGGGAAGATAACAGGGATGCCCTACAGGACAAGGAAAAAATGGATAATTTGAGTAAGTGGATCATCCTAGGGACTGTAGAGCAGACACACTCCAGTGCTTCCATAAAGAACTGAGTCCAAGTGAGCTTATTAGCTAGGTGGCAGAGCCAGGTATGCTACTGCATCCCATCCATAGCAATTGCATGGTTCTCAGAGGTGCTCACCCAGCAGGGTGATTACACAAACCACTGTCTTTCACTGTCCTCAGCTCACCATTCTTGCCCTGGACTGTGATGAAAAAACCTTCCCCTGTAACAGCTGAAATGGGGGAAATTATTTCCAGTGTTATCTCACCTGGGAGGAACTAAATAAAAATACATAGCCTGGTGGATTAAGGCAACAGCAGTGAGCAGTCTCCCCACCATTACTGCTACTATTCTGTAAGATCCTTCCTCTTGTCCTCACTCTCCTGCTAATACGCAATACAATTGCTCTTCCCCGGTCTTGCTACAGCAAGTCCAAGATGCAGGAGGCGGAAAATCCTTACTGACTTTTAGTGTAAGGAAAGGTGGGAGCTGAAATGTCATTCTCCAGAAAAGTTGAAAACTATAGGATGACCCACGGGGCTTTAGTCCAGTCAGTCTCTAATGTATTGAGAAGGGAAACAGTTAAAAGAAACAGAAAGGCAAACTGCACTGTGCATCAATTGAACACAGCATCCCAGCCCCTTGTAAAAACTTTCGTAATCTGGCCTGAAATGACAGTAGCTGTTTAGTTTTCAGTCTCCTGATTGGCAGAAAAGTCTCTCCTGGTCTAGTTAGTTGAGGCTCAGCAAAGAACGCAGCTGCTTCCCCTCAGTCTCCGAGATCTGAAGAAGAAACTCCATCCCACAGGGACACGCCAGGATCTGAGGACTGAGAATGTAGTCCTTATTCTAACAGCTGGTTGAGCTGTTGCAATTAGCTTTTAGATCCTTCTGGAGGCTTATAGCAACAGCTGCAATAGTTTCCCAGATCAGTGGGTCTTGCCTGCGTATGGGGAGAATGAGTGGCAAACAATCAAAGTCACAGGAATGCTGTTAGAAGCCTCGGAACGCGGGCCGGCTCTGCTGTATTCTCTCTCTGGGGATACCCAGCATCACAATGCCTGCCGTGTGTGATATCCAGCGTGCCGGCTTCTCACAGTGTTTCTCACACTCTGTGTGCTTTATTGCCTCACAATCTCCCCGCTAGTTCTGAGGGCAGGCTCCCAAACACCAGGCTGCTCATCGCACCTCACTGCTCCACACGAGGCACACGAGATCACATAGCCTTTCCCTGCTATCACCCTCCTGCCTTCCCAGCAGCACACAACCTCTGCAGAGCTGACAACGTGCTCTCCACCACCACAGGTCTTGCCAGCTCACACAGCTGTGCATGTGGTAACTCAGAGGCTCTCCATTAACACTCCCTAAAAGAAGAAAAGCTGTGTACAATGCCACCCTTCTCTGTCCTTCCATGGCTTCCTATAGCAGTATTTCATTATGCTCCTCTCAGACACCTCCTACAGCAGGCTAGGAAAGCAGCAAAGAAGGCAGGGAACTTGCTGCAGTGCTGGCACATGATCCGTGGACACTCTAAGTCTTGCCTCCTTCATGTATGATATGAAATTTATATCCCTCCGTCATACAATTCTCGCATGGGTGAAATAACCTCAGTGTACCGTGAGCTGTCTACCTCAGCAACAACTTAAGAATCAGAGCCAATTTTTGTTAGATGATCCATTACCTGCTAAACTTACTCTTGCTTTTCTTTCAAGCTGACATGAAAGACAGACTAGCTGAACAGATTGAAGTGACAAGAGTTACAAAACTCTTGTCAGAAGAGTTTTAAAAATGCAGATAATTTTAGAATAACCTCTTTTTGCAGGGGAACCTTCAAGCTCACTGGCTAAAGAAATTTACAGAAAGGCCATAATCCCAGGACGTTAGTCCATCTGAAGTTAATTTGACAGGTCTAATATAAACCAATTCCCAAATCTCCAATGGACACACCATCTACAACCACAGTCAGATATCACTCGCCTCCCAGGCTGACAGTCTCATGAAAGATGGAGAAGGAAATAAGCCATGGATACTGGCCTCACCTCCTGCTCGTAAGGCTCCCAGTGTGCCCACATGGCACAAGCAAGAACTACTAGAGTGATTTTTGTCTGTGTGAAACACACTTGGAGGAGGATTCATGTCAGTGTGTCTGACAGCAGGCATCTTTCCTGGATACACCTGCCCAGTCCACCTTTGAGGAGACTGAGGTGCTAGGGTGGAGAGGAGACCAAGCTTTGTGGGCCAATGGAAAGAGATCGGGGGACAGGTTACTACTCATGTCCTTAGAGTTTTTGGAGAACAGATACTGCTTCCCACTCCACACTCTCCCTTACCCCTCCCTCCACTGACTGGAGTAATGAGCTCCAGAGGGACATCTACACCTGCCTTTGAAGTAGCATGTTTCTCTGAACACATTTTGAATTTAGTTTTGTGGCTTGTTTGGGTCTGGTGGCTGTTCCTGTCTCACTGTTGGGGGGGTTGACAGCTGTTAGTGAGGCTACTACCACAACTCAGTATCACAGAACATGGAAGAAACAAACAAACCAACCCTAAATCCCAAAGCAAGGAAACCTTTGAAGGAAGAATGCACATTCCCCATGGAGAGAGCTTTCTCCTCCCAACCAGGCCTCACCAAAGCTACCATGTGCAACTGGAGGAGCTGAAAAAATCTGCAGACAGGTGGTATAATTTAGCTAAGAGAGATAGACAGGAGTTATGTTGGGCAACTTGGTCTGGAGAGTAAAAGTCATGCTGGGGACTTGAGTCATGCTGAAGTCACAGTTGTTCCTTAGACAAGAGGAGATAAAATCCCTGAACTTCCTTAAAGAACAAGTTAATTATTTAACTGTTCATTGCCTAAGGAGCAAAACCTCCTTCTTCAACAGACCATGTCACAATGACTCAGGAAAAGTATGGTCAGTAGGGCGCATCTCTACCCTTCCAGCCCATGTAAGCAGAACTTAAGGCCCAACAGGCAACACTGAAATCAGAAGTTTGACTGGATTGAAAAGTGGAGGCATCGTCTCCCCACTGTAATTCAGTATGGGGGAGAGAAGATTTCTCCTTAGTTTTACCAGTACTTAATACAGAAATGGAGCACGAGTACAGCAGAGATAGCACAGCCTTTTTCCCCCCTCACTTGAAAATATTAGACCACTTCTGCCATTCTTCAGAAGCATGAAGGCTCTGTGCTTCTCACAGCATCTTTTCTCCCTCCTTCCCTTCATCATTGCTACTCAAGGAGATAGAGAAGGAGCTCAGATCTTGGGCCACCAGAGTGAGTCAGCTGTGGGGACTGAAAGCATGGTGAGCAAGGTGCAGGAATGATTATGGGAGCTGCAACCTCTGGGAGGTTGTCTTGTGCTGGAGAGTTGTCTTGCTTATTGGTGAAAGAGATGTAGCAACTACTTAGGAGAAGAAACAAATTGCCCCTGTCTGCCTGAAATCTCCTCCTTTCTGACTCTTCTGCCCTTGGGACTCTCAAGATAAAGAGGAGCAACAGCTATAGAAAAAAGGATCTCCTTTTTGAATGTGCAGAGCTCCACAGCCCTGAGACTCAGCACTGAAACACATTGGAAGGGAGAAGGGGCAGCTGCTCCAGGCCAACTTCCTTCTCCAGAAAGGAGAGGGCAGAGGAAGGGAATCCATGAAGCTGCCGCTCCCAGTCCCCCACCTCATCTCCGTGGCGAAATTTTAGTGGTGAAAAGCTTGTGCTCTACAAATTGTCTTTTACTATAACTATCGCAGAGTGATATCTACCTGAACATTTTAAATCAGGGGCTGGCCAAATAATTATTCTTTTAAAAAAGAGAAAATTAAGAATTCTCTTTCTGATTTCCAGAAGTGGTTATGAGCACTAAAGGAAGGTTTTAGACAGATCTCCAGCCAAAAAACATGTCAGAATACATTCTGAGCTTAATATTCACTGGATTATATTAAACACCACACTGTACAAATGACACACAGGGAGAGCAGAGGAACAGTACATAAATACACATATGTGTATAAAAGCAGCTCCCTGAAGTCAGGTGGCACAACCATAAAATACAAGGTTTTCTAATGTAATGAGCACTCATCACTTTTCATTGAAATCAATAGATAAAATTGTCAGGATTTAGCCACATTATAAAGAGTAGTAAAATCATTTGAGTAGTGATTTGATAGCAAAGGAGGTCATCGAGGTGATAATTAATTGCCTTTTACTGCAAAACCCATGAGCTGTGACGCTTTCTGTCTGCACCCCAGAAAGGGGATGAATGTCTTACCTTCCACAGAGTGCCTTTGAACCTTCTTTTACCTGAGGTAAACTGGTACCTGAGAAGCTGGAGGAATTTTGATCACAGGTCAGACACAAGGGTCGGCATTGCCTGCTGGCCTGTCACCGAGTAAGAGAACCTGAGCATCCCTGTCCATTAAATGGAAAGAAAAGTCTGTGCTATTCCTCTTGGGGTCATAAAATCAAAATTCCCTAGTGTTCCTTGAAAATCTGTAGTCCTCTTGCAGAATGGCGTGAGTTATCATTTGATATTTATCTTGGAGAAGTTCCTAGAGGTCTCAAATCAAGATAGGGACCCTGCTGTGCTAGCTGCCCTGCAAATAAAAAACCAGACTCACTGCTTGTCCCTCAGAGCATAATTTTTGTCCTGACAGGTGATATTTTTCTGCCCAGACACAGGACAATTTCTTACAGCCCTTGAACATCTAATTATCAGGGGACTCAGCTGGAAGGAGATTTAGGATCAAATATTAAGTATGTACACAATTTTAAATGATGAGCTTTAGGAAACTCAAAGCTGTTTGTCATGCTAAATAAACACTTTTCACTGCAGAATTACTCCCCAGCACAAAAAAAAAAGCCCTCAGAATATTTGGGGCAATTTATACCTTTTATCAATGAAGGAAACATGGCTGTGGATATCACTTTCAAAATGCAGTGATCTCAGCAGCCTCTTCTCTTCCTTGTTAAGCTCCTAACCCTCAATTCCATGGAACTGCTAGGTACTGCACCCAAAAAAAAAAAAAAAATGCAGAATTATGGCAGGGGAACATTTCTCACATGTGCTGAAAACTTAAAGGTGCATTGTTCAGGCAATGCTGAATCTAAAATAAAATTTAGAAAAGTGGTACATTTAAAAGGTTTTACTGGTGATGTAGACTCATCAGAAAACTAAGCAGGCAGCGCTGGAAATCCCACAAGCTAACCTGTTCTCTTGAGACTTCCAGCCCAATTTTGCAGACTCGAGAGGTTTGGATTAGATTTGAATAATTAATCCAAATTTGTCGGTGCTTCATAGATGAATCAAACCTCCAGCCCTTTTAAGGTTCGCCCTCAGTGCTAATAACCCTCTTTACTAAGCATTAGCATAGAGTAGAACAGTTTAATGATATAAGAAAATGCAAAAAGTAGATTTATGCTGTCAAAACTTTTGTAACTGAAAATATTATGGATTTTAATCAGCTGGATTGTTCTCAAAAGGAAATATGAAGATTTAAATAAATCTTAAGTAGGCAATTTTTTGAGGTTTTTTTTTTGATACTCCCACTATTCTATTACCAAGGGTCTCTCCACTGAAGAAAAATTACAGCATTACACGGGTGGGGACATATATTTCCAGTGATAAATAAACTGCACCCTTCTGCACGTGCTACAGAATGAGTGACTTTGTCTTCAGTTAAAGTAAAATTTGCTTCAAACCACAAAAAACTAAGAGCTGAGAGGTAGCAAAATCACCAAGAAGTCAGTGCTGCACTGATCTTGGTGTACCTGGCTGTGCAACACGCAGCCTGCTTTTTAGTGCTGGTAACCTAATGCTGGCAATATGGAAAAGGAACCAGTTGAGTCATCCCCGTGGAGGGTATAAGGCCTGCAAAGGCAAATGATGGGAACAAACCATCCAGGTGGCTGTAGCTGGTCATGGCAATGGGGCTCTGCTGGCCAGCACGGATTTACAGCATTGTCAGCTGGAGAGGACAACAGGCACAAGAGCAGAGCCAGTCTAGGCTGCAGTAGCTTCTTGAGAGGGACTAAAATTGGCACAGAAACGTATTCATGAAAAAGAAAGAGATGCGCTGCAATCAGCAAGGAAGGCTTGGAAGAGAGGCTCACTTTGCACAAGGGTAGACCAGTCACAAAGCAAAGGGTGAGTCAGATACAGACTGCTCAAGTCCCATGAACATCAAAGTGACTGATAGGTGTCATATAATTCTCAATAATTTGGTGGATATTGAATGTTAGTGCTGTAACGTTTCTCAGGAGGTTCACAAGGTTCAAAGATATGTTAATATTTGCCCCTTGGCTGTGCTTCCCAATCCCAGAACAATCTAAAAGACAGTATGAATATTCTGTGGGTACGGACACCCTAAGCATTTAATTTAAATCTGTCCTAAAAAAGACATGATGTCCCAGTGCAGAAATATCAGAAGTTCAATAGTACTATGAATGTCATCACCACAATCCTCACTTCAGCTTCTGCTGCACGCATGCACAGAGCTGAACAGGCACAATGGAACCAGGCAAGACTTCAGCATTCACCTACAGGATTGTCATCCCCAAACAACAACAACATCAAGCCAAGCCTAAAAAAAGAAATCCTAGTGTGGGCTTAAAGACAGTGAGATTTGAAAATGTGCATGTTGACTTTCTAATTTGAAATTTAGTTTTTGAGCTTTTATGAATCATGCTTTCAAGTTATTTTTCACAAATACAAGAAGAAAACAGATATTTTTCATTCAAACACAAGAAACCTGTGATTATACCATAGTCACAGGGTGTCTAAGTCAGGACTTTGAAGAATATCAGTTATTGTGGGAATTGGAAATTTATGAAATGCAGTAAAAGTACATTTAATATGTTGCATAATAACACTTCTAAGGATGCTATTTTCTGGTATGGGATGAACTGTGCAATGTAAAATATTCTTACCAGCTGCACTGGTTTTTAAACTGCATAGAAAAAAGACAAGGACTTAAATTTCTCTTTGGATTTATTGGAAAGCATCATATGACCTTTGGATAAAGTGATCATGGTCATCTATTCATCTGCTCAACCCAGACTCCCTAATTTCTTACTTATTCCTTGCATATGACACCTCTTAAAATGAGTCATAAGTAGTGTTTTTCTCCAGGGTAGCTTGAATGTAGCCCCTGTGCCTTTCTTGAGCTTGTGGCAGTAAACAATCAGTTGATTACAGAATGACTTGCAATATTCACCTGAGTCACATAGCACAGCTTCTGCCTCCTAACTGGCTGATCTAAAGTACATTAGATAACACCCATTTTGAACTCTATTTCCTTGTGCAAGTAAATATTTTTATATTAATCAAAACCTGACAACAGCATGCAAATTGTTAACTTTAATCACCTTAATGCTCAGCAGCAGTGAAGAATATGGGGACCAATGTGAAACTTTGACTTCTAATCAGGAGCATTTTACTTGCTTCCTTACAACTCTGTCATCTCAAGGTGTGAATTCTACACAACACTGCAAACATTTATTCCCACAAACCTATTGCTCCATTTTATGGCTGGAGGACTGAGGCAGGGAAAAATTAGCATGCATGTGAATTGCTATTAAAAAGCCCCAACAACCGTGTCCACTGGGGATTTGTACGTAGACAAGACATCACAAAGTTAAGCTGCTGCTCAGAATACTAGACTAGCATTCCATGCCATCAACCGTGAGCATTTTTTTTAATCTCTGCTTGAAAGGGTCCTGTATTTCCTTCAGATTAATAAATACCAGAGGACTGGTTTTAAAAAGCAAGACTACTGTAGTGGAATATAGAGCATGGTCCCCAGGAGAATTCAGAACTTTGAAGACATATTTGGTATTTGTGCTTAAAGGGCTTGACAGCATCCTCTTAAACAAAAGCTATAGCCATAGCTTCTGTTTCATGATGGTTTTTTTCTCTTGCAGGAACTTGACATGAATGAAGGTGACTTAAGCATTTTCCTTGTAAGCAGTCTAAAACAAAGCCATGAGGGGACTTGCTCATCCTTCCAGAAAGAGTCTGGAGTAAGTTTCAGCACCAACAAATACAATATTTCTAGTACCCCATGAACAAGATGTTACCCCAGGGAAACTGAGCAGACCTTGTTTGGCACCCAAGAGGCACAGCTTTCATTCTTTGTCAAGCTCATTTCTATTTACCTGGGCATCTACGTCCAGTTTGTTGTCTACAAGGATGCTGACACATGTGGAGAGCTGGGTTTAAGAAACTGAACCATCAGCTGTGAAACAACAAGCCCTTGCCAACTAAGCAAGCATTTGACAAGTGGGTATTCAGCTTGTTATTTCATATTTAATAGCTGGAGTAGATTCTCACCTGCTCCGTGGGGTCAGCCACTAGTAAGTGCCATCATTTATTCATGTACCTCTACAACACCGATGACTGGCACATCCAAGGAACTACAGAGAAACACGCTTTTTTCTAGCTTGATGAACACTCTTAGTTCTTTTAATAAAATGTAGAACACATCAAAAAGCAAGCTTGAACAAATTCAGAAGACCTTTTTTAATGTCTCTGAAGTTTCTAGGTGAGAAGATTCCAACCAACTACACTGTCCCATCAAGCAAAGAAAATCACCATCACCCGCAGCATAATGCTAAAAGATTTAGATGACAACATTAATATAGGAAGCACACATAAGAAGCTGTCTTCCTGACAACACCAAAGTACTTATATAGCCACCTTCCCATCCCTCAATAACTGCTCGATCTGGAAATGGCCTGCAAGTATTTTTATGACTGATACTTAAGTGCTTAAGGACCAGCAACATGAGGGACTAAAACTGAAAAATTCACTGGAGCCATACTGGAATAAACCATGTGAAGATGCAGTCTACTGTTTCAGATCCTAAACAAGTTTAGATGTTCTCATTCACCAAGGTGTGGATAGATTTCAATAATCTTCTCAAACACTGAGCACTGACGTAACTGGAATGAGCCAAATATTGTGCATGGGGAACTTCTAGAGAGAAACATACATTGGACTTAAAATTGAATTAGTCACATCTGTCTTGTCTGTATAAACAGATTATTTTCAGAAGACCTTCCTCCAATACTAAAGAAATAAAAATTATGAAAGAATGAAGTTAGTTATCACAAAAGACAGCAAGAACAAGGGGCACATCTCTAAATAAAAGGTATCAAAATGGCCTCAAAATAAAAGGTATCTCTGAAACACCTCACAGACGAACAAACTTCTAAAAAAATGTAAAGACCAGACTGACTGAAAGCTAAATGGAAAAAAATGGGGGAGTACAACAGTTTCCTGTCTACCTCAGAGTTGCTTCGGGGTCCACGGAAGCAAATGGCAGAGTGCACACAGCTGTCTTACAGCAACAGTGCTGCTCAAGGAATATCCTGGCACTGGAGCAAATCTCACCACCTTTTAAGCTCTGTCAGTGGTGGTGTTGCAGAAGTAGTCAGCAGAGGGAGTGAAACTGCAGGAACATCTTCCTCAGGAACTCCATTGACTGCAGCAATGAGCGTTGCAGTAAATAGTGACACACTACAAAAAAGGTGTTGGCACAGTCTAACACGAGTGGGAAAGAACCTTTTTTGGAGGAAAATAGAACACCAACAAAATTCCACTGTTTAATTGGAACACAAAGCAGACTGAGAAATGCAAACAATCTAATGGCATATATATATAGAAAGAGAGGGAGAAAGAAAAATAAAAGTACATCTAATTCCCATTTTTATAACAATGTGATTTGCTCCTTGTCCCTTCAGCCCATACAGAGTCTCTGTAGGCTTGATTTTGCCCTGTGCAGAGCCAGCCACATGAGGCCCTGAGCATATGCAGGCTGCCATCATCCACCCCTGAGAATGCAGCAGCACGATGATCTTCCCAAGGGCAAAGAGTTAACCTAATGGGGATGACTGGATAAGTTATTCGTGCTTCCCCCATCAAAGTTTCAAAAAGTAATTTTCTCCTTAAGTCCAGGGGCTATGTCCACATATATGAGATTAGAGGGGTGGACAGAACGCTGGCTGCAGATACTTACAGCACGTTAACATTTAATTAGGAATGTTTGCTTTAATCATTTAAGGGATATTAAATGTAAATAGAGAGTGTGAGCAAGTGGAGCTGGCTCTGTAGCTGAAAGTGGTCACACAGCTCTACAATGCAGGTGCAGGAGGAAGCAGCAGGGAAGATGACAGCTGCTCCCAAGGACATACCAAGCCCCAGAGGCATGCTCTGGCTGCAGTCCTGCAGGCTGGCAAGATGGAATGAGATGGAGTTTAGGAAAAGAAAGTGACAGATGACTCTTACACAATCAACAAAGCAATGGGAATTGCACTTGAATAGTGAGACAGCAGGGATCCCCCAGCCCACAGTCCTGCTGTGGTGTGAGGAGATGGGCTTCAGCAAGGTCTGTCCTAAGGAAGGTCTGCTCTGCAGCAGCCACCTGAGCAAGCATGTGTTTTCTTGCTGCTCAGGGGGAAATCCTGCAGTGCAGCACATGAGGAGCATACTGCCTATCAAACATGAGATCAGTCATTTGAGAAAATGGCTTATTTTGGGGAGGGGGAATGCAGCCCTTCCAGATATGTTGCAAATCTGCAGCTATTACAATTTCACAGCATATTGCCAGTCCACAATCTGGCCATACATCACAGCTTTTGATGGCTCTCTAGGCATAAGATCAGACAACAGACAATAATGGTAGCAGAAGATACATACAATAAAGTGCAGTGTGAATTCACTATAACAGAACATTTGATCTTTGAATCAGCCACATACTAGTTGTTTTTAAAAGTGCAGGTTTTAGGAAATTTTTAGTCATATTCTGAGCGTGGTAAATGTGTGGTCTATTTTAGCTGAAGTATCAGTTATCTGACTGAAATGATAACCATGCTCAATCACTCCCAGAAGTTCCATAGACTTCTAAATACCTGAAAGCATCTCTGATGCTCCCTGTGTATGTAAGAGCCATCAAATGGCCAACCCACACCACAGAGGCCCACAGGACTTGGCACGTGGCTTCCTTTGGCTTGTACTCCTCTCAAGCATCCTCTTGGTCACAGCTGTGGCCTTGAAAACTCTCTCAGGGATCTTCACACTTTGGGATCAGTCAAATGAAACAATTGCTGCCCCAGAGATAAGGGGAACATTTTCCCATGGGGAAACAGCTTTTTTCCCACAAATGTGAAAGGGGTAGGGAGAGGGCTGGAAAGCCAAGTGGTCACCCAGCTTTCTGTGTCTATTGGAGTAGATCCTTGCTCACCGCCCTTACTGTGTCCTGCATTCCAATGCTCCTTTGCTAGCTGTGGTGGGGTGCTGGCAGGATATGCATGCAGCCTGGCTTGCAGAGGCTGTGCATCAGGAAAAGCTGGCACGTGAGTCACAGCAGGACCACAATGCTGTCCCATCCCTGCAGCCTACTGCCCCCAGCAACTGTTTGCTTTGCCCAGGGCTGCTAGTTCCTAGCCTGGGAATAGCTCTTGCGTCCCTGATGATTTTTCACATGGCTCATTCCTGGTCTGCATTATAAACCACACAAATACAGACTGATGGTGGAAATGCCCAGAACATCCCATAATGAAAGTGACCCCTGCTACAGCACAAGGAAGCAGACAGATTAAATAAGAAGGAAATAGGAGAGCAAAGACATGCAACGAGGAGGCTGTCGGAAAGAGGTGAGCACTGTATGGAGAGCAGCACTGAGAGAGAACAGGGCACCCTCTCACTTAATGAATATTTATTGCAAACTGCCGCCTATTATCTTTCAAAGAATTTTTATACAGTTCCCATGTCTTTCATCTGTTTCATGTTATGGTTTATCTAACTGTGGAAATTGCATGCGTCAGGTAAACGTTGATTTACATGCAAATTGCCTTCGCTAAACTCGCCTTTAAGTAAAATAAGATTCGGAAATAATTTTTTCTCATTAATTTGCAGTTTCAAAGAGACTCAAAAACACAACAAATGCAAATAATCTAATTCATTTGTAAATATAAAACAATTTGTTGGGATTTAACTTTGCCATATTTTTTCTCCCTTCCATGTGCTTTAAATAAATTGCAGTGTTTATCAAAGACAAACACAAGAGAGATGTTAGGTTGTTCCAATTCAATACCTTCCTGCTCTTTTTCTTTTAAAGGCCCGCTATCAGGTTAAGAATCTCTGCAAGATTCACTCCTGGAGTAACTGCTGAATGATATAGATTTATATCACACATTCAATTGGTTCCATAAATTTAAACCCAAATGTTACTTCCCTAGATGACACTTTAAATTATTAGAAGTGAATTTAAAAAAAATGTAGGCTTGAATTTGCAAAAGTGGCCAGTGATTTAGGGACTCTGGTTTTGAGGCCTTCTTCTAAAAGTGTTTGGAACTGCTAGTCAAAACATGCAAGTCCCTTAAGCTGTCACTTTGGAACATCTCAAATGTCATTTATGCAACACCATGACTATCTGCATTTTTCACTTTACTGGCTTGAAAAATTATGTTATATTTGATAATATGTAGATCTTAAAAAGGTTTTCCCTGTTTTAGTGTGTGATGCTGGTTAAATAACAGCCCTATTATGTCCCTATTTCCCTATATATTCACTGGAGAAATATACAAAAGGGTACTCTTACTGTCTCTGATTTTGTGGGGCGGGGGTTTAATATTTGCAGAGGTGTAACAAGTGCAATTTCTTTCTCATTAGGTGCTCTCATTGATTTTCAGCATCAATACACTGCTCTTTAATTTGGGCTTTTGGACACAGAGTTTAAGGCTATCTTCATGGCTGCTAGAATGTCTGAGGACAACTAACCTGCCAGACTCAAGTCTTCCCCTGAAAGATGAACATAGACAGTAACCAACAGAAAACATTGTTTTAGATCTGAGAATTGAGCTAAGATTCCCAAAAGATGGGCTAAGTTACCAGTTCCTCTAACAGGTCTTTGAGCAACTGTGGGCAGACAGTCCTCCCACAAACAGGTAGGAAGACAATTGCTTTTTGCCATCCTTTGTCTTGTCTAGGTATTGCAGTATAAGTACTTTGGGCTGCTTATATTTCTTCTCTAGTCTCTCCTTACCTGTACAAGAACATCCCACTAACCCTATCACACTGGTGCTAATAACAAAAAAAACCCAAAAAAACCCAAAAAACCAACCGCCCTACTTTTACTTAAAACAACAAAAAATTCCTTTCCATATTTGAGCTGATCAGGCTCTTTACAAGACATAATATGACTTGGAAGCTGCTCAACCATTTCACCTTTATAACACACACGTTTAAATATGTTTCATTACTTGAAGAAATTTCTCCTGATTTTAATGGTCAATTTCTAGCACTTATTGTTCAGTCCTCTAATGCAATCCCTGCTGGCATCACCAAAAGTCATTTCCAACTTACATGTGAACTGCATAAAATGTCTTGATGTAATCTTGTTTTACTGCAGACAGGTATCCTCTTTATTAAAACATTATTACTACTTCACTTGACTCTGTATTCTCTGACGGTTTCTCAGTAGAGAGGCCAAGAGCTAAATAGACCATAAAGAACAAAACTTCCTCCCAACCCAAAGGGTGATCCCTTTGTGCCAGTCTTCAGGGGTATGGAAGGAACATTCCTCTGGTAAACTGGCAGAAAAAATTAATCACTAGCACTTTCAACTCAGAAGGAATGCTAAATTTCCTAGTCAAAGGAGAAGGAAAACCAGAGGCAGCCATGGATACCTGAGTCATCCTTATCTCGCAGGGCTGGTGCAAGGAGCCAGGAGAGGGAGCCTGTTAATTATCAAAGCCCTGGGTGAGGCCAGCAGGAGGCTGGCAGTGCTTGTGGAGAGTGCAATACAACAGTGAGGAAGCAAACAAGGCAAAGCTACCTCTGCCTGCATCCCTGGCAAGAAAGTGGTGGGGAGGGAATCAGTGTTTGCCATTGAAGTATTTGCATGCAACAAGAAAAAAAACATTCACAATTGCCAGAGAGAGAACTCTTTGCTCAGGCTGTTGAACAGAGACCTAGAAAGCATTGGTCTTTTGGATCTCCACTTAGCACAGTCTGAAATGTTCGGCCCTGCTACATGCCTTCTCCCCATGTCCTCACTCTGTGACAGCCCTGCCACCCAAGAGAGGGGATTAGGCAAGTGAGGGAAAAAAATGCCCTTGTCAGATTACAAAGGAAACATTACCAGGCACTGAGTAGAGCAGAGATGAGGAATGATTTCGAAAAAGATAATTGAACATGTTGTAATTTGCTCTCTTCTGTGTTTCAATTTTCATCTGCTTGTAGCCTATTTTGCCAGTCATGCAAGCAAGTGCAAAAGGGAGGGAGAATGCACATGGATGGGCGCGTGCAGGGTGAGCACACATGCATGCAAATAAATGAATAATCATGGTGAACCCACAGCCTGGGCTGCCCTGTGAGGGATCTTCAGCCAGTGGCTGACCACCACTGAGCTCAGCTCAGGGGAGATGCTTTGCAAGACAGTGGTTCAGGCTGATGGAAGCAGTGTGTTCTGCCTTGAAGCTTGCACTGGTGAGGCCCTTGGCTCCACTGGAATACTCTGAATGCAGCCCACCGGAGACAGTAACCACAGCCAGGGTCCGGGGAAACCCCAGGCCAGGCAAAAGGAGTTTCTCTACTCTGATGTAATCAAAGGCATTGGTCTCACAGCCAGACTCTGTGAAATAGGAACATTTCTGAAGTGTTAACGCCACTCTTAAGCTAATGAATATTTATGTTGCTGACGCTCTAAAGCCACAAAAGGAATAAACCCATGTTCACAGCCCTTTAACCAACACCACCGTGTTACGCAAATCAATCAAGGTGAAGCCAGCAATCACTCACTCATTTACCTCTGCTGCCCACATTCCCTGCCGGGCTAATACTGAGTTATTCACAGCTGTCTTACATAGTGGGATTAAGATGGAGAATGGCATGTTGGGGCCCCAAGTCACACAGAATCATGCCCTACTCTGACTCATGTCCCTTTGACAAATTTGGCTCCCTGATTCCCAGGAAACAGTCACTGCAGATCGCTGCTTTGAAAAGGGTAGACAGCTCTTTTTGACTTAGAAGACATTTCACACACGCAGTTTGCCTTCCCTGCTACGTGCCCACAATCTTGACCTTCTCCTGTGCACAGGCACACGTGTGTACCAAACAGATGGAGAGAGAATTCCTGTGCTCCATTCTCTGCTTTCCATCCCCTTTCCCAGTGTTTAGGTTAATAGCATTGTGGCCCATGACAACTAATCAATTCACATTACAGTCTCCAGAAGATTACTGTATCTGGAGAGAAGCAGGAAAATCAGCTAAGGCACGTTCTTGAAAATACCCACTGGACTTACTGAGCCTGGCTGCACTTGGGATCAAATCAGGTTTCACTTAACCACAGACCAGAGCACTTGTGATTTGCATGAGTAATTAGAACTGATTAATAGAATGACTTGCTTAATTAAGTTTATCTCTAAAGGTGCCCCTTGAAGACTCATGAATCTGAAAATCCAGAGGCAATTTCTCTTCAAAATCCTTTTTGGGTTGGAATGCTTTCAGCTTGGAACACTGGATGCAAGCGTTTCTGCATGTGTGTCTCTGGTCCCAGATTAATCAAAGTGACGGAATGGGTGCACAAAGGTCTCAGGCCTGAAGACAAACTGGTGATTCCTCAGCAAACTCAAAAGCAGCTCTCATCACCCTGAACGAAGAAAGGCTAGTTAATTTGCCAAAAACTAATAAGCATCTCTGCCTGGCAATTTATGGCTCTGCTGAGCTTTGCTAAATTTATTTCCTAATTTTGGTTGAGCACAGCTACAGTTGCCTGACATACTGGCAGACCAATTCCCAATGTTCTGCCTACACAACGGATTTAGACAATACTTTGTTATAGGGTAACATGACACCCCAGTGTACTGGTACCTCTCCCATTCCCACAGGCAGCAGAGGTATGTGTACTATGGTGGAGTTTGAGGGAAATCCCAGCACAAACAAGAATATCAGTTTTTCTAGAGTAGGTTAGAGA
>NW_005054320.1:4050037-4097897 GCF_000277835.1 Geospiza fortis
TTCCCCATGCTGAAAGCAACGTTAAGATTTTATTTCATTTTAAGTTAGAACAAAGCCAAACAACTTTGACATTTTATATGAAATAAAATTTTAACACATATCCAAACATTTGGTTTAGAGAATTGGAAACACTGTATTTAAATGAAACCAAGGTGTTTTTACAGTTTCTTAATTCAGAAATGATATAACAACATTGTGAATTAATACTGCAAAACCAAAAGGCACTTTCAAATGAAAAAAAAAGGCAAAAAAAAGTTAATTGGAAACAACTTTCCAATGGAAAATGTTTGCATTTTTCCAATGAAAAAAATCATCCCTGCTGGAAGGTGAGATGAACCAACTGCTGGGGCTTGTGAAGTGTTTTATGGGTGAGTGGAGAATCCAGCATTGTCACAAACGCCAGACAGCACTGCAATGTGAGGGACTCAGTGCTCTCACAGGTACATGAGAGCTTTATGGTCTCTCCTCCCTGGGATGGGAAGAGAGTGCTGGTGTTCACACAACATGCTTCATCGAGGATAAGGACGGGTGGGGATCCTGCCAGTTTTACTCTTCAGTCAGAACCCAAAGAAAGCGCCTTCTGCACATCCAGGAGAGGAGGCTGGGGGGAAAGATGAGGAAAGTGCTGGCAGCAGAGCAGGGAGGCACATCTCCCGCACAGCAAGGTGGGGTTTAGAGCCCAGACTAATGAACCCTGCTGGGTCTGGGCTGCATCTGTGTGACCAAGTGAGGCACTGACCTGGCCTGCTTCTCAAGGGTAGCTTGACTTCTGCAAGGAAAATTGGGACAAGGCAGTCCACTGCCTTGCCCAGAAAAGGTTATTTAATGAGAGTTTGAGGATTTTTTTCCTATATAAGTGTCCCAGGGCTAGGGATATGACAAGTCCCCAGAACAGCCAGGCAGCACTTAAATATACAGGGACATCTGGTGAGGGGAGGGTCATTCATAGATGAATTAAAATGAAATACCAAGAAAAAAAATAAAAGAAAAAGGGTGATGCAAAGGGAAAAAGTCAACCAGATCAATCAAGGAAACAGGCATCTGGAAGAAGCAGTTATTGATCCAGCTGTTAAAGAAACCTTCTGAACCAAATTACCCAGCAGCCACAGACTCCCCTCTCCCCAAGACACTTGCCTCACTTAATCAAGAAAAGAGGTGACATGAGACAAAGGAAGAAAATCCCATTTTTCCAGGCTGAGGTTTTGTTCCCTTAGAAATCCTCAAGAGGCTGAAATGGTTGGACCTAAAATGATATAGTCAGAACAAAAAAGACAGTACAAGATTTAAGGATAAATTATGTATTTGTGGAAATCTGTCAAAAAAGGGGAGCAATATCTCTCTGCTTTCAATCTTTACTTATCTCAAGATTTTTAGGGAATAGGTAATTAGCAGGCGAATATTTTCATGCTGTCCTAGTACCATACTGTGAGCAGTCCTAAAAATTTGTCAGGGGATATTGAATTTAATTTTTCCTCTAGTCAGCCTAGCATGGTTTTTTTTTTTCTCCTGCTTTTTGTTTTGCTTTGTTTTATTTGTTTCCCTCTTTTCTTGACTTTGAGAGCTCCAGATTCTCAAGTACTCTTGAGTGTCAGTCCCTTTTCTATTCCAAATTTATTGCATTTGGGTACAACAAGAAGATGCACCTGGTGTCAAGAAAACAGTAGGTGATGATTTTGATTTCTCATTGTTCTTTAAATGTCAAGCCTTACACTTTTGAAGTAAATTCCTTGGAAAATCTAATTTGTGCATCCTGAGTCATTGTTAGTTGTTTAAATGATAAAGTAAGGCTGAACCAAAGCTCCTGATTTCTAATATATGGTCAACTTTGATACCAGATCCATCTTCATAGGAAAGGGTAATGAGAGGAATTAATCAAGAAATGCCTTTACTCCAGTAAACGTAGAACAGATAAGAGAAACAAAATTGGGATACTGCAACAAGCCACATGAAAATACTGAGAGTAATGTCCTGCAATCAAGCACCCGTCAGAAACTTGGATCAGAAAACCCCACATTATTCCCTTCTTAGGGACAAAAAAGGGCCAAGAGCAAGGGATGGTGACTATGTTTAGTGAAAGATCTTCATAAATGGTACCCTAAAAACTTAATCTTGCTTCCAGTTCAAAGATATCCTGTGTACCTATGTTTGCTGTGTCATGCTGTCACAGGATCTGTTGCTTTTCTGGTCAAACTCATAGGAAGTACCACGAGATTGACTTCTAAAGGAGTGGGTGACAGAAGCAGTATATAGCAGTAACTTCCTAAGAAAATCAGCTTTGAAAAGCCCAAATGCAAGAATCAAGTTGTCAGAGTTCAGACTCAAAGTACTGGTGTTCTTAATTGAATGCCATTTTGGCGTTCTTAACTGAAGCTCTGAAGAATAAAAGAATCTGGAAATAACTGAATAATAAAAGAATCTGGAATGTAACTTCTGGAAGGTCAGGAATAGTGTTTTGCTATGGCAAAGAACCAAAATATGTGTTTTCCATTTCTCTAACCATTTCCCACTTGAACACAGTGGTCCCCTTCAATCCCTCTGATTTTCTACTTTAGTGCAAGAGATATTTCTTCTTAGGTCACTTGTGTATTACAAGAAGGAAAATGGTAACTAAGATATGAGTGTTACCTGACTGAATGAAACAATATAGACAAAGAACAACAGACAGCAGATTGAAAAGGTTACAAAAATACTTGGCACAGGACTCTTACAGCCTCTTGTGTTCTGGTTATGAATTATTCTCCCATGTGCAGAGCTCATCACAATCCTCAAAATCACCCTTCCTGTAGTGATCTGAAAGGGATAAGCCATCCCTTCTGTGCGCAGCACAAAAGCACAGATGGAACATTAGGCAGAACTGCTGTGAAAATATTCAGAATTACCACAAATCTATCCATACCTTCCTTTTTGTCTTCCATCCCCACACCCAAGCCCACCTGCTCCTGTAGCACCTTCAGTTTTATACACTAATCAAGAGACTTTCAGAGACTTGACATCTGTACCTGCTTACTCCCTCCTAAGCCCATTAGACCCCAATCTGTAGGTATTAATACACAGTCCATGTGCCTGGCTTGAATCTGCACATGGAGACTGTGGAATGTGAGGTGCACTTGAGCGATGGCTTTAAAGAGATGGTGGCAATTCTCCAACTTCATCCTATATTTGCAGAGGTTCCCATTTACCATGTGCATATTCCCTTGTACATACTATGGCCTAGGCATGTAGGAAAGCAATGCAAGCACCAACATCAAAACACAGGGGTGCCAGGATGTGCAGCAAGCTTATGGACACTCCCAGTTTTGTATACTGTATCTTTCAGCTATCCCAAAAAACATTTGTGTTACAGTGAACACCACTGAGGAACATTTCATGTGGCTTTCTAATAGGGACAGACACACTCCCACAGCCTTTTTCAAAACAAGGTTTCATAAAAACTTTTTGAGGGTATGCTAATTTAGTTCTCCATCCTCTGTTGGCACTTGTACACACTCTGGAACTGACAGTGAATGCTATCATCCAGGCATGATGCAAGCTGGCAGAGTTAGGCATAGGACAGAGGACTCCACCAGAGGCAGGAGATGGATCTGCAGATCCAAGTAAAGCTCATCCTAGCTTGTAAACAGTGATAGGCTCAAGTCAATAACATGAGGCCTTTGCAAGGTTTCCAGATTTGCATATACAAAGGATAAACGGAATCATAGAAAGTGAAACCAGACAAATCCAGCAGTGTTGAGTATGGAGAGCTCAGGACTGGAAGAAAAGGGAGTGCAGCAAGGCATAAGGACCTTTTTCAACACTAGAAAGCATCTGACTATGGAAAGCTGATCTTCCTTATTGACATAAACTCCTAGTGAAATATTTACTGCAACTAAAATAAAGACATAAGAAAACAAATAAAATAAAAATTTCAGCAAGCCCATCCTGTAGTGTCATTTCAGAGCAAGCAAATGCTCTGAATGCTATCGCTTAATGCTCTTTAAACAGCAGTTTAGGGAAAATATGATTAATATGCTTATGAAAATAAACGTCTCCTGCTGGTGCAAATCTCTGCTAACACTATCAAAGTCAATAGAGTTCCTTTACTCATACCACTGAAATACTGAGGAATGTGGCCCATGATCTCTGCCAGAAAGGGTTGCTCTTACAATCTCTAGAAAACTGAGAATGGAAAACCATAGCTAAGAAGCAGCAAGGACTGGAAGTGACAGAAGAACTACAGCTCAAGAAGACAGGGCTGGGAGCGGAAACTGTGTTTCAGAAAACACAATCTATACAAGTTGAAGAGGAGAAGAAAGTGGAAACTGCAAAGTGAGAGAAAACAGAAAGGTCAGAAAGAAATGTAGGAGACATCAAGTATGTGGTAAGTCAGACAGTAAAGCAGTGAGGGTCATGACAGGCAGACACAGCCTGAAAAGATGGGCACCAACTACAGCAGATCACAAAAATTTGGACTGAGATGTCAGAGGCAGAGGGAAAGAGCACAGGCCATCAGTGAAGATAAGGTCAAATAAGTGACCACTACAGGAAATGAAGGATTCATTTGAAAACTGAAGGTTAAATGAGGATATGAGGGAAAAAAGCTGAGTGACAGAAGGGAAGGATGAAGCTGGTAAGGATAAGATGAAGCCTTGAAAGCACAGAGATATAATAATGGCAATGCTGTCCTGAACAATATAGAAGAGAGGGCACAAGTTTCACAATAACAGAGGAAATCCAAAGCAAAAATTTTAACAATCTTTGCCTCCTCTGGGGTCTCTTGTTGCATCATTTCCATTTTAAATGACACAAAAATACTTCTAATAACCAGAGAAACACTTAAAAAATTAAGAAACACTTGTTCCAGTTAATGTGTCTGAACAGTGTGAGCGTGCACACACA
Source organism: Geospiza fortis (assembly GCF_000277835.1). Classification (NCBI taxonomy): domain Eukaryota; kingdom Metazoa; phylum Chordata; class Aves; order Passeriformes; family Thraupidae; genus Geospiza; species Geospiza fortis. The sequence goes on from NW_005054320.1 coordinate 4,054,913, forward strand.
TGCACATGCAAAAATCACCCAAAAAAAGTTTCCCCCCGGGAGGTCATTATTATGCAAAAATTACCCTAATTAGGTCATGAATATATTAGTCCGTATTCAGTGCCAACAACAGCAGGGAGAAAAAGTGAGAGAGAGAATTGGAAATGTGACATGCATACACTCCCAGTGTGGTTAGGGGGACTGGATTCCAAAATGCCATTACTAGATAAAAAGGTCACCCTGTAGGGAGGTAATTGGTACAGCACTTGAGCAGCTGATTAAAGGGACCTTTGCTTTTGGGGGTGGGAGGAGGAGGAGGGGGGGTTAATGTAGAATCTCCCCTGACAAAGTATGTGATCTTGATCAAACATCTACTTTTAGGACAATCACAAAGAGAATGAAAGAGGCTATCACCCTTGACATCCTATTGAAGCAGATGAATTTGTTTAATAACACCTCAACTTGCATGCTTTAAGACAACAATAAAGGCAGAAGGTATTTTCCTTCATGTAGGTTTCTCTCTCCTCAAACAAATGAGCCTCTGTTTTCCTAACTCCCATTGCAGCTACTGCTCAGACGCTGCCCATGATGCATTAATAAGAAGTAAATGCTTTTAATGAGTCAGCAATGGCTGGGGGAGCAGCACAGGGGAAAGCTGCTTCTTCACCCTCTCTTCTCTTCACCAAACAATTACAGGCTCTCACAGGCTGAAGTAACACAACTCCTGGTTTGGCATGCAAGACAGAACAGCAGAGGGCTCAGAAACGCCAATCTCCCACACTCCCCACAGAGAAACACAAGAAAGCTGGCTTGAAAGGATCATGAAACTTAGAAGTTATGTTATGTTAAATAAGATGCCTTTTACACTCTAGAAATTATTGGTGGCACATGTAAAGACTCACGCTTGTGTTTGAAAAGACAAGCAGTCTCACCCCACATTTGGAGACCACAGATTAAATATCATGAGTAGGCAGGGGGGAAAAAGAAGGAGGCAGGAGCACAGGCAGTGCTGGTCCTTGGAGAGAGGACAGAAAAAGCATGGAGAAGGGTGCACTGATTTTTCAAGTTGGCTTGGGAACCAGCTCAGTTTTATAGTCTCTTCTGCCTTCCCAGACTGAAGTCCTCCTCATACTGTCCAACCGAGTCTTGTTCCAGTTTTGATGCTGATGGCCACTGGCCTTTCCCCCTGCCTAGAATGACGAGCAATTACATGTTATACTGAGTACACAAGCATTTCCAAACACCACCACCTATGGGGCTGAGCTCTTGGTAGCAGAAATGGAGGAATGCCTGGCACAAAATACCACTTGGACCAGCTTAACATGGACCACCCTTCCTTGCCAGCAAAGTCAAAAATTTAGAAACAGATCCTGATACAGTTTTGTCTGTGAAAAAGAGATTTTAAATCACATAGTACTGGCTTGAGCTTTAAGGTGCTACCTAGAGGTGCTATGCATGAAATGTCACTGGTTTAAGTCCTGTTTTTGATCTACAACTGACTAAGGAGATAACTGTTGGACTGACTTACTTCCTTCACCACTCAGCAAAAGCAGCATATACTGAAAACAGCCTCAGAATGAGCAGTTTTGGTCTATGGTACCTAAAGCAGAATTTTCCAGCTACACTTTGAGTACAGCTGGGTAACATTCCCATCCAGTGAGAAATATTGACATTTCAACCTTCATTCTGGTCCCCCAGCAAATGGGAAAGTTGAAATTAAACACGTATTGAACTGAGTCAAAATAAAACATTTGGCTCACTTCTCTAAAATTAAGTTTTATGATTTAGGTTTAACTGACAATAAAATGAAGTCTTTCATTTTGATTTCCCAAAAGAAAGTTTCAATTTTCTAAAAAACCTTTTCCCAGAAAATCATTCCCATGGAACATTCACAACCACCTGTAATTTTCAGTGATACGGAAAATAGCTACTGCAACTCCACACAATACAGTACTGATCACTAGAGTCCACATAACCCTTAAAATGCACACACTGTGACTAAAATGCTAGTTAAAAAATAAGAAAAAGAAACCCCCTCATTCTCTAGACACTCCTGATATCTCAGACCAGAACTAAGCAGTTTGAACTACTGCTTTAAGACACAATAAACTTCTGCAAACAGAAGGGGTCATCAAAAGCAAGAGATTTAAGATACAATGACCAGTCACTGTTAAAGATTTAGTTTCTTCTTTAAAAATAATCTTCTTTCATTTTTCCTTCTGGAGTTCAACAGTGAACAAATCCAGAGAGTGATTTGTCAGTGGAATATGAAGGGCCTTTTAATTTCTCTCAAAATCAATGCAGACAAGTAGTTTGTAAATTCAAGCTGTTTTAAAAGAAAAAAAAAGGAAAGCAGGTGGCATGTATCACTACATCACTGTTGGATATTTTTTCATACACTTTAATTACTATACATAATTTTAGATGCTTTCATAACTTATATACCTGTCATGGCATTATTACTGCTTTCCAAAATCTTATTTATATGTTGCCTTAGAAAACCTTAACAGAGAAAGAGCATTGCTATAACCTTATACAGGCATGAAACGCAGAAAAAGAGTGACATGCATTATGGCCACTCTGAAAGTCCGTGCCCAAGAGAGCATTCAAGTCCTTTTTTCTTTCTTTTCCCTGAGAATAGAAATTAGGAGAAAATTCAAGCAGAAGGTATATTCCTAAACCTTTTGGAATGAAGATGTCTCCCACAGCTGCTACGTGTTCATTTAACATCTCCACAGAGGCTTCAATCAACCTCCTCCTCTAGTATCCTGCAAGCCAGAAGCACTTTGTGGGAAATGGTGGGTGTGTAGGCCGGCACAACAATCCTGAACAGGGATACAGGTGCTGTGGTGATGGTGACAGTGTTTCAGAGCTGAGGGACAGGCAGAAGGACAGTCATCCATGGCAAAAGCAGAAGAAATGGCATGGACTCTTTTCATATGCTTACTTGGTTACTTGCCTGCTAACCCCTGAAGGAGCTGGGGTGGAGGGTGGGGGTAACTCTCTTAAAAGACAGGGTTTGTTAATATACAAATTTAGACACTACTAATTTTTCTTCCAAACTTGCTTTGTAGCAAATTTAACACAGCAATTGTTAAAATATTTGGCAATCTCTTTTTCTAACTGAGAACCTGGCCATGCCATCCACCACTACCAACCTCTTCTGTTTGAAAAAAAATCTGAATCTACTGAACCTTGCTGTACCTGTGTCAAGAGCTGTATGCAGACCACAGGAGCAATAGAAAGGGAAGAGTCCTCAGTGTCTCCTGATAAGAGAAACAAACCTATCTGAAGGGAAAAGGCTGCTTACATGTGGTCCGGTGCCTCGCGTCCCAAAGGGTACTCAGCAACTTGCAGTACCTGCTCTGCGTAAGGATGAACAAAATCCTGGGTACATGGCAAGCACTGATACCAGCATCTCTAAAACCAGTCAGCACAAAGGACAGGCAGGCCTGGAAACTGCTCAGGCATCCATGTGGTGCAGCTCCTGGAGCATTCCAATGCAATAGCTGGGCAGCAGCATATCACAGAACACTGACTGCCCCAAGTCTTTACAAAACCAGGACAAATAATGTCCCCTTTCTGCCAGAGCAATGAGACAGAATGAAGAACACCTACAATTTGCAGCACCCCTATGTTTTTTTCTTAAACAGTTATTTCTTAATTAAGACAGGTCTGTGGGCCACTCAACTGTACTGGGACCACCACCTTGTGCTGCTTTGTCTGTCTGTCTGCTCTACCAGCTGTTGTTTCCTGACTTAGGCTGGATAGATGGCTCTGAGGCAGTGAATAGTTTCTGTTCTCTCCTGTCTGTCTAAGCTTCTGCAAGCACCAAATATTGACAGCTTTTGAAAGCACACGTGCAAGGCAGCATTTGTTCTCCATTAACAATGTTGTTAGAAGACTGCCTGTGCTGTGCTAGTCCCCACCACCCGGGATTTCACATTACTGACATGTAATTTACATAATTAAAGTATACAAAGAACATAGATGCTACAACTGTATTGAATACCCCAGGAGCTGGCATTTTGGACTGAAATAATGAAAACTGGCAGGCTTTCTACTAAGACCTAATAGGTATATATAGGTATATTCCATGCTAATTCTAAGCTAATAACTGAAAGAGCTGCCCCCTTCCCAGAAATTAAACACTGAATTGATGTGACCCCTATTTTGTTCAATCAGTAACAGCAGAGTATGCAATGCTAGCATGTTTCTACTGCTCATCTGCAGCTACAGAGACTTTTGCAACTTGCCTGCATGGGTGTCACACTTGACACTTGCCTCCATCTCTCTGATACAGAGGTGTCAGGTAATTTGCGGGATATAGTACACCTGTGCTAAAACCCAGACCCTGGCTGAAACACCTACAAAGCAGCATGCTCTTACAGCTCTTTTATGCACACCCTTCAGAGCAGCTTTACAGAGTCTGAAAACAAAACACAACCTCAGAAGAGTATTAAATAATAAATGGCTACAGAAGGGGAAAGACTAAGTTGCACAGGTAGGAAAGAATCGGAGGGATAATCTGAGATAAGACCTGCAATGGGACTGTTAGTCGACAAGTGGGGAAAGTATAAAATATCTACTCTAGATAAGATCAGGAGTGGATTTGTAGTGGGCAGAGAGCTAAATGGCCAAACTCCCTGCTCTTACACTGGCAAGTGCTGCAGAAGTGTAGTACAGCTTCCCACAAGAGGGATGCCACTCCCCTATGTGTTTTCTGAAAAGTAAAAAGCTCTAGACAAAGCAGTGAGCAGCATTTCATTAGCACTGGTCTCAAAACTCTGTATTTTGTGCACTTGTGGACACTTAAAAGCCACACATGCAGAAAAAATATATTAGAAAACCACAACAAACGACAAAGATTTTCTCCAACAACTTCCAGCTCTGCTTATATCTGATGTGCCCTTAGTGTTCCCTTTACATGCTTAATGAAATCATATTTCACCACAGAAGTCAAAACAGATATAGATCATTACCGTACTTCTGCAAGAAGTGGGCTCCAACATCGTAAGCAGTGTTAGAGAAAACCTTGGGGTGAAATGTAATTTCCAACCTATTAATCTAATTCAGAAAATACACAAACAAAAACTCTCCATCGGTCTCATGAGTTGTATCTCTACTGTTGGCTTCATACAGCCTATACACCCAGAAGTTATCAGGAACTCCAAAATCTGATTAAGTTATGCCCTCAGGACACTGTACCTCCAAAGTCTTTCTTCCACTACATAGATGACCATTTCAGCCTGTTTCCTCCATTAAGAAGTCTTAATAGCATTCCCACCCCAGGCGTGATGCAAAGGAAAAAGCTCCCCCAAGTAATGCCCTGAGAGCACATCCATCTAGTACAGCTAATAGGGGTTGGAATACTTTTGAGGATCAGGGTCGCAGCACATACTCATGTTCCCACACTGGATCAACTTACTATGTGTTTTCCTCTATTTTGCAAGTGGGGAGTAATAAATTTCACAACCATAATAACTTCCCATTTTCCAGAAAATATCACATATGCTATTTCTAGCAAAAATTGATTTGACATGTGCAAACACCTGTTTGGCTGCACCATCCTCACATAAGTTTTCAAAGGGAACCAGACCTTTTTTCCTGCGAATCTATTTCTCTCTAGCTCAAGGACAAATTTTTTCTGTGCTGCCAACCTGGTCTCTTTTAGTGCACTGACCTCTATTTCTGACACTTTGGTAGTTTCCTCAGTATCACTGTTCATTTGAGGAACACTAGAAAATATCTCTGACCTCTCTCAGAGTTTTCAATCCTTAAATGACCTTCATGTATCATTTTAATCATATTTCCCTGTAACAAATTTCAGATCATCATCCTGGTGCCCTTAAACAAAATCCTTTGCAGCATTGAGAACTTCTTAATCCTAACAGGGACTGGGGCACATAAACTTCTGGCCAATAGTTTCACTGATTTTCTAAAAGGTCTAGTCCTTAATTATATTATCAGGCCAACTCCTTGTTTTTTTTTTTTTTGCTAATAGAAAGGTTTTTGAGATTCTTTTTTCTTTAATTGGATTGACATATCCTTGGTTGTTTCTATGCTTTCTTATAAATCTTTCTTACAAATGCTCAAGAGTATAACTGCAGCTGCCAGACCTCTTCTTCAGCTATTCAGTTTTCAAGTCATACATTTGCAGCTGGTCAGAAAAAATAATCCCTCTACGCCTGGCAGGCTTCTGCTCAATGCTTCCTGGAAACCACAATGAATTGCTTGCAGTCAGTTTCAGCTAATACAGGCCTCCAACAAACACATCCTGGAAATTTTTCATCACCATGAGCTAAGCGAGGACATCCTTCTCAACTTGTATATACTGAGATTCAGCTTTTGCTGCAGCTATGATACATAGCTCACTGGCCTTCAGTTTTGAGGACATTATATAGATAAATGCTCTGGTACCTTCTCCCATAGCTTTGTGTTTAACATTAACTACTACCTGTCTGTTAAGACCTTGGTCCTTAGTTGCCATTTATTTCTCTAACTCTTCATGAGATCATGCATCCTATCTCTCCCGGGCATCTCTGGATGAATCTGATCTGAGGTTGTTCATCAGGACAGCCACAAAAAGCTATCTGCTTACCAACCTGCATGCTCCCTCAGTTTCTTACAGTAGGCATATCATTGACAGCTGGAATCTCCTTCGGATCTGTCTGTACAATTTCCCAGTTACTGTCTACCCCACAGAATTTACATTCTCCCTCGCTGTGGCAGGCATCATTATTAGCTTCTCCAGCATCATCCCAAAATACAGTTTCTCAGTGGGTGCCAAACACAACACAAATTGGTGCTATTTTTTCCAAAGTGCCAAGGAGATGGTTGATGGCAAGAGTACAAGCCAGAATTTTGCAGATGCCTTAATTATAGACAGATACTTGGAATTAAGGCAATGGAAATTTTTGCTCTCTCTGTGTTGCTTTAATTGTGTGGGCCTTAGACACAGGTGAAGGGAACCATCTGCCTCTGTCAATTCTTTCAGCTCCTACATGACTCCCAGAGCCTACTCAGCTCCCTCTTCATATCTGTTCTCTAAGGGAAAAGAAACTCTTCTCAAATGAGAGGCAAGAACTACGTGCCTTTGCCAACACCATTGATAAAGGCCGTCTGCAATTCCATAGGGACATCCACAATCTAATCTTTATTTCATTTCCTTCCACCATATCTGTCATCTTGATGCAACCAATAGCCTGACAAAGCATCTCTCAGAAATGATACTATGAGAAATTTTATCCTTTCCTCACTGTTATTTACCCAACAGGGATTGGTATCCCTATATTTTAAGTGTTGGCTGAGTGCATTGATCTCTTCTGTCTTTTTTTTTTTGTATGTCTCAAGTCAGTATGGAGCCCATGTAGTCAAAACAAAGAAGAGTTAAAAGTAGAACAGTTTTATAGAGAAAAAATATGCTATGGAAACAATATATGAGTTCAGAGCTTGACAGTAAGATATTAGAGGTACATAACATCAAATGTATCATTTATATCTCCCAAATTATCCACAACAAGTGCAATGATTACAAGATTGTCTAAAGAACTCCTAATTTATAGACTGATTGCATAAGATTAGCAAAATTTTGGTTTCTGAGGTGATGAGAACACAGTCAAATCATTAGATAAGATTATCTTTTCCCATATTGCAGGGTTTGTATTTGGTTCAGCTGCATATGACACTGGACCGCTTTCTGGGAGGGTCAAGCAACTTGCCTTTGGAAGTGGTACCTTTAATAATGGAAGTCTTGGAAACCAAAGAGCTTTCATCCTGAAGCCATCGTTTAACCTGCTGCCATAATTATTTGTTAATACTCAACTGTCACAGTGGTGAGGGGAAAATGGGAACAGGACAGTGAGAATTTTCCCTCTACTGAGGTGTCATTCTACTGGCAAAGCCCATTATAGGGTGATAACAAACCCACCTCTCATAGTCATAAAAACAAGTAAAAACCCATTATTCTTTTGCATGTCAAGGTTTAAGTCACATTGACAACTAGAATTTATTCTCAAATTTTTCAATACTTTAATCTCTTTTTGAGTTAAAAAAATAAGAACAGCTTTTCCCCCCAAATTTTTGTGAAGTGTCTGATGTTGCTTTGTGTCCCTCTGTCAACCCAATGAAATCACATTATATCACAAAATCCAAAACTTAAGTAGATTTTACTGACTATCCTCCAGGCAGCTTCACTGTTCATTTTTAATCCATGCAGAGTGCTTAAATACCACAGCGATAAGTGTTTTATACAGGCATATAGATAGATTTTGACATTGGATCATGAAACAGGCAGTCTTCAAGGGCAGCAATTGTAGAATTTCTTAGAAATTGCCATCATTCAGGAAACAAGACATGATTGTCCATCATTGTAGCTGATAGAGAAAATAAAAACTTGCAGAATAAATATATTCTATGACAGCAACTGTCATTGGTGAATTCTTTTGCCCGCCACATCAAAGATAGTGGATGATTTATGGAAGACAGTGGATTTCTGCTGACAGTTCTCCATGATTTCCAAGCTGCTAATAGAGTACAGATACTTTTTTTCAGTTGTCTCTAGCCTGGTCAACACTTTAATTTAGTATTGATATTTAATTTGTTCCTTTATTAGCAATCTGGTGACCCTTCAATCTCACTTACTAAGAGTTTAACAAATTATGTCTTTACTTATTAACGGAAGAAGAAAAAGTAAATGTGAAATAAATTGGGGAGTTCTATAACCAAAAACTTTTTTTTATCATTTTAGAGCTAGTTAAAGTTGCTAAGAGATGCAAGTACCTCCTGTTCCCTTTGTTTACAACCGGCAAGAAGACTTGAAGTAAACAATTTAAGGTGCCATAAATTTTATACTACGCACCGTATAAGCTCTACATTATGCCAAGAAGAAAGAAATACATATTTAATCTCTGCAGAGAGAATTTAGCCACTGCTCACAGCAAATGCTCTAGTGCAATGTCAAAAATAAAACCAGAGACAACCAAATCAATTCTTAGACTTTCTTGAAAAAGAAAGAAGGAAAGAAAGGAGAGAAAATAGATATGGAAGTAGTAATTGTAGAGTTAGATTTTCCTGCAGGTCATGAGTCTTAAGACCTGGAACCTGAACTTTAATTTCTAGCAAGTGTATTTCTAGCCCTTCTATTTTCTAAAAGAAAAAGTGAACAAAGTGCAAGCTAACCCAGTGAAGTTCTTCTGACCATCTGTTTTGCTATTTCCAAAAATAGCAAACATCTCTAATCTGAAAGTTATGGTAACTGCAAAAGATAAGTACGATGATTTTAATGCCCCCTTTACCACCTATTTCACTGTTGGGTTACTTTAGTGATGTCAGCTTCTTTGTAGCCCCAGATAATCAGTTCAGAAATTGCACAGCAAAATAAACTACATTAGGAAAGATGCTGCCCATAATACATAAATTTTCTACGTAATTCATTAAAAATCTATTTAAATGAAGCTGAAGCATAGATTCCTCTCTGTCAAAACAGATTTTCACAGCACGAATGGACCAGCACTGATCCTAGACAACCTACAATTGCTGTACAGAGACACTGTTATTTCTGCTTCAGAAGGCTCATTTTTTTCAGAATAGCAGGCCTTTGGTTTGATGGCCATTTTATATGTTGGCAACTTCAGCTTAAAAAGGTTTTGATTTTGTTTTTCTTTATATCAAAGTGAACAAATTCAGCTGACAGAATGACAGAAATGCTTTTTGGAAAGGAACCCTGGAGACCACTTAATCTAATCTCTCAAACCTAGATCAAGTCAATTGTGGATTTGTCCAGCCTAGATTTAAAAACCTCCAAGTGTGGAGATATTGCAACAATCTCTGTAACTTCTGTTATGGAATACTTCCTTCCCAAGGATGAAGGTTTTCTTAACATTTCATCTGAACCTTGCATCTTTTATCCACTCTTAGATGTGGCTTAACCCCACTAGCAACGAAGTACCACACAGACCCTTGTCACTTCCAATTTGCAGTAGGGAGAAGAATCAGAAAGAAAAGATAAATCTAATGAGTTAGGATAAGAACCATTTAATAACTGAACCACAACAAAATAAAATATTAAAACTAATAATAAAAATGTAATGAAAATAAACAGGGGGAGAATGGGGGATTGAGGGTGAGCGAGAGAGAAAGAGAGAAATATTAATCCCAAGAGAAAAAAGTGAAACACAATCCATCAGCTTACCAACTACTAACCAATGTCCAGGTTGTTCCTCCCCAGACCCCCCCCCCCCCCCCCTTTTTTTATACTGAGCATGATGTTCTCAAGAATGCAATATCCCTTTGGCCTGTTTGGGTCACTTTTCCTTGCTGTGTCCCCTCTCAGTTTCTCCCACACTTGCTCACTGGCAAGAGCATGGAAAGCTGACAAGTCCCTGATTTTGAGGAAGCAATACTCAACAATAACTAAAACAGTGTGTTGTCATCATTATTCTCATACTAGATCCAAAGCAGAGCACTGTAACAGCTACTAGGAAGAAAATTAACTCTATGTCAGCCAAAACCAAGATAGCCTTGCTTTATCACTTGCCATTCCTGGGAAGAGCCTGTACCTGTTATTTTTGCTAGTCAACAAGCAAATAACAGTTACTATTTCCTCACTCTACTGCCTCTTTTCACCTGACTAAATTAACAGAATTCCCTCAACTTTTCTTCATCATCTACGCCTTCTTGGTTCCTGAACATCTTAGAGGCCCTCCATGGTTTCTCAATGCTCCTGTAGAACTAGGAAGTCTAAACTCAATGTAATATCCTCACACAGGCTCAGCATGGCTGCACAGGCGAAAATGAGAGCATCCCCATGTCTGTTAATCACCCTTATATTGGGCTACAGGAAGATGACTATCTTATTTTGCTGGCTCACACCCAGCTATCTATTTAATACCTTAACCCCCAGGTCCTTCCCTTGGTGGGCTGATACTCTAAGAGACAGTTCCTGACCTGCACTGACTATGGATTATTTTACCACAGATGCAGAATGTTTTCCTTGCTGAACTTCATAGCATCACTGTAAGCCCAGTTCTCAAGTTTCTCGGAGTCTCTCAATGGAACTCCGGACATCTCAAAAGCACACATTCATGTGACCACTGCCCTTCAAGTCATTACCTTCCAGTCAAAACTAGAAAATCTCTTCTTGCTCATTAGGAACCCAAATAGTAGAGCACTAAAAGATGGAGGATAGATGAGACCACTGGAGAAGGAATCACTGACAAAACACAAAAAAGGCAAGGTTAGGACAAACACAGCTCTTGATGGACTCTCCTTATAAAAGGTGAAGCAATAAGGAGCAGAGCATCAAGAGCAATGCTTTCCTTCTCACTTTAATCACCATATTTCCATGCTATGAAGGGCAGCTTGTGGAGGAGATGGAACTAGTTGATGTCGCCTCAGTCTCCTGGGATGAACGTGGTGTTACATGACACCTTAACCCCTTTGCTCTTTCTATCAGCTCCTCTGTCAGAATGGGCTGTCACTCAGAAGATGAAATATATTTACAAATTAATCAACTTTGGCCAGTGACTGAAGAATTAGATTTCCACTAACAGGGATTCTGTCTGAGTGATGGATACACAGAACACTGGAGGAATAAAACACTAGTCTTCCTTGCCTCCCAAATCTGAATGCTCAGCAATCACACCACTTTTCCCATCATCAGTCTTTTTTTTTTCCTACACTGTCAACTCTTCTCTTCTCAAAGCCACTGAAATTTGTTTTAGTAGATGAAGGTATATGTGTAGTGAAAACAGTATTTGATCTCTGAAAATGACTCTTCAACTCATTAAACAGAGGTGCATTACACAGAGAGCTGTGAAAGGCAAAGCAGAGTTGGTGGGGAGGATATGGGATTACCTGAGAATTAGACTGAATAAAACAGTTTGTGATTTCAGGACCTGAAGCAGGGACAAACCTGCACAGAAATGTTCAAGCAGAAGCTGTCTATTATGTGGGCTGGAAGTTTCATTTTGTTCTATCTCATGTTAAAACACAAGCTGTTTGTCAGAGGGACTGTATGTGCCTAGCTAGGGAGGTGTTAGAGAATACAGGCTTGCACACAACAGCGTGGGAAGAACAGGTGAATGTTCTGATGGCGCTAACAAATCTGAAAATAAATTATGGGTGTGATGAGGTGCTCACAGAGCAAGGGCTAGCATTTAATCCGGGAAACAAACAGTGCTGCACAATTCAGACAGTCTCAGCAGAAAGGCAGAGGGCGGCTCGTGGCCCATTTCTTAGTCACCCATGAAATAAAGCTTCAGATGGTGAACAATGCAAAGACAGGCCTTCATCATACTGCTTGGTTTTCATACCCCCTCTCTGGAGTGAGAAGCCTTAATGACCTTAATTTTGCTGTGCAACCCGTTAAAGTGGCAAAGCAGAGGCCCAGACAATTTAAGTTAGCAGCAATTCATTTAAAGCAGACCTTACGGATTAGTGACACTTCAAGGATATAACAGATTACAAATAAAACAAGCTTACTTGCCTCGAAGAACAAAATACAATAAAGAAAAATCCAAATTCATTCGTCAAAGAGAGAGTTCATTATTTAGTGGAACGAAATTCATCTTCAAAATCATCAAACATTGGTCCAACAGAACATCTGATGTTTGTAAAGGTTTCTTATGTCAGCTACAGAACTGATAAATTTTGAGATATTTTTGAAATAATTATTGTTGTTTGCCATAATATGCTTACAGACTTAAATATCAATAATTAGGTTTTTCTCTCTTTGAAATCTCTTCAAGATTTGAAATGGCAACAATTATTTTCTTTATTTCCTGTTCTATATTGTCAGGTGAAACCAAGACGTGTTATGAGATAGCTACTGTGCTGTAATTCAGAGCTACATAATGAAACCTCTTTTATCTAATACCTGCACTTTTCTTGTTTGGTGGAAGGTATTTATGGGTTATTCTTTTTACATTTAGAAAGGTCATTAAAGCAGCACGTGGGTAGACAGCAATTGACAAATAATAATGCTGCATTGGAAGTGGGGTGGACAGAAAGCTATTCAATATTCAGCACACTGCAGTGAGTGGAGCAGCACAGTGCAGTGGGTAGGGCTGACCTCAGAGATCCAGAGCTGATTATAGTTAGGAGATTCTACTCCTGGGACACAAAGATTATAAAGATGAACTTCATCAAATGGAGTCACAGTTGGCCTCCCTTTGTCCACCCTTCCTCTCTTCTGGCAACAACCACCTGGGGGGAAGGGATGAGTGCCACAGTGCCACATGGTCTTCAGCAGCCTTTGGCAATTTAAATAGCTGTGAAATTTTGCATTGAAGGCCACCAGATGTCCTCTGGGGTGAGACCCCTTTATCAGGGACGGGCAGTACAGTGTGCCATATAAATGACATAAGCTCCAGCTAGAGCTTATTCCCAGGCATCTCACAAGCACATACACAAATACAGGCTTTTTCTTCCTGTCAGTAGAAAACAGGATGCATTAGCACTGAAGTCCAGTACAGGAAGAAAAGGCATGGAATGAACAGAGACATTTTCTTCTGTCATGTTACTAGGACAATAAAAACCTTGATGCTTTAAGTCCTTGCAGAGACAAATCTTCAGCTGCTCCCAAACATTTTTTAACACAATTTAGGAATTATATTTACCTAACATGAACTGTAAGCTGCTAGACTCTGTACTTTATCAACAATACTGTTGGCATGATTGAATAGATTTTATTGTTTGTAGGAATATTCTCCTACATTTCTCCAGAGTAGCAAAGGCCATGCAGTAAGAGTAACAGAAATGAAACTCTTGACCTGAAAAGTGGTAAAAACCTACAGAGAAACATGAGATCCAGTGCAGGTCAGTGACAGAAGTACAGAAAGAAGAAGAGGTTTACCAATTTACCAGGCCTTTTCTGTAAAGGCTGGTAAGGTAGCTAATGTGTCAGTGGATGTGTTAAGAAGGAAACACAATTATACTTTCTAGAGTAATGCCAGGCAATAATAATTTCCATGGTGACAGACTAAGCCATCACATTCAGAGGTTTTTTGTGGCAGGAGGGGAAGGAGAGGTGGTAGTCTGATAAGCTGTCAATAGTAGTTCATTATGTATTTTTGACCATCAGCCCCTTGTAGGGAGGGAAAAGCAGGCACCCAGCCAGGGCAGGTATATAATCTGATTGATGCTTCACATAAGTGGCTTTCAAAAACTTGACTGAGCATGAAATCTCATCATTAAAGTTTATGTCCTGAGTGAGTGGGGAAAAGAGAAAAAGAAGGAAAGAGACCAAACCAAAGGGAACTAAAGCTGACAGAACAATGGCAAATTTACAGCTAAACATCTACTTAAGCATGATTTCCAAAGCTAATCACCCAACATGAAAACAAGCTTCTGCCTCTGAAGGAAGTTAAAAATGAGGCTCACCCTCTCTCCCTGTGCAGTCACATATAAAACCAAGAGCAGTAAAATCAAAGCCCATGGGATCCCTGGAATGCAAGTATCTGCTCGGTCTATTTTACCAAAGAGTGTTAAAGCACTGTAGAATAATCAGGCACAAATAATCTAGGCTATCTATATCCATTTATTCCATGTTTAACCTGCTGCTTTTCTCTGGTTATTCAGAAGAAAAAGAAACTGTTTGAGTAGCTTATTGAACTCTGCAATTTCTTTCTTTCTATCTGCTTAGTATGAAATGGGTCAGAGCAGCGAGGAATCACAGACATGACAACACTGCATCCATAAGATCCTTCCTGCCAGAAACAGGAGTTGTTAAAGCTTCAGGAGTAAAAAGGCCTATCAAGATCACAAAATATTCTTACACAGCCAAGTCTCAAAGGACTGGGGAAGAGTAGAATATTTCAGCAAAATTCATTCTGATTTGAAAACAAATTGGTCTGCCTTGCTTTGCTCCCCCTTTTGTATTCTTTTTGAGTAATTATTCTAGCTAATGAGTTTACTGGCAGAAGTGTTCACAGAAGCAGCAATTTTTAGTGGCCATTAGAGATTATTTGTAAAGAATTTTTTAATCATAAGCATTCACTGTGTAAATGTGCTTCGAAGGCCTAGGCTCATCCCATCAGGGACTAGCACTGCCCTAGGTAACCAATATGTGCAATCACAGCTAATCAGTCAGCTCTGATTTCAAATATTCTCAATAAGCAGATCATGGCCAAGCTGCAACATAAAAAATTATTCATAGATATTATTTGACAAATGATTGTCAATACTGAATAATTCAAGAAGATCCTACATTGTTCATACACAATTCCCAGAGAGAAAGGAGGGTGAAGGTTGTTTTATAACTTCATGACAGATTCTTCCACTAGGGTTGCTCAAAACACTCTGGTGAATAACTCAGCCTCTCATATTCTTTCTGAAACATGAATGTTTGAATGGCCACATTTCAGGAGGAGGCACTGGTTTTTGGATGCTCCATTTGCAACCAGACAAGTAAATGAGGACCTGTGAAGGACACCAGGTAGAATTAATGGCATTGCTATCTATGCAAACAGTCTGTGACACCAAGCAACTCCTCAGTGGTGTAAAGTCATTTCTGCTGATGTTTGGCTTTAGCAAGTAGTTTGTCAGAGACTGGGAAGATTATTCTACATGCTTACTTCCCCAACTTCTGAAACTGTATTACTTGTCCTTCCACAAAGGCAAAAAAATATTCGGTTGCCCCACTCACGGTTAGTAAGCACTCACCACTGAAAAGAAATTTGATTGCTAGTCCTCCTGAGCCACACAACAATACTGTGGTTTGCTTTTTATTCATAAAAATGAAAAATAATCTGTCCAGGTATTACAAAGAAGCAGACGATGTATTAAGATGTGATTCTAAATCCTCAACAGTTTGTCAATAATACTATACCAAATAAATTAAGGGTGACAAAACTGCCATTTCATGTTTATTGTCATGTTATTTCTTTGAAAACATATCACCCCTAGCATCCCACCACAACTGTATCCAAGTCTGAGTGTCACCTGTCCAACACTTTGCACCTGAAGACTTGACTAAACAAGACTCATGAACACAGCACTGAGAAAAGTAAAAAGTTCAAGAAATAGGACATTAGAATAAAGAAGAAAAAAAGGAAATTAAAAAAGGGGTGAAAAAGAAAAGAAAAAAAGAAAAAAGGTTTAAAAACTTTTTAACAAAAACTAGTTTTTTTGTCTAGGAAAACCTGAGGTATGACAAGATAACAGTTTCTCATTATGCAAAACGCAGTGAAGACAACTGTGATCAATTGTTCTCCATGTCTGCTGAGGATAGAACAGGACGTAATTAATTTAATTTGCAACTGAACAGAATAAGATTAGATGTTCAAAAGAAATTTCTATCTGTAAGAGCAAGAACTAGAAGTTCACTACCTCAGGCATTTATAGAACCTCTCTACCAGCTTTTCTTAGAAGAACAGGGCTGACGAAGGTCTGTCAGAATGGCAAAAGCAACTTGCTCATTCCCTGAGCTGAAGGATGGACTAGAGAGCTTTTCAAGAGCCAAATACTCTCATGATCTCTGAAAGCTCTGCTCTCATGAAAATCTCCACCTGCCTTACAGGAGACCCCCTGAAGTACCCAAAACTACACCTCCCCAAAAGCACAAGGAGGGCTCCACGGGGTGTAGATACACAGTGTGTATCCACAGCTCCACAGTGTGTAGTTGCTGTTGTCACAACCCAAACCACAACGTTTTAGTCCCCCTCCCAAAACCACTTCTGTCTGCTTTGTGTGACTGTAAGGGTACAGTTTTCAGATGTCATGCAAAGAGTCACCTTGATACCTAAAAAAGCTGCCTGCCATAGATTTGAAGATGAATTAGATTGAGCTACAGGATGCTTTAAATGCAAATTTTGCATGATTGGAAAGAAAAGGGTGTTTTACAGAAGCATCTATTCCTACTCCTTCCTCACCAAATCAATGAGCAAAAGTACTGTAGATTCCAGGAAGAAATAAGATCTAGCTGCTGACATACACAAGAGACTGCAGGCTTCTGTAGCTATTATTGAGAGTTTTACCATGCCTCCCTGAGGGGGACTGCTCCTCTGCAGAGCCATTCACCAACACACTGATTCCAGGGAAGATTTTTCTCCAGACTTTTAAAAACCCTTCTTACCTCTCACTGAACACAGAGCGTCTCAGTTTGCCAAGGTAACATCATATGCTGCTTTTCTACCAATGACAACATAGCTTTTAAATATCTTCCCTTTTGCAAGTCTGGCTAACCCAGTGCTCTCAAATCTAGAAGTCCTACCAGATCTGCAAGCTCTCAGGTTTTCCCCCTCCCATGTTCCCATATTTTTGAACCCACTTGCAGACCCATGAAGAAAAGCACCACGTCTACTACCTATCTTGCATCCTGAATATCCTCTGTTCTTCCAAGACACAGTCAATTTTTTTTGTTTGTTTTTTATATTCTAGACAATACAGCCCATGAGGACCTACTCATGTTTACAACTTTTCTTAATTTTGCTCATATTTCAACCTCTTTTTAGCTGGTATTTATGCACATGTATGTGGTTAATGTTTCAGATTTTGGGGATGACATGTCTAAGTCCACAGGGTTTGTTAAGGTAAAATAATGTGCAATAAACAAAGCCAGGACATTGAAATGTTTATATTGAACCAAAGAGGAAGAGTTTCCAAGCCTGGAAGCCTATGCTATGCTGTAATACTAAATATTTTATATATATATAATATATACATATAACATATTCTATATATAAAATTATTATATATTACATATATATATATTATATAGATAATATATAATTCCTTCTTACAACCATCTATTCCCCTAGGTGTTGCTCATAATATTTTGCAAGCAAGCAAAGAGATGCCATCACTTTGCCTTTCACAGGATGTTCCCTGAAAATTTCCAGCCTCACATGTGAAGTCCTGATTTACAAATAGTGTTAGTAAGAGTATCTCCCAGCCTGTGAGGACTTGCAGATGAGCACTATACTTCTGATCAACTCAGTTTTGCCTTGGGTCAGGGGTGTTCTGCCTCCACGTCAAACAGTTGCTCTTGCTGAATTCCCACTGATGAGAACCCCCACTTTGTTTCCCCACAAGTCAGAGTCTGTTTCTGTAAAATTAGAAGCAGACACACAGAGAAATAACTCACTTGTTTTTCTCTGCCTCCCCTATTGCACCCTCTGTCACCCCACTACCAGTTCCAAGTGGTGTATCAATCAAAAAAATCCATAGGAGGCAAGTGGGAAGAAATAAGGCTGAAGAGATGGATCACATCCACAAATCCAATTACTGTGTTCCCCAGGCTTTTAACTTTAGTTTTTAATTTTTAGACCTAGTTCAAGTCAGTTAGTTTTTATTTATCATATAAGCAAGAAGCTCATTAGACCAAGTCTACCATTCCCAGTCACTCACATACAATGCAGCTGACCAACTCTTGAAAGTGTCCAACTCTTAGTAGGGCTAAGGATTTCATCCTGACATTTTTACTTATATTTGTTGAAATCAGTACTGCACTGTACTCTATGAAATTGTTGTAAAATCCAAGCCTGGATACCACGACCTTGTCTGCTCTGTTTCCCACCTGCATCAATATCAAGTTAAATTGAACTAGTGGCAATTTTCTTGTAAAAGTTGACAGTGCTATAGACCATCCTTCAGAGTGTTTCTGGGTCTAATGGGTAAAACATTATTCTCCCTGCAATAATTATGGGTTCTACAGTACTTTGAGGAAAATTGCTGTGGACAATACATAAACACTTCAGTGATGTGATCACTTGATGGCTGGTGCAATGACTTCTGGGTGAAAAGGGTCAATGCCACAATAGTTATGAAATGGCTGATAAAATTTGCATGATTTTCCAGCAATCTCATACACTACTGTGATGTTATAGGAAACGGGATGGAAATAACATTTCTAAAATAACTTTCATAACTAATTAATTGTGTTGCAGAACGAAAAGCCAGAAGCAGTCCTTCCCTATGGCTGTGTTACTGTCCAAGTCTACAGACAAGCTGGTGTGTGGGGGAGAGAGGGAGGAAGGAGAAAATGATTTATATGTAAGATCTTGGGAAAGTTGCAGTCATATTAATACTTGACAAGTACAGCACTTCTGCTCCTAAGCTCGTCTGACAGGTATTCTGCAGCCAACTCAGAATTCACCGGAATGTTCCTACCAGCAACATTCCAAAAGTCTTCAAATTGCCTCAAGCTGAAGGTTTAGGGAAAAAATGACACTTTATAGGTGATGAAGTGGGACTTGCAAGTACCACACAGGGAACCTAAGTGGCTGGACGAGGAGTGTGCTGAGCATGCCCCTGGTGTCAACCCCAGTGTAAGACCTGTTGACACACCCTGAACCCAGTAGAGATAGGATTTACTGAACTCCTTTTGCTCTAATTTATTTCTGTTTGCTTTACACATAACAGTGAGAGAAAGGAAAAGAAGAAATTGCATGTAAACAAGAATAAATAACCTCTCTTCCCAGTTACTTCCCTTTGATTATTATGCAACAACATTCATACCCTCTGAGGAATAAAAAGGAATCAAGAATTTTCTCAAGAGCTGTGATCACTTCTTCCATAGTTGACTGTGGTCCCCAAACTATGTATTGCTGCTTATTTTGCATACCCATCAGTGATCATACTAATTCTAAATGTCTCACTGTGCTGTTTACATTCAAAGGGAAGGTCCTGCCACTCACAGAACATGTCTGGCCCCTTGCATTTTAAACAGGTACCTGAAATTCATGCTGATTTATAGATTCAGTCCTTGTTTGCTTGAGGTGGAGTAACCCATCACATTTCCATTTTGAGATAAGGTGGTACTAGCACTCACAGAAGTTAGATTCGTTCTTAGTTCTCCTCTAAATTCTCATTTGCTTGTTTTAGAAACACCCTCATGCAAGAGAAGTTGAAAATGTATTGTTGCAAGCTAACATCAAAAAAGGACCAATTTTACTACCACCTCACCCTGCTTTACAGATGTATAATTTCACTTATTTAAGTGGAGCTACTCCAAATTGTCTGTGAGAGTACTTGTATGAGTGCGTGTGTGAGAGACAGAATATATATGCAGGACCAGCCCTTAGACCTTTCCAACTGCAGTTAATGCTGTACAAAATGTTCCACTCAGGTCTCATGTTTGGTGTCTTCTAGAAGCAAGCAAACCTCTCCTGCAGTGCTGCCTTCCCTACCCTTCCATGAAGCACAACTCCCTTAACTGTCAGGTCCCCTTACTTTAGGCACAATCCTCTCTTGATGAAAACAGATAAGCCCTAGGGCTGCTGAAGAGCTGAAAGGTTAGTAATTACATTGGCCTCCCCTTTAGCATCTCCTCCTTTGTAACTGAGAGGGAGGTGTAACTCAACAAAACACAGAATTACATGATCGCCATGGAAATGAGGGATGAGCACCTCTTGTGATGAAGACAAATGACTGGTGAGAGGGTTCTGTCCCCTCTCCCCTTTATTGTTTTGCATTAAATATCTAAAACTTTGGGATCTGAAACAAGTCAGGAATATTAAACAGACGTAATAGCAACAGCTCAGAGCAGTTAAATAAAGAACAGCTCACGTTCCCTCACAAAAGGCATTCAGAGGTACTTTCAAAATATCATCCTGGCTCAAAAAGGTATGGGATACTTCTGGTTCCCAGGACACTCCAACACTGGGAGAGCAGAGGGAGCAGCAGGGCAGCAGTGCTTTTGATACATTTGAGCTGCTTCTGTTCCAAATGAAATTTTGTTCTCAGTACGGAGCAGCATAAGGTGCAAGCAGGTGCTCACAACCCACGCGTTGGTAGGAGATGCCATGTGGGAGTAGGCTGCACTGTCATGATATTTCACTGGAAATTTTTATCTAACAAATACTATTGGGAAATTGGAATGTCACCATGGCTTGTCTGGGTTTTGTGCCCTGATACTTCACATATTTCCTACCCTTCCCCCACTTGATAATGGGAATTTTCCACTTCTTCCTCACCAGAACCCATAGAAATGTTCATTTTAATTTCTGGCAACTGAAACTGTTTCCTTCTACAGATAATGTCTAGTCTTGAACCCTGTCTGGAAAGAATCCTACAGCTGAGCTTCCCTGAGATTCCAGTAGCAACTGACTTCTATCTAACTTGCCTGGACACTCGACCTCAGAGAATTTGCTTGGTACTTTCTCATCAAGATGTGCAAATTCCCCTGTGCACTGAAAATTCTTCCCTTTCCCCTATGTTGGCTCCTCCCAGTGTGGCCCTCAACTACATCAAGCTGGGATACCTGAACAGCGCCAAGAACATTAACTCCTCAGGTAGCTTGAGATAATGAGTATATGCTATTGAAAGTTAAGGAATAAATACCTCCAAGTTGACATTGGCACATATAAAATGCTATGCAAGCAACTTTAAACCCATCACAGAACTGCTGTTATGGTGTAACAGTAAGTAGCAGGCGTATAGAGCACACAAAGCTCACAGTGCTATAGGTACTGACCTGTTCTACATAGATATATTTATTACCTGAAAACACAAACAACTCCTAAGGTGAAATGAGGCCTTTTGTGGATATGTGTGAGTTACTTCATTTTGACGCTTCAATGCTTCCAAAAGAATGAGGATATCTTGTTTTCATCACACAACATAATTGCTAATTTACTGATCCTTATTTTTGCCTCTCAGAAATCTGACACATCTGCAGCGATGGAAGGCAGGTTTTATTTCTTTGCAAACATATGCCTCTGCACTCGTACTGAACTATAAGCTCTAGTAACTCGTAATGCTCCACAGCTTGGATGCTCAGCTCAGCAGCTTCTGTACACACACAAAGCCATGTAATTACAATATAGTCCATAGATGCTTCAGACATGCAGAACTGACACAATTTGCAAGGAAACTAATACATTTAAGTCATTACAGCAAAAATATTATTCCACAAATGTGTGCATTTTGTAGAAGATGACTTGTCTGTTCATTTCCAGCAGTCTCCAGCTAGTAAATTTTCTGCCAGAGTCTTAATATATATATATGTGTGTGTGTGTGTGTGTGTGTGTGTGTGTTATATATATATGTGTGTGTGTGTGTGTGTGAGTGTGTGTGTGTGTGTTTGTGCATGTATATATAGGAAGTTTATAATTCATTATAAACAACACAATATCTCTTGTGAAGAACAGAGTCACCTGCCAACCTAGGACTGCAAACACAGCTCTGGCAGGTGTAATCAGACACCTGGTGAACGGATGGAAAACACTCTATTAGTTAAATATTATTCAAAACCCAGAAACATCTTCATGGATGTTAGCCAGCAAGTAACTCTGAATGACAACTAATTCTGAGGAAATCTTAAACTTGTCAAATCAATTCTCTTCTCCCAGTGGTTCACAAAATGGAACAGGAAACAACATCTGACACAGAGAGGTCATCATACAACCAGCCATCTCTTTCTAAAAGGCAGATACCCACAAGACTTCCCAGCCTTCTGAAATGAAGTAATAACAACAAAATCATATTTAGGAGCATACAGAAGGTTCACTGAAAGCTATCACAATTTGTCTCAACTTGAATAGGCTTAAAACACAGCTCCTGATTAACTTTCAAACTGTCAGGAATTTTCAACAGAGAGGTATTTTCTTTGGCATGTGTCTAATCATCAGTATGGGAACAGCTTTTGCTGAACCAGTGCTTAAACTGATTTAAATGTAGTAGCTTGGTATAGTGGTAGAAGGAGAAGTATAATAATCCAAGTAATAACTCCTGAAGGAGTAGCAGGGGCTTTGCCATATTTCGTACTGCCATATTCTCACAGGGGAAAGGAGAAAACAAGACAAGGACAATTTATTCCCAATCCTGTGAACTGTTTGCTGCTGGTAACTTTAAAATACCCTTCATCCACCTTCTGGGACCTGCCTGCGCTGCTCTTAAGACACATGGACAGAGCTGTGCCAGGAGCCCAGAGAGTTTCTACAGAAAGCAAACACACTGGACCTTTGTGTAGGAAGACTGCTCAAGCTCACAACTCAAGGTAAACTCTTATCAGCCTACAGGAAATAACACAATTACTAAAGCATTTATGCCATCAGCTGCTTCGCATTTCAGTGATGCTCCAGTGCCAGTTGTGCTTGTGTTCAGACTTGAGTGATGGCGGAACTAGTGTGATCCAGACAACAAGATTTGAGTAGAAGTCTTCTTCCTAAATTTTTTATTTAGGAGTCCTCTATGGCCTCTCCACTCTGAGACCTTGAGATTCTCCACAGTTATCTAACCAGCAACACCAGAAGGGTGGAATGCACCAAGGTGGAAAGATCCAGGTACTCCAGAAATTACTAATCCAAGAAATTTGTTTTTTCTTGCTCTAACTGGCTGCATCTACTTCTGCAGAAGTAGAAGAAGAATTGGATTTACTACAAATGCCTATGTGTTATTGTATCTTTTTTTTACCTTGGGGCAAAATCCCCACTTTCTGTGCAAAGAGGCAACAGTAATATTTCAGTATGCGCTTGCGCTGGCAATCATCACAGCATTGGAACATGAATTTGTAGTAAGCTGAGGACTGAGTCACAAAGCACTTCAGTTTCACCAACATCCCCAGCTATCCATCTGAGAGCTTAGGCAGAGTGCAAAACGCAGCTTGACAAATGGAGAAACTGATGCACAACCCAGGTCTCTCAGAGTGTTACAGCCCCTCAGTTCTACAGCCACCATACAGCGCTGAAGTCTGGAACAATGCCACCAAGGCCCCTAAGGGACCCACAAAAAAAAAAAAAAGAGGTAGGGATGGCAGAAAGTCCAAACTCACCCTCACCTGCCACTTAGCCCCACTCAGCACACTTGGGCCTGGATGTTTTTTGGTTTGGTTCACTTTTCTTCAGATGGACAAAACATACTTCTCTAACGCACACTCCCTTGTTCCACATGTAGCAGTGAAAGCTGAGGTGGATCATAACTGGGCCCTTGTCTCTCTGCCTGTGTTTGCCTGTGAATTGTTTTAATATGCACTAAGCAGCCACTTTCTTTGCAATTCATCTTCCTGCTTGCTCCCAGCAATGCCCCATTGTTTGGACACTTTGATGCACTAGTGTCTACGAACACCTTGCCAGCAGCACCCACACAAGACAAAACATTTCAAGACCTCAAAAGACTGACCTAGAGACATTTTTTTTCTTAAAATTGACATTTTAACAAAGCATCAGAAGCAGGAATCCTGCTTGGAGTGCTTTATTTCCATCATCCCTCAGCTCTTGGATTTAAAGGGACAAGTGAACATTTAAAGCGTCCCCTTACAGGCTAATCCCATCAGTTACATTTTCTGATAATTATTTGTTACCTCAGGTTGAGCTGCTCCCATTTTTTCAGTCCTTCTCACTGGACTTCATTAAGCTGTGGAAGTTATAAATAACTAGACTGCAGTATTAGTCTCATTAAAAATTTAGGTCCATTATAAAAAATCTGGACGATTCATATTATTGCATGAAAATCCACTAAATGTTTTTCTTTTTTAATGAGAAAATATGCAGATTAAGCGACTTCAGAGTCTTCTTTTTTCTGCAGCTTTGATTTTAATTTTCCAAACAAAAAGCAAGTTTTGAAGCCAGAAAACTTCACTGCCACCAAAAATTCTTTTCATTCCCTTGTAAAAAGAGATGGCCTCAGAATTATTTCCCCTCTAATATCTTCATCACAGAAATAATGATCTTTTCTTGGATTTAAACGTTACTTTGCATCATTTCAACTTACACAGTTCTCAGTTGCGCTACTACATAAAGTCTCATAAGAGAAAAAATAGCTTGCTACAGTGAAACAAATTAATCTACTTCTCCTACCCTATTTGAGTACCTTAACAAAAAACTGTACTGACAGAACAGGTTTAGAAAAAACATAAGATTTCATTTCCCATAATGATCTTAGGGGACTAAGTACCATAATCTGAGATTTATGTTTTGAAGCAACTCTATTGAATCTCCATTCATATGACAAATTATTGTCAATTCCAAAAAAAAAACCCAACAAAAAAACCCACAAAATCAACAAAAAAACCCCATCCTCTAAAAATAATCAGTATTAATAATGTTGACATTTTTCCCTAATTTTCCCCCTGAATTTCTAAATCTGTGCATAATATTTCTAGAATTTTTTCTGCAACCAGAACAGCAGAAATCTGTTTCCAATTTTTTATATTAAAAAAAAAATCAGAAGTTCTTACAAATATATTTCAGCTGTTGTGGTCTTTCAGGGCAGAAGGATGCTCACAGGGCTCATCATAAATTCATGTGTTGACAGCACGATGCCAAGAGACAGCACGCTGCTTGACAGACACCACTTCCCAGGAAAATGGGGAGCCATAGCTGACACCATTGGAGATGCTTCTGAGACATTCCTTAAGACAGAAAACTGCCTCTAAGGGGGCGGTGAAAATACGGGAATCTGGACACTACATTTTTCTTGTTAAGCTATTTTTCACCCGCTAGGTCAGAGCCAATGCAGAAGGAGCAGAGGTTACATTGCCAGAGAACAGCAGGAGCGAATTTTGCCAGAAGCAAAAAACAATTCAGCAAGGAAGAAATGATCCCCTCTTTTCCATCATCCCCCAAGCTTCCTCACAACTTCTCCACTTAGTGAAACCAGGCTCCCAGGCACAGAATTCCAAATATAATCCTCAGTCCCTTAAATGTAAAGACCATCTTCCCAAGTGTCATGGGGAAAAAACGTATTCCAGTCCAGCCATTTCAAGAGTTGGTGATAATTCTTGTTCCCAGGCCATTTCTAATGATGCCTCATTTTCTTCCAATGCCACATAACTTCTCTATTATCTACTGGCATTACAGCTCTGGATTTCTTGTTCTCTCTGATGGGACTGTGCAGGGACTTTTTAAATCCAGCGCCCGACAAGAGTTTCAGGGGAGACTGCCATAAAAAAAGCCATAGATTATTCTTAAATTGCATCTTCTAAGTCCTACCCAGTGGTTTTAAAATGGCCATCAATAAAGTATTAATGGCAATAGTAATAGAAGTGATATCTACAATTGGCCCTCTTGGACAAGCTGTATGTAACATATTCCCCATAATAAGGAGCTCTGCTTTGAGCCAAGGCATCAACCTTAATAAGCTGTGCTACTCCTACTGGTGCTACTAAGAGGTTGTTCGGACAGTTCATTAAACACCATTTTTTCTGCCGCTGGAAACCTAGCAGCACTAAGTATATTTGCTGTGAAAATGGCAGGCTCAGCAGCACATCTGCGGAAAGATTGTTGGAGAAAGGATTTCATTTCATTAGAATTGGCGGGGGTTTTTTTGTTTTATCAGATTATCATTTTTAATCGTGCATCTAGTTGGATAAGGCAGACCCCTCCTGTCAGAGCAGCCCACAAAACTACTTATGGCACAGTGCTACTGAAATGCAGTTGGTTCCACAGCAGCAACCAGTTAGGAGGGAAAGCATAGAGCAGTCTGGCTGAAGAGAGAAAAAGGAAGCTACAGGCAATGTAACAGAATCTACCACTATTGCCACATGGATTCCACTAATGTGATTATTTCCCTGCCCATGCTGTGTAGATGGCTTTCAGGTCTTTTCAGAAGGAGCAGCCTCAACCTGTACTGCAAGAGCCTGACAGCAGGCAGCTGGAACAGGGTGATGATACCTGTGCTAGATGGGACTGAAGCAGATACCCTGCAGAGAATATTTTAGTCTGCCTGAAAATGGCCCATGAGCGATCTGTGAACTGCACATGGCTGGGCTGAAATTCCTGAAGAGTGAATATGCCCCTGGGCAGACACATTGGGCAGAAAACAGGTAGGAAGAGGGTAGATGGCAGATACACAAAGAAAAAAGGAGAACAGGCAGCTCTGATTGGGGCTTACACATGTCACCCCCCAACAGTGATTCTAAGGAGAAAACACAGACCACTGTGACATCCTCTCCAAATAACATTAACCCTTCAGAAAGAAAGAAAGAGGGAGCTAGATGATTCAGTAATTCTCACAGTGTGTTTCAGGCTCTAAAGAGAAGCAGATGCTATTTCCTCTCTCTCCTTGCTCATCTCCTTCCCTTTCAAAAACAAGGAGCCCTGCAAAATCATTCTCTCCACACAGAACAAATAGTTCATTAGTGTTTGCTTTTATGAGAGTAGGCGAATAGATTTTGTACCTTGTTGGATCAACGTTTGTGCCAATTTTTCAAGGCTGCCTTGCTGAACCAGATGCAATAACATTTTATTATATAACACAGAATCCGAAGGGATACTCAGCATACACTGAATTAGCATAGGCACAAATCCCCTGTCTGGTTGCACTGAAAGCTGCACTATCTCTGCCAAAGCCCTTGCAATCTCCATAGTCAAGAAAGGAATAAGGGCTGAGAGAAGAGGGACAGTGTGACCAAAGATGTAAATAAATTATGTCCAGCTTGGATCTTGACAACTTCAGTTTCCTTTGATTTAGCTTCCCCACCCACAAGGAGAGAATGGAAACATCAGCAACAGCTCCTGGACATCCCTGGTAGTATGGAAGAGCATACAGCTCCTCGGAGGGGAATGCTAGGGAAACGGATGGGACTGCCTCGGTACCAGCTTTAAATAATCGACATATTGTGACTGCACAGACAGACTCTAAAATGGCTTCAGTGGGAAATAGATGGCATGACTAAAGAAGGGAAAAGAAAGAGAGATGTGAAAAGGAGCAGATGAGAGGGATGTGAAGTAATGGGAAAACGAAAGCAAAAGTTTTGCAACATTGGCTACGCCAGCTCTTTGGCAGGGGTTCTGTGAACCCCAACGCGCTGCTCAGCCTGGCCATTTCCAAAGATGGATTAGCAAATTAATGTAAGCAGAGCATAAAGTTGCTGACTGTGGTGGTGTTGAGTCACCTTGGGCCTCATCAGCATTGCTAAACATTGCCCGTAACCTTTCCATTATCACTGAGGGTCTGCACAGCACCAGGACCCAACTGCTCCAATAATTTCAATTACTTTCCCTGACAAATTTTATGTTTCATGTATTTTACTGGCCTGATAATTATGATTTCTCTCATTTCTCGCTATCGAGCTTAATGGGTTCCAGCACAAGTGTACGGTTTCAGAAATGAAGTTCCACTTGAATTCACAAGTTATTATCTACTTTCGTTAATGGAATTGGAAAAAAGAGAAAGAGTGGGAAAGAGATAAAGGATGAGTAGAGAAGGGAAAGCACAGAGGAAGAAACAGATGCTCACACAGAAAAAAAAAAGGACTGAATAAAAACATATTGACAAAGGGAAAAACAAGAGAGAAAGAATGGAGACAAAGTTAAGACAAAGATGAAGCACAAGGATGACAAAATCCAGAAAGAATGCATGGGAGAATGAGATAAAGACTGAGACAGAGAGAGACAGACACAGAAAAATAGGTACACAAACAAATGAGAAAGAGCTGGGTAAGGATCAGCACAAATGAGAGTGGAAAAAACAGCAACATTAAGAGCGTTAAAAATGCTTTCTTGTATCATGACTAAAGACTTGATAGGTTATCTCAAGCCTTGAACAGGCAGCACTTGGCTCTGCATCTTCTCCTACTGACCACAGAGAAAATTATTAATATCCCCAAAACAATCTTGCTGGCAGAGGTACATGTCCCAGTTAGAGTTAGCTTGAAATTAATATTTGAAAAAGTGTTAAAGATCCTGAAAAAGAAAAAAAAAAAGAGTGTAAAATATGCTCCTTTTTCTATCATGGACCTGTCCTTCAAAAAAATTTAATCAAATTTGTTGTCTCTGCTGACCAAAGTTGTTACTGCTTTTCCTTTTGATCATCCCTGGAGTGCCAGAAGAGGTATACAGAGTGTGCTGGAGCTATCATTATTTGCACATAATCATCATCAGAGATGTTTAAAAAAAGGAATGAAAAAGCTAAAGTAGCAATTAAATACCAATCCCAGGCATGGCCTTTCAGCAGTAACTGGCATCTTTTTTTCCCATTTATGCCTCTGTAAACATCTACCTATATTCAAATTCCCACATTTCCTCCTTCCCTAGCAGTACACAGACACTCAGTATGAAAACATTGCCCTAATGTCAGTGAAGAGAGAATTTACAGCAGTGATGTTAGAGAGGTGAGAGAAGAATTTTTCTTTCAAACTTTTTCTGTTGTCTAATGTGGTGAGTATATCTATCAGGAAGACTTTAGAAGCTGGAAACCAAAGAGAGATTTTCTGCAAGCTGGAGGAAGTTGCTAAAAGAAAACAAACATCCCTTAATATTGCTGTTTTGACAGCAAAACATTTTAAAAAGTTAATGACCCATTTTACCAGAGATGTTTATGGAGACAGTGTTCAACTCTCCAGCCCAAGCCCAAAGGCACAGGAACACAAATAAGCTGGTTTGGGATGCAGTGCCACTCAGGTTGCAGACCATCTGCAACAGGGTTAATGTCATTGGAGCACTGAGAGGAAGAGCAGACATCCAGGATGCCATCATCTCCTGCCATTGTCATGGTTCACCAGTGGAAAGGTGCTACTCTGAAAATCACTTATGAGCAAGCCTTGAATGTCATGAGCTTATGCATGGCCTTGAGTAGGACAGAAAAGTGAACATAACGAGCAGAGCTATAACAGATAACAGATATCTTAGTCTAAAGATTTATTTTTTCCAGATCTTCAGGCAGGTATGCAAGTTAATAATCTAAACCAGAAAATCGATGCTCAAAATTTGCTCCCAAGCAAACATTCTAAAAATCCACTTCAGGTCAGTCTTCCTTTTTTTTTCCCCAAGATTAAATCATTCAACGAATTTCTCAAGATAAAAAAGCATTCCAAAAAAGAACAATTGTTAAAACTGTATTCAAAGATATCAAAAGGAAAATCCTAATTATCCTTCTAAATCAGTTTTACAGGAAAGAAAAATTTCTAATGGAAGAAATTTAAAGGAAGTTTTTATGATAATTTTGAATGTTGTTATGAATTAATTATTTATGTTCCGTTGGCAATACCTGAGCTGTTTTCAGTAAACCTGTAGATTTTCCTCCATCTGTGACAGCACTTGGTCAGGCACTAGAAAAATTTCCTTCCCTCCTAAAAGCCTCTAAAATGAGCAAACCCCAAAATTTAAATCAAAGGCTAGCACTGTTAATGTGTTAAGGGAATGAAAATAAAATAATAAAGGATAAGTCTCTGCTCCTTGCAGCATTTTTTCATTATTTCTGATATTAAACCCTTGAAAGGCTCAAACAAGGTTTGAATCAGAGCTGAATATCTAAATGTAAAACAGTACACCTGGATCTGAAGTGAAGCTGTGGCCATTTCACATGTATGGATCATTGAAATGCCAAGGAAAGGTATTTCCTTGGAATCTCCTTGGTTAGGAGCAGTGATATGCCAAGTGATGTGCCAAGGAGGGATACCTTGGGGAGAATGTCCCTTGATGTACCACCAAAAGGAGATCCTTCAGGTGATATCTCCACTTTCACACTTCTCCCTGAATATAGTTTCATCCTTCCTGCTAAAACAGCAACACTGCTAGGCCTCCCTAGTAATTTAGGAAATACCACCTAAATTCTATTTTTTAACTTTTCAATGGATCATCTTCTTACGCAGAACATTTTAGGTCAATCCACAATCCCACATTTTCCAACAGCAAAGAAGACTCGGTGATGCAACTTTTTTTGTCATTTTTGTTCATTTGCACTTTGAAGTCCTGCAGAAAGGAGTGGTTGCACCAAAACTGATAATCTTGCAGGGTTTTTCTCTCACATTCTACACACTGATGTTGAATGGAGGCTGGAACAGTCAAGAGAGAGCTCTTCACCCTTTGTATTCTTTGTCCTGATACATGTCTGGTCTTTCGACTGGCAGTTTAGGAAGGAGGGTAGGGAGGGATTCTGGATAGATAACACTTTCAAATATGGAAGAAGATGTGGAGATTGCACAAGAGTTTTATGATGCTGGAAACGTGGTGAGGTCGCCATACGTACAAGGAGTAAATCACACAGGATTATCTCATTCCACAATGCAGAGATTGAAGATATGCAACTCTAAAGTTATGTAGCAACTGCTCAGCCACAAGGATTTTGTAAATGCTCAAGAACAAATTTGACAATGGTGTCTTGAAAGCTAAATCCTTCTCGACTGACACCCCTACCCACTGATAACTTCTCAGGAGAGGTGATGATTTAGTGAAGGCCAAACCAAATACCTTGGCATAGCCTACACAGTATCCCAGGAACCCAGATCATCCCCAGCGAACAGAATCATTAGCTCCAACATCATAGGGGGGGCTAGAGGCTGCCATCCCATGGGTGACAACTGAAACCTTACTATTCCTGTTCCAGGAAGGGGAAGAGATCCCCATAGGATCAGGCTTGCAACATCAGTGGGTAAAATGTGGAAGGCAAGGGCAACCCTGGCTCCACTTGCCAAAGCAATCACCTGTGGTGCAGGGCAATTCTGCTCAGTTGATGCCTTTGACTAGTGTCAGTAAACACATTCTGTCTGGGTAAGTACAGAGACAGCTGGAATCACTTCCTGGGGCCCACAGAGCCACACAGTTTGCATTTTCCTGAGCTTGATTAATCACTGTTGTTTATCTTCCCCCACCAGTAGCCAACATTGTTGTTAATTTAGGTTTCTAGCCCAACAGATTTACATGAGCAGGTGATTTTCCAAGATCGTCTACATAAGAGGAGAAAACTTTAAAATATTTACTAGGCTTGTCAGCAGCACCTGAAAAACCAGTGTAAGGGAAGCACATTCTTTATTCCTCAGATTCTCATCCCTCTGCCTAAACCTGTCTGCACACTCCTGTGGAAGATACTTCTCTAGCACTGTATTAAGAGTTAGTGAATTTGGATTCTGTTTCTTATTCTATCAGAATTTTTATGAGTGATTTACACACTGCCTATTTCCCTGTCTGCAGAATGATCTTTTTAGTAAAGAAGAAGAAGAAGAAGAAGAAGAAGAAGAAGAAGAAAAAGAAGCAGAAATGTTATTGAGCCTTAACCTTTTGCTTCTATATATTGGAGAAAAGAATTTCTACCCTTATTGTACATTTCCTTGTCATGACTTGCCTAAATAATAAAATCATACCTTCCAGCTTCTCCATTTTCCCACGCTCCAGGATGTCACCTTGCTGCAACTGCTTAAGGTTCAAGTGTTCAAAAGAACTTAGCTGTCTATTTTCCATCAGCTTCAATGAGGACACATTATCTGTTGATTTACTTTTAGGGCTGTATGGCTCTAACTGTATGACTGTAGGGCTCTAACCTCAGCCTCCCAAGTCTAAGCATGTTATTGTCCTTTGGATACATTTGTGAAGGACTTTGTTCTCAATACTTTAGTTCAGAAAAATCTATTAACTGAGAGCATATATGTTTGCAGAAACTATCTTCATTCCTCCAGCCACTTCTAATGAAGTGGTACTTAAGAAATATAAAGCAAAAGCATAATTTTAGAAGACAGGAAGCAGCTTCATCCCTATAACCCTATGCTTGCACTTTACGTGAAAGATGAAGGCACCAGTTAGTGTTGAGCTCCTGGAGAAAAGGCCTTCTCAGAGGACAAGTGGACATTTTACAATCTTTGGCTTCACAATATTGCTGTCACAACATTGCTGCCTTTATTACTGCAGTCTATAGAGACCAGAGTCTAGAAAGAAAAATCACAGCCTCCTGTGTTTTTGACAATAACTGCTAGCCCCAAAAAATTAGGAAGAAGGGGCATGGATCTTTGCCTATATTTGTGTGTTATAAGAAAAGAGAATGGTCATACAAGCAAGGACAAACCCATGTACCTGAAGACAAGCAAACATTTGTATCAGCTAGCCAGGAAACCCTGAAGTGCTTCACAATGAATGTTTTTATTTTAAAAATCTGACATTTAACAGCCAAAAAGAACTATTATCTGCAATCAGAGTATATGTAAAGCAGAAGGGTTAATTTTATACCCTCCTGTATAAATAATTTAAAGAGTTGCACTTACTTCACAACATCTTCTATTTCGAGAAGTCTTGGGGATTTTTGATGAAGCTACTTCATTTGCACTGGAAAACTCTTGCTTGGAGGGCCAGAAAGAGAAACCTTGTTTGTTGCAGTAATTTTCAGAGTCTGTCAGTAGACATCAGCTACCTGGAGGAAGGCATTTACTTAGGGAGTTTGACTCTTCTCGGGATTTCTGCCTGACCTTGTCAAAAAGTAATTGGTGATATGTGACCTGCAGATTTAAAAAGGGTATGTGACTTCTGTCCCTGCTTCTCCAGCTGGCCCTGACAGAGGGAGGCATATATGAGAGAGTAAGAACACCAGTGCAGGAACAAAACAGAGCTGCTCCTTCCAACACTGAAAAAATGTAAAAATAAACCCCGTTGGAGAAACTCTCATACCCTCCTTCTTCTGGCCCCTAAGCATTACTCTGGATTTTTGATTTCTAGATGAAGTTAGAAGGACACAGTTCTAGCCAAACAGATACTTAAAGGAAAAGAGCAAATCATACCCCAGCAAGTTTCAGAAGCAGCAATTTCAAGAGCAGATTAATAATGCCACAATGAGCATACATCATGTGAGCACATGCATGAGACAGGATAAAATATTCTGACAGGCAGAGCAAGATGATGAGTATCATCCTTCTCCCTTCCCTCCCTTCATTCTGATTAGGTGAGGAGCGAGAAACGTTCTTCCAATTAGTTGCACCCAGCCTGCAATACCAGTGAAGCATTTTGTTCATACGCCAGGACTGTACCTAACAGCCCCAAAGCAGAGGTGGGAGCCATGGGTACACTGTGCACAAAGGTGGGAGAAGGCAACAACTCAGCAATTGTTCACCACTGACCAGCCAGAGACACAACAAGGTGGAAAACAAGGCAGCAAAAACAAAGGTCTTGGCAAGAATTTCTGGAGACAGTCTTATCTTTCCACCAAAACCAAAGCCTTTACAAGACACCTGGCTGACAAAATTTTGTCTCATTAGTTCAGATTTGTCCCCTAGAGCTCTCATATTAAGAGGCTTGGTGTTTTCATACAGGGTCTGTGATCAGGAGCTGAAGAACAGGCTTGAAGCCCCTTGGGAGTAGAAGACCGTAGGATCATGAGCACATCTTGCATGCTCTTGTGTAAAACAAAATAGATATGTGAAAACAAAAGACTACCGACTACCAGCCCCTAGGGAATTGTGGGTGTTGGATCTTGAAACATACTTTTTCTAGTCTTCATCATTCCCTGCCTCTGCCTGAATATAAAATAAGAACAGGAATGGAATCTTTTACCATCAAATCTTGATCTGGTGACAGTTTTCTCCACTTGATGGTTGAAAGTGCTTTTGAGTTTCAGGCTTCCTTTTATCTTGTTTGCAAACAGAATGACGTTTCTGTCATTTCAGCCATTTGCCCTCATCATCAAAATAGTGATGACAGCCATTTCCTCAAACTATGGGGCTAAGAGAAAGGAGGGGAATGACAAATTTTGGAAGATGGCTGTGTATGTAAAAGTTTAATCAACACAGAAACAGAGTGCTGCTATGTTCAGGAATGCTGTTCATCTCCCTAAAACATCCAAAGACAGGCAGCAGGGAGCCTCTAGCCACCATTAAACCTTTTCTGTGTCCTAGAACCAGCAGCTATAAGATAGTTTTGACCTGTCACATAGATGTAATACACAACAATTATGTTTCTCCATACTGGATAGACCCATAGAGAGGTATTAATATGTCTTTAATTAATTATCATTACTACAGATAGCTAATAAAATATCCTATAATTCAATTTAAGATGTCTGTTTTAGGTAGCTGAAGGAGAAGAGTATAATTCCAGTTGTCATTTTTCGTCTGTATGAATGGGATTAATCAGATGTGCTCAGAGTCAGAAACCAGTTCTGAGCAGCTTTTCCAGCAGGGGGACCTGAGCGCTCACCGTGCAGTAAAAGGACAATGATGCATTAGAGCATGACCTTAGGTGAAGCACTTAACCTCTTTGTGCCTCATTTCCCCCCCATCTGTGGAAATAGAAATGGCATTTACTTAACTAGCAGGGGTACTGTGCAGCTTAATTCATTACTGTGACTTTGAGAGCCTTGGATAAAAAGGTGCTAAGAATCAGCAGGGGAAGGAATGACACACAGGAACATTACACATAGGCTGGTGGAACAACCTAATTGTCAATTCAAATATGCACTACTTACATGGATATTTATTATAATGGGTATTTTTGTTGGTGGTTTTGATTTGGGGTCTTTATTTGCGTTAATGTGCTGTATTACCACTCCCAGGAAATTCTCTATTAATCCACAGGACAGGGAACAACACTCGCTTTCCATACCTTATTCCACAGACACATCCAAATGTTGATAGAGAGGGACTATCTCCAAGCCAGAGATTAGACCTCAGCTTGGTGCTTCTGTCAGGACTCTCCTTGAGAGAGAGTTTACAGTTTGGGAATATGCAGTTTGCACAGATGCCCATGAGGTTAGCCAAAGCCCCAAAGTCAATAAAATCAGTGGAAGGATTTGTGTTTGTCTCAACATTCCTTGATTCAAGAACAAGGAACTGATGCAAAGCCTACATATTCTCCTGAGACACCACGATGAAGCAGCTAACAACATTTCCTAGGCTGCATTCACATCTGTGACACAGAAGTATTATTGTTAATACTCGTATTACCAATCCCTAGAGCCATCTAGCTTCCCAGCCTCTATTTTAATTCCTAATGCCCTGCCTAGCACAAGTTGTGGGAAAGTTGGCTGACACCTGCGGTATCAGTCGCTAATATGACACTTGGAAGTTTTAAAAGTACAAATTACGATGGCTTTGTTTCTAATGATGCTAATTAGGAGGAAGAACTGTAGGAACTTGTATCACCCAGAGAAATCTAGCTGCTAATTCTGGACACATCTCAGCATTATAAAACTTCAGCCCATCCTGGGGCTGATTTTCATCCTTTGCTGCTAAAACACCACTCTAACTCCACAGGCTCCAAAAGGACATGCTTGCGTCCAGCACTTAACATCAGCAAGAAGAGAAAGTGAGCCCCCGATTTTTTACCCCCCGCCCCATCCCACTGTCTCTTCTTGCTTGTGAGAAAGACCTTCCATGTTTGGGTGAGAGAATGTTGTGTGCACACCTAGTGAGTAAACTGCTCTTTGCATTGCTCAATATTCCAGCAGCAGGGCTTTATAAATCTAGAGATAGGCAGGGCAGCATCTAAAAACATGCTCTCAAATTCCTTTATTTATCTGACTGGAATGGGAGGTCACAATAAGGCATGTTAGTAAAAGGTTCTGCAGAACAGAGTACTGTTTAACGTGTCAGAAACAACAGAGTGTTATAACCTCACTTTGGATAAACACATTTTATACCACAGACGTTTAGGCAAATAATGTTTGGCTATATTAAGTAATGAATAATTATATTAAAAGTAAATTAAATGTAGAAGAGAGGCAAGAATGAATTGCAATTTGAATATTTCATCCCCTTGCTATTTGTGCTATAAATAAGTGTCCTAAAGACAGTCATTATTCCAAGTCTACTAAGAAGCAATGCTTTTTCTACTTCTAACTCACTGATTTCTAAAGCTGAGAGCCACACCCCTAGCTTGTTTTTTGTTGTTGTGGGTGGCTTCTTTTTGTTGTTTTGTTTTGCTAGGGTTTTTCCTCTCTGGCTGTATTTTTAAAGAAAAAAGAAGTAATCTTTCCAATTTTTTAAAAGCAAAGACAACATGGACCAGTGCATCCTTATGAATCAAATAGACAAGGCTTAGGCTTACTGTGTTTTAAAACCACATGGTTTCAAAGCTCATTATGCCCTGGTTCCTTGGATGCCCAGCTTTTCAACTGAACTTCTCGTGCACATGCTTCTTTTCTGGATCTTCCCTGCTATGGTAGGGATCTCACAGAAGGACTGGATGGAAATCTTGTTATTTAGCTATTTAGTTAATTTAGTTTTGTCAACATAACTATCCCTAATAACTATTTATTTAGTTACTTAGTTTCCTTGCTTTTTTATTTGATGGGAAGACAAGGGAGATGCACTTGTGGAAAGTTAAGGATGTTTGCTTACCAGATACAGACTCCGAAAATGTTTGCACTTCTCTGTGCCTTGAAGGGCCTGTGTAGTGAAAGCAGCCTCCCTCATTTGCATGTGAAGAGCACATGAAGCTAAGCAGCATCTCTGGCTGTGCATTGCCAAGTGCTCTCCTCTCTCTTTTCGGGATTATGAAGAGCTCTCATAAACTGTCAGACTGACACCTGCGGCGAGCAGCACTCGGGAGTGTCCAAGCAGCGCGTGGTGAGAGCACTTTACCATGCCAGAAAGGAGGCAAGGAAAGCGGGGGAGCCCTTAAAAAGGAACGAAATCCATACGGAGATAGAGAGGTGCAATTAAGAGTGGCTGGCACTAAAGGAGAACCTTTTTCTCCATTTTAATTTCTGAATTGCTAAGGAAGCATAAAAAGCACCTGCATCTACATATCTGAAGCAGAAGGTAGCATTTCCTTTTAGAGCAAAGGGGTGCCAGGGACTCTGGTGTGCCCTTCTTGCTTCTCCTGCCATAATGTGCTGTCTAGCATTATATTCTCAAACAGATTTCAATATTTAACAGGGAGAGCTCCCACTATAACCTTTGTAATCCTAATGATAAAGCAGAACTTTTTTCTCTCTCTTTTAAAAAATTTATGCACAAAGAAGTACTGCTATGTCCTTGCTGCTTTCCAGACACTTGGAAAGACAAGATCCCTGCCTTAGCGAACATTTTAAGACTGAAATGCAAGCAGGGGTTATCAGCAGAAGAATTCACATGGAAACTTTTTACACAAAGCTGTAAATCTCTCTGAGATTGATACAAGAGATTTACACTCCCAATATACAGTGATAAAGGGCATAAAGTTCAATATTTTTATATAACATTATACAAGCAAAAATAAAGATGCAAAGGGGCACATGGAGGGATCCACTTTTCCCATAGTGTATGAACAACTCTTCTGGTATGTAGCAGAATTCTTGACCTGGAGAAAACCAGTCCAGATGTGCCAGTCCTAAAGGAATATGGGAGGGAGAGCGTGAGTGTTGTGGTGATGCTACAACTCCCAATGCTATATGACAGCACAAATTCCTCAGTGGGGAAGAAGGATTTAGATCTCTCCCAAAGATCATTTATTCACTTTGAAAAGTGACAGACTTAACTCCAGCCATTTGAGAAAAGCAAAGGAACACTGGAAGACAATAGAAGAGGTGGTAAAAGTAACTGTCAAGCTCAAAGGTAGAAGACTAAGACTTATGTTCAATTGTCAAAAAAGATAACTAGGAAAGTTAGCACCGCATGGTAAAAAATATTAGAAATGAGTCAATCTCTGGGGAAAAGAGCAAGTCAAAGTAGAAGGAGTGCCAATACTAAAGTAGCTCTTTGGGGATCTTTCTGAGTGTATCTGAGTGACTGTTCCACTGAAAGTTGGGTGAAAACTCAACTGTTTCAGGAAAAATAACAAAGGAAGCTGAAAGGCAGAAAAAGGGGAAACTAAAGAAAGCTGATAAAAAAACACCTGCGTGTATGACTCTCCCAATTTATCAGATCAACTCATAAACACCTATCTTCCCTCTTCCTCTTAGAATCCTGTTTGCATGACCTGCATTCAGGCTTACCATGGGAAGACATGAATCAGTGGACTGCAAAGCACAAAAGAGGACACACGTGAGAACAGAGAACTTTCTCTGTGGCCAAGCTCACGTGTGTGAGAGCTGGGACAGGACCCCGTGTGTAAGAGGTAGCAAGTGACACATACATGATATTTCAAGTGTTTCACTTAGGAAAGGAACTCCATAATATTCCCCCTGAAACAGGTTGCTCCCGGGTGTTTAACGAATGGTTGGTCATTTAATGGCCCGAGGCAAAGCCAAGGAAGGTTAACGCACTGACAAAGCAGACATTAACTATGATAACAACAGTTTTCATGGAGGATCATTGCTATTATAAACCTTATTCAACACCATAATGCCAGCAGTCATTCCTTACTTTTCCCTCATCTTTCAAATAAAGTTAGTGTCTTCATGATGCAGCAGAGCAAACAGTGCAGCCAAAATCCGAGACCTTCAACTTTTAATAATTGCCTGTTTGTTCAGGTACAAACAGTATTGGACTTTGGCTGGAAGATAAATCAGCACAAAGAAAGCTCCATTTAAACAGAACTCCACAAGCACCTTTTATCCTGAAGTAAGCAAAGGTAGAGAATTGTCTCCACTAGGCAATTTGGAGGGCACAAAGAGTGCTGCCATCCACGGAAACATTTGGGGGCAGGGTGGGCAGTCCTCCAAGCAACCTGGTCTAGTGGAAGGTGTTCCTGCTCATTGCAAGGTTGGACTAGATGCCTTTAAAGGTCCCTTGCAACCTAAGCCATGCTAATATTTTATGATTGGGAGTTACAATTTGTTTGTTTTGTAGGGATCACCAAGGGGTCCATACAGAGGTTTCTGAGCTACCAGGTGCTGTTCACTTAAATATTACTTTACTAAGGAAACATGTAAAATACATTGCCTCAAGTAAAAGACATATAGACTTCTTTCCCTCACAGCATCTCCTGGTATAAAAGATATGCTTGACACTTGAAGCAGAAGGTTCTGCTGGGAAAGACTCACTGTGTGCTATTTGCTTTGGAAGGCACAGGGAAGGCTTCCAGCCACAGCGGCCATTAAAGATGGAAACAAGCAGGCAAAAGCTACAGATGGTAATGAGATGCTCTTATGGATTCCCTTCATGGTGTTCAGAAATTAACAAAAGGAATTAATTTTTTTTTTTTAGGAGCAAAGATAAGGTATCATAAGCATTACCCTGTAAAGACTGTAACTCAGTCTCTCACAAAGATTCAAGAGTCCCATTGACAATTAGGCCATTGAGGGCTCAGAAGATGAGCCTAATTAAAATCTTCAGTGCAGAGATCAGTGACCTAACAACACTTGATCTTGTCAGCTCTGCCACATCATCTTCCATCTATTGGTGAAGGGCCAGGAGGCAAGAGCAATGGATAGAGGCTGGCCACAGGTGTATTCTGCAGGGTTGTGCGAAGGGAAAAGACAATGTACAGTATCACCCACACACTGGAAATGAAGCAATCAGTGTAACTTACAGAAACTAAATCTCAATTAGGTTTTGAAGTTTAAAAATGAAAACGACTGAGATCAGATGGCTGGAACATTTGTATCCAACCCATATGATAAATGTATTTAATATTAGTTGTACTTTGAACTTTGCTATCTCCTTCCACTTTAAGATCTCAAAAGGTTTTGCAAGCTTTAGAAATAAAGCCTCATAATACCTCTGCAAGGTCAGCACTATTATTCTCATTTGTAAAAGTAAAATAACTTGGCCAAGGTCACATATGGAGAGTCAATGGCAGAGCCAGGTGTAAAAGCTATCTTTTTGGCTCTTGGTTACATATTTTTAAGGTGATCTGAAAGGGAAAAATACTTGGGTATGTGCCTATTTTTTTCTTTTCATTTTTATGATCACGAATAAAGAAAGTGTTAAGATTTTTTTAAGAGTTCATATAAACTGGCCTGAAGGACAACAGTGGTACTTCAAACAGGAATGATGATACAGATTTAATTTTAAAGCCCTTTGAAATCCGTGGGGAGAAAAAAAGTGCTAAATTAAATGTTGGTTAATAAATAACAACAATAACAATAATGATAATAATAATAATAATAATCTGCTGTAGCACTAGCAGAATAACTCCCTATGTGAGCACTGTATTTGAGAATAAAAGTAAGATGCCTCTGATACAATTACTCCATCTCATTTATGGCTAGGCCACAGTGGTATAATTATAATTATTCCACTGTAGTTCTACCAGTTCATTTCCCTGTGTAAAGTAAGCCCTAAGGGATTCTTTTCCTGCTTCTATTCAACATTTTAAATTTATATTCTTTTTATTCTAGACAGATTCTGATGGAAAATTCAGAAAACTATTGCATACCAGAAAACCTGGGGGCACATCTACAGATAGCATCAGGTTGTTGTAACTCTGACTGTAGATCACCTGAGGATCTGCTTTTTAAAAAGAGAGAAGGAGGATCTGTGAGAACACTGAGCTGGTTTTGTTTTGAAATACATTGAACTGAGATGAATGGGAAGCTATCAACTCAACAGCTTTCTAGGAAACAAGCAGAAAATCCTCGAAACCAAAAACCCTTTCCTGTCCCCTCCAATTGAGTGGACAGTATGAATGACAGATACTCAGATGATCAATCTCTCTAAAAAACCCAGGGTTTGGTACTCTTTGACAATCTGAAAGTATTGGTTCAGAGTTTAACTGAAACAACAAAGCACTAAACACTCAGTAGTCTCCAGTACATTTATCTTTTCCACATTAGATGAAAAACCAAAGTATACCCATTTAAACAGGTGTCATATTTCAAGTCAGGCACCCAAATTGGAGCACCAGATTTAGCACTTAAGAGGAAAAACCTGCCTTGCAAATCTGTGATGTCATTCACACAACAGCCACATTTCCACACAGAAATTTTTACGTACTGGAGTGTTCTGGCCATAGTCAGTACAGGAAATCTAACAAAACTGTGTGATATACCTCTATCCCTACCTTGGGCTCCTATTTCATTGCTTATCTTCCTCTGGTATGCCTGGCCTTAGGTCAGTGTTATGAGATACAGCCACTGGATTGCACGCACCGTGGCTGCTCAGGTGATTAACTGCACTCCCACAGTGACAGAACTCTCCTTGACTGTGGCTTTATTTTTATACAAGTGAAAATTGAATATTTGTGGGAAGGCAGCTAAATAATATCTCTGGAAAAACTGTACAGCTTAGATCTTTGTAGTTATACGTTCAGACTTCAGCAGTCACACTTCTGCTGTACATTTCTGCATCTGTAATTGCACACTGTGTCCTTTCGATGTGATTTGCAGAGCTTTGCATTGCTAAGCTTACCTAACAATAGAAAAGGGCTACAAAATCCCCCAAGAAGCCTTATTACAGGAGCTTGCTAAGACTGCCAGCAAAACACTTCCCCTGAATTTTTGAGGCTAGACATAGACACGTATATGCTTTACAAAATGAAGGCAAAAAAGACTAGCTCCTTTAGGATATCCATGTCATGCTGGTGATTTCCCCTCAGTTACTGCATTTTAAGCACATAGTAGAGGCAGCAGAAATGACAGATAGTAGAAGAGCTTGCCATACTTGTAGCACAAGCAAGAAAGGGCAAGGCCCATCCAGTTTAGAGGTGCTGCCTCACAAAGGTCACTGGCACCATTAGAAGTTGTGTCCTGGGAGGTTGGGCACCACCACCACATCAGGACAACACACACAAAGACCTTCCGTGGCGATGTACGAGGAAACTTGCAAAAGATGGAAAACACGGTTGCAAAGTCTGCTACCTGCACAGAGTTCCTCCACTACATCTCCTTGAGGAGTTAGTAGCTGGATCACTATTCTTCTATCATTATTTGAATCTCCAGCAGTAAAGAAAAAATACCAGACTTTTGAAGGTTATTACACAGACATCTCTCTGATAATAGCAGAACCATTAACAATGCCATGTTTGTCTTCTGAGATCAGTAGTACAGCATTATATACTCTGTGTGCATTTTCCCAACCCACTGCACACAGCAGATCTAGGACTAAGAGTCAGCTTGCAAAAAGACTCAGGCCTTTTTCAGAAAGCTCATGCTGCTGCTGGGACCAACCACACATGCTCCAAAGTGCTAGCATTAATTTACCAGAAGAAGGGGAAGGAAGATCATCCATTCAACATGCATGAAGCACCAAGTGGTCATCAAAGAAAAAAAAAATTAAAAAAAAAAAAAAAGAAAAAAAAGAAAAAAGAAGAAAAAAAGAAGAAAAAAGAAGAAAAGAAAAAAAAAGAAAAAAAAAGAAAAAAGAGAAAAGAAAATAAATGAATAAAAGAAGAAAAAGAAAGAAAAAAGAAAATAAAGAAACAAAGAAAAAGAAAAAAGAAATAAAGGGAAAAAAGAAAAAAT
This sequence comes from Geospiza fortis, assembly GCF_000277835.1. Classification (NCBI taxonomy): domain Eukaryota; kingdom Metazoa; phylum Chordata; class Aves; order Passeriformes; family Thraupidae; genus Geospiza; species Geospiza fortis. Next base: position 4,097,732 of record NW_005054320.1, read on the forward strand.
AAAGAAGGAAAGGAAAAAAAAAGAAAAAAAGAAGAAGAGACCCTGCACTTGGCCCTTTGCCAAGACAGCAATTCCTTCTCAGGTGTGCATTTGATCCAGAAGGTCTCTGGATGATAAATATTTTTGTGTTACCAAACTAAAAGCAACAACACGCTGATTCCCACTT
>NW_005054320.1:4097908-4123174 GCF_000277835.1 Geospiza fortis
GGGGGGGGGAGGGGTCAGGTGATGAATGGGCAGGAACACAGACAGAAACACTCTTGTGATGGAGGGAATTCCCTAGAAGAAGTTTGATCTGGATATCAAAGAAGGGGAGAGGGAGGATAAAAGAGGTCCAGGCAAAACAGAGCCAGCATAGTAACAAAGCTGCTTTTCAGTATACCCCTAAGAGAAGTCATTCTTAAAAGACGGTGACACAAAAGATAACATTCAATGAACTAAATTATAGCGTCTACTTTAACAAAGCCATCTGAGCACAAATAATTTGCAACAAGATCCACTTAAAAAAAGCAAGGAAGGTGGAAACAGATACAAGCCAATTCACTTCAGGAACAGCCTGAGGTAAGAACCCAGATGCAGATTTCCTTGGCTGAGTGCTCTGCTGGCTGGACAGGGTGCTTCCAAAGACTGAGTTCACTAGTGACTCAAAGGTTTGACATGGTATCTTTCTTCTAAGCATCTCCTCTAAGGTGCAGCTTTTCCCAAAGTGGAAACATAGTCTTCAACCTCTACATCAGCACTAACAACATGCAGGGAATACTGGAGAACAGTTTCCAAGCAACTTAGATCCCAAAGCAAACAACTGCCCCACCAAACATATGCTGCTCCTTTTAATCCTCCAGGGTCATCACTACTCTTTTATGATAGAAAAAAAGAACATTGTGAATATTCATCTAGGCTTTTATACACGGGGCACCATCCCAGTGAAAACAATGGAGATGCACTGTCTGCTGCACTGAAATCAACACTCTCTAGTCTCAGGGTCTTTTTTCCAGTCTGGCAGCACAGGAATGTGAAGCTATTACTGATAGCCAGTGTTTCCCAAGACAGAACCAGTCATGCTAGGATTTACCCCTTCAGCTAGAAATGCTGATTTCAGATGGCAGGGAAGTGGAAGTGTTTCATTCATTAGAAACAGTTCCTACCAAAAGCTGCTGCAATATGCATGGTCTCACTAACCTTACAGTACCTTTTTTCAACTTTTCTCCAGGGAAAAAGGGATGAGATATTTAGAAAATAGAAGAGACAACCAGAGATGGATAGAAAAAACAGGTCAACTAGCACGGAGATATTTGTAACCAGAAGGAAAGGAAAGCGGCAGTCAAAGATTGTCAGAAAATAAGATTCAAATATTGCAGTCCTGCAGCATCTGTAAACATGCATTTAATTTGCTCATTCAATTATATTCAGTCTTTCCTGGAGAAAAGTAAACATGATGAGAGAGGAAGAAAATAAATTTTTGCTTCTAAAACCGTGAAGGCTTTCTAAATTTCAAAAAGTGATTGCAGTGTAGGCAGAATTTTGACTCCATTGATTTGATAATTGAATTCCTCCTTAAAAACAGTGAATAGTCATAGTAGAAACCTGCTCCCAGACATTGACCCTAAACCCTGCTTCATCTCTCATTTGAAGGAATTGCTTCTGGTTCAATCACTGCAGCAATGTGTCTTACTCTGTTCAATCCATGCCTGCTGGTCTTCACACCAAGTGATGGTATTAAATCAACAGCAGAAGCCAAAAATTTTTGAGATATGTGGAAATGGTTATAGCAATGTGGACAAAAGCTTAACAAGACTTTTCACTTGCCCAACTAAACTCCAGAATTGGTGAAGAGCATAATTTGATGGGGGTGGGGAGGGGGGAGGGAGTGTAGGGTTGGGGGTACTTAGAGCATCTACTGCTCATGAAAAATCAGAGATGTCACTATGTTGATGATTTAGCCAACACAATACACAGCCTGACATAAACAAGGATTGACACAGCAACATTGGCTTGGCTTGAAGCACTTTTTTCCTTTCACATGTCATTTCCCACTGTGTGAATTATCCCACCACACTTCAGAGCTTCAGGTTACCACACATTCCCTTTGATTTCTTATCAGAGGACAGTGAGGCAGGGAGGGCTGATTTCAAGGACCACAAAGCTGACCTGCCACATTGACTTCTATCTCCTCTTCTACTCCTGTAGAAGTAGGTTTGTGTGTTTGTGTGGATGTTTTTATGCTACTTGAAGCATCCCCTAGGGAAGACAACAACTCAGCCAGCTGCTGAAGCTGGTTTCCTGACAACACAAAAAGGAAGGAACAAGGCAAGGGACCCAGCCCAGTAAGACAGCATGAGATACCATATGAAATCAATTTTATACTTATCATCTGGACAGACACCCCACAGCAGACACAAGCAACCCACAGAATCATCAGTAGATATACTGGCCTATTTTGCCCTTAGAAGCAAGGAAGAGTGGAAACACAGTTATTGAATGGGCAGTTTGGGTTTATCCAGAGGTTGTGGAACAGGAAATCGGAGTAATTTTTTTTCTTTCTCATAATGGCCTGTGATTTGACCAACACGGTATAACTATATAGTGAAATATCTAAACTAAATTCTTATTGAGACAATCTTACTTCAAGCTAGACTTCTTCTGTTCTCTCCCTTCGAATTCCCAGACCAGATAGAATGAACACTGATGATCAATGAAGTTCAACCAAAGTTCAGCACGGAGGCAGTTCCATGCAGGAGACTAACTGAGCAAATCTAAAAGACCACGGTGTAACACACTTAGTCAGGAGATTGCCAAAAAGGCACCTCTGGAGTTCAGCGTACAGACTATTCCCTCACTTAATGTAAACTCAAACTTGCTTGTCTGCTATGTTGTACCTTTTGCCCTTTCCAGATTAAAGTCAGGACAATGTTCCCCTTTTTCTTGTCCTTCTCCCATTTTCTGTTTCATAAAATGAACAAAACAAGGACTATCACAAAATTAATGGTGAAGAAGAAAGCAAACAAGCAGAGCAGAACACGGCAGATTATACAGTTAGATAGGAGAAGGTATAACAAAACCAGAGAAGGACAGGATCTGCTTTTACCCACAAAGTGTTCCTCATTTGTACAGGGAACCACAGTATATCGTCATCATTCACCTCTATTCCACACAAATCACTGTACTGTAACCATTTTATACCTTCATCTGAGCCTCCATTAATCCTCCTTTTGGGGACAGCTCCTGAAAGCCCTCCTGTTTTTCTGCTTCCCATTAGAGACATGCACAAACCCCTCAGAGCTATATCTTCATCATGCTTCTTCTAGCACCAGACCTTACCAGAATAAAGTAAGAGGAAGGAAACCTCAACTGATTAGACAGAGATCTTATTGAGTCTGTGAAATACTTCACATACGTTCTGATGATGATGGTGTTTTGCTACAAGACCAGGACATATTCAAGTAGGAGAGAAAAAAATAAGGTAATTGCAGCCAGAGAAGAGTGGGCTGAAAACATGTGAGATGAAGAGTCCTGCAGACACGAAGGTCAGTGCAGAAGGAGGGAGAGGAGATGCCAGAGCTGAGATTCCTCCACAACCCATGGTGTAGACCATGGTGAGGCAGCTGTGCCCCTGCAGCTCATGGAGGATGCAGAGATCCACATGCAGCCCACGGAGGGGCCCTGTGCTGGAGCAGATGGATGCTTGAGAGGAGACTGTGAGCCCATGGGGTACCAGTGGAGAAAGAGGCTCATGCTGGAGCAGCCTGTCCTTGAGGGACTGCACCCTGTGGAAGAGTGACCTACCCTGCAGCAGCTGAGGGGTGCTGTTGCCTGTAGGAGATGGAGCCACATCAGAGAAGTTAATGGAGCACTGTCTTCCATGGGAGGGACCCCACAGTGCAGGAGGAGAAGGACTCCTCTCCCTGAGCAGCAGGAGAAGCCATGCTGATGAACTGACCATAACCTCCATTCCCTGTCTCCTTGTGCCACTGGGGGAGGAGGTAGAGCAGGGAAGGAGGGGTGGGCAGAAGGCATTTTGAAGGTTCTATTTTATTTCTCATTATCCTGCTCTGATTTTGTTATTAATAAATTCACTTCATATCTCTCAGTTGAACCTGGTTTGCTTGTGATGGTATTTGGTGAGTCATCTCTCTTGATCCTTATCTCAACTCATGACCTCTTCATTATATTTTCTCTCCCATGTTCAGTTGCAGAGGGGAGTGGGAGAGACTTTGGTGGATGCCATGGTCACCCCACTACACTGGGATAACAGGGAACAAACAGCTGCACTGAGAGCAAACACAAATCAAAGATTGGAAAACATTTTTTTTCCTTCCCAGAAGCTAAAAGTGCTTCCATTTCAGTCCTAAACTGCTCTGCAAAAGAGAAACAACAGTCATGATGCTTCCTTCAGGAAATCAAAGACTGAATTTAGAAGAAAGCAAGGAAATTATTTTGGTAACAGTTCAGAAGTTGAAGCACTTGTAAAAATGATGGAGGCATCCTCAAAGCTCATTAACTTCTGAAGCAGTGTCCCATGCCCAGCTTTGCTAGTGAAGCCCCCTAAGTAATGGGGAATGCTTCAGGTTTGTGCATCCTACATTGTCTCCTTAGAACTGCAAGGAGCCCACCAGCCGCAAGCCCTGCTCCCCTCTTTCAGAAAGGCTATATTATATAAGGAAATACCACTCTGGTCAGTCATGGTCAACAGACCTTTTCTCTTTAGATCTCTTTTCCCTCTCCTTCCATTTGAGGTTTTTTTCCCCCTTCTTTCTTTTAATATATGAAGGCAATATTTACAGCCAAAGCAGTGCTGAGTAAGATGCAGTGATTATGGCTGATTTTATCACAGCCGTATTACTTAGCTGCAAGGTGAAGCGCTGTGCTAAAATGGATCATGAATCCCTGAAATTGACTATCCGTCACCTTTATAATCCTGATGGAAAGGCAGGTCAGATCAGGCCTGACAACTCCCCATGCAAATGAGACTATACCAGTGACGTCTGCTTGCCTCAAGGCGTTTATTTGTCTGGAGAGGAAGGTGATGCCATAGGGAATTGGACTAGAGAAAAAGGGTGAGGAGAAACCAACTGCCCCTGCAGGAATCAAGTGCAAATACAGGAGCCAATTTTGTGCACAGAAAAACTGCTAGGAATATTGAATGAAAGAGTATTACAAGCAGCTAAGAATCAGGCTTGTGCTATGAACACCTCTCCATAGGTAGAAGAACAGATTTCAGTTTCAAAGTTAGAAAAATAAAATAACACCACCACACCACTGCAAATTTGTAGGATCAGATTAAATCTATAAATGAGGAAAAACTCTCTAAAATGTCTGAAGATTCTAGTCATAATTCCTTCCAATTCAGTGTCACTTTCTTTCTCATAAAGTCAGATTTAAGAAGTGTCTGTAAATTTGAAGACCAAATCCATCAGGGTGTAAGCAGTGGCCATTACATGTGGCACCTATGCAAGAAAGCTCACAGAGTGATGGAAGTGTTGAATCTCACAGGAGGTGTTTATTTGCAGACAATCAGTTCACTTGATGTGAAAATCACTAAACTGCTCCATTGAATCTGTTTAACTGGCATATGGCCATATTAAGGAAACTTCCCAATCTGACCCTTCACAAGACTCTTGCAGTCACACTCCCAAGGCCACGGACTTTATCTGCTGGGACCAAAGACCCTTTGCAGCAGGTGGCTCCAATGAGCCGGCAACTTGCCTTGCTTGACTCTCTACATACCCCAGTCACACAGTCAGACCAGATTTCCTCAGCAGCTCAACCCCAGGTTTCCCTTAGCAGTCTCAGATGTCTCATTTCATAAAGCAACTTATTCAGGGTGCAGTAACACCAAAACAGCCCAAGCTGGTGCCTCTGAGGAGGAGCCAGCAACAAAGTACCCCCTTGTCTTTTATCCTCTCACAGTCCCAGCTCAAAAATTCTTGCTCTTCCTTTCTGAGTCTTGAGCCCTTTGCAGTGTCTCCCAGTGCCCATCCACCCAGCCTGTCCACCAGCCTTTGTGCCCTTTGTTATGGCAGTCCACAGCCTCTTGTCTCTGGCTCCTGCCATCCAGAACTCAACCTGCAGCGACACTGCAGATGCACCACAAGTATTCCTCAACAACCACATGCAAGAGGGACACTCCTTGAGAAAAGATGAATTAGCATGTTTTCTAATGAGACTGATGTGCTGCTTTAGGTAAACACCAGGTTCTTAAGGCAAGACTTGTTCTGAAGTATAAACACAGATTGTCTCATTTGTACACATCCCCGGTTTGGGCAAATCTCAGTACTACCGAGCAGAATGCTTGCTCTTGGCACCCATGCTCTATTCCCAGCATAATTTCTTACACATCAGGTAGCCTAGCCATAGTCGTCATCAACACTGCTGTTTCTGATTCCTGCCCATGCTAAAAGAGGTTAATTCTATATATGCCACAGACCTCCTACACCCTTGTTGTTTAAAGTGGGGTAGACTCTTTGAGATCCACAGATAGATGATATTAAAGAAGGGTGAAGTCTACTTACATCTTGCTCTTCTCACCTGTCCTTTCTTCCCGTTTCCTCTAGTGCCTCTCCTGGGTAAGTCACATCCCAGCTAAACCTCTTAGTAAGTGATTACATTAGAGATAGTGCTAATTACCAAGTGTCGTCTGCGTGGTACAATCTTATCAACACCCCACACTTTCTCCCCTGAGGTGAGGGGGCTTGATCCATTTCATAAAAGTATCCCAGTTATCTGCTCCAGCAAGCTCCATTCCCTCAGGCCTGAAGGTGGAATTTTTTTTTCCTTTTTTTTTTTTTCACCCTAAGCACAGATTCAAAGCTTTTCTGGTAGAACCTCTTGCAGGAAGGTGGGGTTACCCCAGCAACAGACTCGTGGGTATTGTCCTGTGTGTACAAAAGGAGCCAGTCAGTTCTCAAGGTGCTGTGTTTTGGGTAACACACTCATAGGCTCATGCCCAGCAAGCACTGCCATTCTAATGCCCTCCACCAGGCACAGGAAGTCAACATCTGCCCCACAGCTGGGAACACTGGGCTTGGAAAGTGGTGTAACAAAGGTAGAGTAGAGGAAGCTGCAAGAAATTCCCATCAATGCTTTGGTAAGGCTACTGAATCACAATTTAGTATTGCCTGGTATTTTTTTCCTAGGATCTCCATTCGTCCAAGCTCTGCCACTAGTGTCTGCTCTCTCCATTCAGCCATGCTCTTCTGCCCTGCAGCACCCCCAACCCTGAGTTTGGGGCTCCCCCCACATTTCTGACAACTTAACATGGGGTAGGCTCAGTGACTGTCTGGGTTTGGCTACAATACTGCTGGTTACCAAAGCTTTAACAGGATAATTTCATCTTGCATTATTATCTAGAACACCATTTGCTTTTTTATTAGTGGATGCTTCAGCTGCATTCTTTCTGGGGGTTTGCTTATTTTTATGTTTGAAGGTTGTTAGTGCTTTGTTGGTTTTTCTTTTATTTTTTTTTCCATATAATTTGTGTGCATATTACTCGCTGTCCCTGGAATTCATTTTGTTCCCTGCTAATGAAACCTCTGCGTCGCTAACAAAGCAGAAAATAAAAAAGGTAAATAGCACTCTCCAGAAACAATTTGTTTCTTGTTCTGTAAATTTTTGCTGAACAGCATCTCAGGGAATTTTCACCCCAATAAAAGAGGAGAGAAGCAGGCGATGATTGAGAAGAGGCTAGAAATGCAGTTAGTTGATCTGGAAAGGAAATAATAATTATATGCACACCATAGACAAATAAGTACCCAGACAGTTGCACCTGTGAAACTCCAGAAAGCACTTGAGCACCCAAGTCATTTGATTGAGTAGAAACCACTGGCTGTAGAGACATTTGAAGGGGGGATTCGTTTTATCATGTTTAACCCTTTGGATCTACGCCAGCCTCAGAAAACAGAGGAGGATGCAGAAGAATATTAATGAACAATCCTTTTCTGCTAAGACACCTAAGGTAGGTACAGACCATGTCCAGTGGTATTGGTGTCAATGAATACAAAAGGAGGAGATGAAAAAACTTAGGAAGAGGTGATACTGGTATCTCCTACTACCTGCTAGAGAAAGGCACAGGACATTCTACTAAAGGTAGTTTCTTTCTCACATAAGGTGAGTCATCGTGTTCACTTTCAAACAGCTCAATACAAGACACAAGGCTGAGATTTTCCAAAAAAATTAGACCACTGAAGAGATTTTGAAGTTTATATTGATGATCCTAGGTTAAAGGCTTGCAACTGAAAAAGATCTGAATTTATAGCTGCTTCCACTGATTTTACTGTCTGACATTCAGATCCTAAACCCTCTAATCCAAGCAGGGAGGTAAAGAACAATGCCATAGGGCAGGAATGGAGATGCTCTTACATCCTTTCCACCAAAAATCAAGTAATGTGTTATCTCTGTGCCTTACTTCTTGGGAACTAAGACATTACTACACTTCCTGGAAAAATAAACCAACCAACATCAGATTCAGCCAGAGTGAAATGCACTGAAAGCCAGGTTTTATTTCTGAGATTACTCCATTGGCTAAAGTAGCCAAGGGAATTTGGTGGCCAAAACCCATGTGGCCCTAAGTCCCTTTGACACCTTTAAAATTGCATGCACAGTGCTCCACGCATGAACACTCCTTTTCCCTATCACTCACTGGATTACTGGACCAGCCCTAGTATGGAAGATTAAATACAAACTGCTCTACTGCTAAAGCATATTTATTGAGCTTTAAACACCATGTAATTTATACATCTCTCCTCACAGAGTTGGAAAAACTCCACCAACAATAATAACGGCAACATTCAATTTCAATTGGTATGTTTTTAACTTACAATAAGCAACCTGTTATAACTATAAAGAGGTCTTTAGAAGTTATGCAAGGTATTAATTGAGCTGCTAGGAGACCATGCAGGTTGGTTTTGTAGTAAGTCTGCAATGAAAAAGAATGCAGCAACGAGAAAAATCCTGGCAAGACAGCAGCACCATCTCAGGAGATGATTGCTTCAGCTGTACCAGTTATTTACATGAAGTCAATTCCAAGTGATTATTAAGAACATGAGGTTTATCGTTCAGTATAAAAGGCCAGTTCATTACGTCCCCACAAGCTACAGCTTAAATGGCAAACCTCGATAATTTAGTTTTTCTAACAGCAGTTTGGAATTTAATCGCTGCACAATAACTGCATTAATTCTGAATTAATTTCTTAATGGAGATGTAATTGTCTGAGTTTCATCTGAGGGGCCAAAATATGCTCTCACTAGCACAAATCTAGTGGAACTTCATGTGAGAGAGTGGGATGATTTCAGCATAAGGAAACTTGAAGTCAACAGGCAGCTGAGTTTTACACTGAGGGAACAGTATGGCCCAACCATCATTTGCAGTGTTTCACTTTCAGTCCCATATGAGCCTTGTTTGCCTGGGCAGCATTCTTACAGGTACTGAACACAAATGAAATCATGTCTGTTTACTACTATGATTATAATAAGAATACTTCATCCCAAAAGGCTGCAAAGCATTTTGCTGCGGGGAAAACATTTCGATCAATAACAAAATGCTTTTAGGTCTGGGGTGAAGACACCAGCTCATGTAGATGGAGAAGCTAAAAAGGCAGAAGGCCACATTTCCATTTGGCTTAGACATTCAAGCTGACACGTCCAAGTACTATAACAAGCCCTGTATGAACAATTTAAAGACAATCTCTTCAGAAGGTATTCACAAGAACTCAGATTCTATTGTGGCAGGCACGCTGGAAATTCTTAAGGTAGAATTGAAATCAATAGGAACAAAAATATGATCACTGCTACAGTCATAATATGGATGAGAATAGCGATGGTAAGAAACTGATGCTGTAGGAAGAATGCCTAGATAGCATGAACAGGGACTCATGAAACATATTTTAGCTCTTCCAGTTGTCCATTCGAATGGATGAACTCGTAGTGGCAAGAAGAAAGCTGAGGACACAAAAAGCAACAAAGAAATAAACCATCTGGAAAAATCAGTGCAGCAGATGAAAGCTACAGTGACAAATCTACATGTCACACAGGAGATTTGAGTCTACTGAGTGCCCTGAAGCTGCAAGGAGTTCCTTGAGGCCCATCCTATTCAAAGCCATACCAAGGAACATAGCAAGTGTGGCAGTAACACCTCCTAGAATCCAAGACATACAGATAAGTTGCAAACTGCATTCATGATAGTAAGTAAACCTGGCTGCGAAAACACAAAGTAACAGCCCCCAATTCCCTTCCTTCAGTTTAAGGCCAACCACCTACCACCATATACCAATACAACCCTTTCCTGCTGCAAGCGGGCAGAGAGAAGAGAAAATTTTCAGATGTTCATGTTGAGCATTTTCCTTCCAGCACCACAGCAACCTCATGTGAATTTTCCATCCATCTTCCATCTATTCACACCACTGGTGACACAGAACCACCAACAGCCCCTCTAGTGTTTGATTTAATATTTATCAAATGAGAAGAGCAGTCACAAACAGTACCCTGCTAAAACATCACGCACCTGCTTGCCCGCTCCCTGAGGACCTCCTCCACAAACACTGCCCTGACACAACCTTTGACAGAAGAAACAGAGCAGCTTGTTTTGCGGTCTATGATGTATATGAATACATCAGCAATAGATTCATTTAAAAACAAGACATATGTAAGCAAATAGATATTCACTATCTTTTTTTGTGAAGGCAAAAAGTCATAAAGACTATTCCTCCTCTAGTGCCAGAAAGGCCTGAGTAGAAAATGTTCATGATGCAAGCAAGGCAGTCAGCATCAGAAGTTGTGTTAAGAGATTAAGAGACCCTGGCTCTTTGTATGCCTGAAAAGGACGCCAGCTTTCAGGTCAGTGAGCTGACTCCCCTTATCGATAGAGGTCACGATGAAATTTAGCAGATCAATCATCTAAACTGTTGGAGAGAAAGGAAAAAAGACCTGCCAGAACAGTTTTGATTTAATTTTTTATCAAAATCCAATCTCTCTGTGGAAATTGTCAACTTCAATGAAATGTTTGAAGGTTAAACATTCAAGATTTTCATTGCGTTAATCTCAGAACATTTTGTTTAGATCCATTTTTTTTATTTTTTTTAATGTCATGTTAATATTTCATTTAATCTATTGCTCTCTATCAGGTGTGTGTGAATTATTATTTACTTATTAGTCTAATACAATAAAAAAGGAAAAGTAAATAAATCAGAGGAAATAGTGAGAGTTTAAATAAAAAAATAAATTCTTCTTCATTGGGAGAAAATTGAACTCTAAATTCAGAATTCGTCTCAATTTATTGAGACAGGATAAAGTTCTAGCATGCACAATATTACTGCCCCGGCAGTCTAGTCATTATAGGCTCTTCTGGCCATTACACAGGCTGTGCCAGGCCAACTGGGAAAGGAAATAAAGCTTAGAGAAAGAAAGATATAACTTAGTTATACCTTAGAAAGAAACAGAATTTGCTATAGCCTCTGGCATTCTGTGGTATCACAGACATTTGCCTCTGGTGCCCCGATTCCCTGACATGCAAGACACAATGTAATTCACATTAGGGCAGATTTTCCAAATGCAGGTGACAGACCAAAGACTTACCTGTGGTACAGTATGTCACTGGATTAAGTCATTTTTAAGTATAAAAGATATATTTTTTGTGTCTTTACATCCTTAGATCACATCCATCACTACAGTATTGTAGCAGCTGGTGATGTTCATGAGAAACAAAATCAGTAAGTAGTCAAGATTGCATAAAATGGTGGCCAAAAGTGGGTTCTTAATTCCACACTTTGCCAGAGAATAAATTGCATGATCCTTCACACTGAAAGACTAAATCTGATCAGGAAAGCCCCAGTGAGCCCCATGCTGAATCTCCACAATAACTTACAAAATGCACCTATAGATAACTGCAAATCTAAGCCAAAGCACTGGGATCAGACCCAGTAAAATTCTCTGGTCTCTCAAACTCATGGTGGTGGATCTGAAAGGTACAACAGCCTTTTCTGGACTTCAGACCTACGAATCTGTGAATTCACCAAAAAGCAGTGCATACTTCAACCAAAATTGTGCTGCACATTTCAGTCTGTAGCAATCTACAGACACATCCTACAATAGCCAGATTTGGGCAGCAGAACACTCCAAGCACTTCTGCACATTGGGGCAGAGGATGAAGTAGATGAGTTTTTGGGATGCCTGTAAACCATTTCCTCTGTAATGCCTATGAAACCTACACAAACTGGGCAGCAGGGAGCTTTCATACAGCTCACCTGGCAGGAATAACCTGGACCAGTCCCACGGAAAGTGTTATGGTTTGCAGAAAAACATCCTATAAAAAATGTTCTTTTTGCAAACATTTATTACTAATGAGAAGCTGGTAGAGGACTCCTTGCTCTTTCCCAGCTTTGCACACAAGGAGTGCTGGGGTTATTACTGGCTCATCATATATTCCATTAAGACTGACAGTCTGAAAAGAGAAGTGCCATTTGCACAAGTTCTCACCAAGCTCCAGCAGCCCTGTCAGTGTCACAGCTGGACTAAGATTCTCTAGTGACCAAAAATGAAGTCAGAACCTCTTTAATATATAATTAGCAATAAGAGGAGTGTGAGGGAATTTGAATAATATATCTCATGGTCAGATGAAGCTGTAGGAGCCAAAAGAGAAAGGGCATAACAAGTCAATGGGGCAAAAATCAGAGAAAAATGAGACTAATGTGCCTACGTGAAGTGAGAGGTCCAGTTTTAAGACGATAGTAAAAGTAGTGCATTGCATTTCAAAATACCTTGTTTTCAAACCCTTTTCATTCAAAAATTTCCAAAACAGAATCAAAGGCTTGTGAGAGTAACTGTTCCCTTATGCAGAGAAAACAGAAATCCATAGGGAGGCTGTGAAATTCCCAAAGCCACTTTCAGGTTGTCAGTAGAAGAGTGAAGAATACAAGACCATTCTCTAATAGCTGCAGGAAGTGGCCTTTCCCATCCTATCCATGACAAAGAGTGCCCAAAAAAAGGGGGATAATGCTCAACACTGCTGAGTTTTCCCATACACTGGATTAAAAAGTAGTGTTTGGTATTAGCATCAAGTTTCATCGGTGCCAGGCTTGCCTAAGGCAACACTAGCAAATGTTATACTCTCAATGCCTGACAAATACAGAGAAAAATGAGAGAATGGAAATGATTTAGTGCTAAACCCCCTATTTTCAGCACCTCAAATACAGATGTGTGTTTCTCTTATATTTTGGTTCATGTTCCTCATTTTATTCACTGCCTTGTTTCTTTCTTTTTTTTTTTTAATTTTCAGAAGTACCTAAAATTGCAGATCAGGCTTCATTTAGAGCCATCACCTTAATAACTACAGCACTTGCAAAAAAATAGCATAGATATAACTTTTTATTTTTCAGCAGAGCAGCTCTTCTGACCTTGACACATTTGTGGTCAATTTTAACTGAGTGTACCATGCCTATCCACCAACTCATCCATCATATCTGTCTCCCCCAGGCTTTCCCATCCTGATGCAGCAATCCTTTTTGGTTCCTGCAGCTACTGTACGTGGGAAGGACCATAGTGCTTCACAGGAAATTTCCAGCTGAAAACCACCACAGAAAGAGCGAAAAACATCTTGGGCCAAGGAGGATTTAAAGGCAGAATTGAACAGGGTGCTCTATGTTTCCCCTAAAATAAAGATTCAATAAAGTAAATAAATTAAAAAAGACATACACAGCTCTTCATTTAAAGGCAGAGCAGCAACAAAGCAGCATGGCCTGCAGCTAGGGCAGCAGACTAAGCTATGGACCTGTGCATGCAGAAAATCCATAGAGATGGGATTGCCTTCTACATTAAGACCACAAAACCTGTGGTAATGGTTTCATCTGACACCTACTGAAAATGAAATTACTATTTTTTTTATAATACTTGTGTGGGGTGCAGTACCCAGCTGAGTTCCTCAGTCAAGCTGGCAGCACCTTGGGGAAAGCCTGTGTTAGAAAGGGTAGGAAAAAGCTGGAGAGGGGAGGGAAAAGAGTGGAAACTACAGAGGTAATACAGTAGTCTGTGAAGGGAGCAACAAACAAACTGGCATGTACTGACCAATTCCCCATAACTGTAGGTAGACATACCTGAATCCCACCCATAGAAAACAAACAAACAAACAAACAGCCCACAAAACCCACAGGAAAGGGAACACTTTATATGGCCAGTTTCTTAAAGTGATATCCAGGTTTCTGACTACCTCCATGACTTTCAGTACCTCACAGCCTTCAAAAGCAAAGGGCCACAACAGGGATGAGCTATGGATGAGAGAACAAAGAGCAGACTCCCACCCCTGGACTCAGAGCAGCACTGCATGAGGCTAAAATGCAGCAGAAATCTGTTAAAGTGATGATTTTAGTCACGGAATCTTCTTCCATTTGAAAAGGAATGTTAGTCCAGGAATTTTCCAGCTGAAAGACACAGAGAGGCTATAGTGCCAGAAGAATCTGAATCAGCTCCAGCTGATGGCTAAAGGAACCTACAAGGACCTTGCTTAGAAGGAGCAGGAGTGCTCTGGAAGCACATAGATCAATAACAGATGAGAGGTTCTTGATCACAACAAATGCTTGTAACAGAGAACAGCTGGTCACGTAAGAGAGACCCTAAAAAATTATACTGTTTACGCACTTAGTTCTCTACAAGATGTTTCTTGGAAATATTTCACAGGCACCATATTAGCTTGTATAGCTGGAATTAGAGGTACTCTGTAGAGAGGAAAAGTTGAAATAGAGAGGAAGGGTATAAATGTTATTGGGAATGCAAGGATTACACTCTGTGTGTGCAGAGGATGGGCTCAGGGTGGGTTTCATTTTAACTACAGCAAACCCTGACTGTGCTACTGAAAAGTAATAAAGTTTGGAGGAGATTTTCTTAAATTCAGAGCTAAGGAAAGCTGGCAGGTGCTGAGGAGTGCTCAAGTCAGACAAAGACATCTGCTGAAGATGTCAGCAATAGAGAGATAACTGTTATCTGGGAGCAGAGGATAGGACAGAAAATGCAGCTAGAGCAAAGCTAAGACACATCAAAATGCAGAAATAAATTCTGAAATATAACAGGGCTTCTGACACAGAATTTCAATAAAATTAGGCTCCGGGCCAAGACTAAAAGATCATCATGTGTATACACATCATTGCATAGGCTTCTGAGCAATAATGAGTAAACGAGTACACTGGATAATGGAAGGAAACCTTGCTATAATGAAGACTAATGAAATGACAAAAATCAATGGAAGAACATGATCTTTGGTTTCAAACTGTACATGAAGCATAGGAGGCTTTAGAGGTGAGTGCACTCGCAGAATCTAGAGAGGGAGCATTTTGAGACCTTCATATGAGAGCTCCAATTCATAAGCCCAAAAGCCCTTAATATAAAAATATTCTTTATACTAGCAAGGTTACATTATCATCCTCTTGATCAAGAGAACCAAAAAACACAGAATGCATAAACTTGATGAACATCAAAGCAGTAATCAGTCTAATAAAGCAGAAAAAAAGTGGATGACTTTGGTTATCTGCTTACAGAAATGAGTCAGGTGTCATGTTGGGTGACAGTTTAGAAAAATAATTTCTTGATGTCTTAAATAAATTATCACTTAGAACAGCTGACTCCAGAGCTTACAGAGACAGGAGACTATTTGCAGTGCAATTTGACATGAAAGACAAAAGTCTGTTTGCAAAGCAACCGTTGCTGATGCACTGAAAAACAATGACCACAAACAGGCTCAGTGTCCTTCAGGGATTACATGAACACACCAAAATAAAATAATAAAAACCCCAAGCAACACATATGAGGTACTAAATTTTTTGAAAGGGGTTCGTAAAACTACTGAGGAAGTTGGCTGGGAAAAGAAGAAATACCAAAAATGGTAAGGATTAAATCCCTATCCTAAGGACAACAGGAAAAAAAAAATCACCCACCCAAGAATCAGAAAGGCACTGCAAAATAAGAAAGATAAATATGAATCTAGGAAATGAAGTAAGGAAACCCTTAAAACAGAATAGTACATTTAAATGGACAGGCTGAAGAAATGATCTATTATTTATATCACACTTCTGCTGGGGCAAGGTTTCCATTCCACTGACATGAATATGCTAGAGCCTCTAAAAATCCATTGGGTTAGCAAAGGACATATGTTAGGTCCAGTAATCAAAGCATCCGTGACATCACCAAGATTCAGATTATGCAGAGAGAGATTTGAAAGCTGGCATTATGAATTAAAAAAAATTAGGGAGATGAAATATTAGATTAAATAGAGGCCAAGACTGAAGGGCATTTGGATGTGGATTTAGGGAATCCAGGTCTGGGACAGCAGACCATGATAGGTAAGACTTCAGGTCAAACACACTGCATTTCCTTCTATTTCATGAGGAAACAACAAAAAAACCCTATGGACTCCATGGATAAGGCAGAGCCATATCAAGCCCTTCACAAGAAGGTAAGAATTTGTTGCTATTTACTCCCCAAATATCATCATAAAATCTCACTGAGAATCCTAATAAAATTTTCTTTATAAAATAAGAAATAAAAACCACAGGAATAATAAAAAAAATTCCAAACCCTCAGGATTGAAGCAGCAAGAGCAATGTTCAGAATTAAACTCACAGTATTTGATTCTTTACAGCTGCCCAACATATTCCACACAGATAGTATCACAGGGAATTGAGGGATACGGATGCCTTTAGCCATGATGCACTGAATGAAGGAAAGAGGTGAGAGGAAAGCTCACTTTCTAAATACGAGCAGAACCGATAAATCACAGCCTGGCTGGCGTGGCAAACACCAGTCCCTCTGGCAGCTTTGTAATTACTCCCTAAATGTGGTCTCAACCCTCTTGATGTAGAGATAAATAACTTTATGTGCAAAGCAATTAAAGCCTCAGGCAACACTGCTGGCAAAGCGTGGCCACTATGTGTCACTATCCATTTGCCAGGGAGGTGTACAAGAGGTACTGAGTTTATTAAACAGAGCCAGAGCTCTGGCTTCCACACATCAACCTGCCAGAGGCCTTCTTCGGATGGCCCTGAAACAATTGTTTCTGCTCTCCAAAGCAATGAAACATCCTGGTCCAAAGGCCGAACCTGAAGTGAGGTGAGACCCTCCCAGCAGTGTGCTAGGCATTTTGCTTCTATGCACTCTCCCAGAAGAGAGTGGTTTTCTGCTCTGTAAGTCTGATACCTACTGGGGAACCTCTGAAGGTATTATCAATCATCGTGATTAGATTCCTCCTCTTCTCAGGAGAGATCATGCTCAGTTGAAACAAGAGCTATTGCTGGGACGGTAACAAATCACTCTGCAGCAGAGTCCTGCTTGCTACATTCCTGTTCCCTTATTTGTGTGCATTACTCTGCCCTTTCCCTGGATGGTCATGTTTTCACTAAATCTCCTGTCTATCCAAAGCAGAACACGCCTCGATGTTTTTCTCACACCTGCCACCTACTTGTAGTGACAGCTCTGAAAAGCAAACTTAGGAAAGTCCTCCTGCAATCTCATACAGCTGGGTGAAATAGCACCACACTGTGACACCTGAATCCTGTCCTTCCCTAGGAAGCTGCTGGCCTGCTCAGCTCAGAAGCGCTGCATACTGCGGCATCCACATAAAAAAAAAAATAAAATCCCAGGAAAGCACCGAGCAGAATGCAAGCTGGAATATTAGCTATGCCATGACGTGCTTGCACGACCTCAAAGCAGGCATCATATGCCAGGCAAATCACCTGGTGGGGATTCCAGGAGCCTGCAAGGAAGACATGGACTAGCTATATCTGTCACAGCAAATTATGCATCTTTCTGCCTGACTCCTATCGTAAGGTACCTGACTGGAGTGACGCAGCTATGGGCTGGGTCAGTCTTCAGCCTTCTGAGGCTGCACATCTCCAACGGATGTGAAAAAGTGGGATAGCTTCTGTTTTTAAGAAAAATGAACAAACCTGAAATATTTCAGTTTTGAAAATGCCTTTTTTTTCTCTTATTGCTTCAAACCACCATCAAAAGAAAATAAATCAGCACAACAGCCATTTAATTCAAAGTTCTTCTTGGAAAATATATGATTAACTTTTTAACGTGGTTTGTAGAGACAGAACTTGCAACAGTATTGGTGCTTTGAAAAGAAGCAGCGCTCCTTTTAAGTCAGTTCTGATCAATAATCAAAGCTGCTACTAGGGGGCACTGTGACATTCACAGGAGGCACAGCTCTGCTTCCCACTGCCTATTCCTGCATCCATGAAATCTTTCACAATTCCTTGGGTAAAAATACAGCTAAAGTCCAGTTTGGGTCATTTCACTCTTCCTAGTAACTTACCTCTTAAACTTTCAAATGTGTACAATGCACCACTACCCTCTCTGTTCCCCCTGCTTCTTTAGCACAAAAATACTCAACAAATGTTGGCTGCTTCTTCAGATGTCGCTGTGTTTTAGTGATTGAAGGAATTGAAACTTGTTTGTAAAATAATTTGGGATTGTTCAGGACAATCATGACAATGTAAAGTAAGAGTTAACTATTATAATAGTAATCATAATAATAACAACGATAATGAGTATTTCTCTTCCCACTGCAATGAACCCATCTGGAAGGCCTCAGTGTGAGGCTTCAGAAGTATCCAAAACTGTGATTAGAAAGAAATTCATTTCGGCAGGAAGGTGGAAGCTCAGAATGCCAAAGAAAGAAAAAAGGAAAAGAAAAATCCTTTCTAGTTTTGGCCAACAGACCTCATCGGAAATTCTTTTGAAATGTTATTCTCTGGAAGAGAGCTCAGTTAGCAATATTCTGCAAATGCTCAGCCCACTTCATCCATCTGCCAAGCTGAAAATGAATATTCATAGCAAGTTATTTTAATCATTGTGTTTTTCTTGATGTGACATAATTCTATATAATTTTTCCCCCCGGAAAAAAAAAGGAAAAAAAAAACCCAGAAAAGAAAAAAAAAGAAAAAGTGCCCTCTTTTTATGCTGTCAAGTCAGAAAGTTTTTTTCTCCATCTGCAAGGAAGAAAAAAGGGACATTGGGTGGCTCATGCATGGGTTGTAGTAACATCCTCATCAATGCTTCTCAAATCCCAGCATTAACAACCTAGCTAATGACACTGGTGCAAACAGTTTGTGCTCGCTTTTACCTGTCCCTGTTGAACCCAAGGGATTAACACCTCCCACAAGTGGTGATCAGGGTGACAATACCAGACTTATGTAGGCTGGGAATGGGATCCAGTGGCAACATGTACTTGGGGGAGCAAGGGAAACTGCGCAGGAAGAGCTGGGATTGGGGAGCTCAGGGCTGGTAGAGCCTGGGTGCTGTAGCTGGAGGATGAGGGAAATAGGCAGAAAGTTACTGCAGATATGTTCACGAGATGCTGCTTGTAGTCACATACCCTCATAAGCATATACTACACAAAAATGCTTTTACAATTTTTGATTGCTTCTTAAAATAGTTCTTGTTCAACGCTTAGCAAAACTTCACACTTTTGACAAAAATGTCCAAGCATAGACAGGTTATAAATATTTTAGAGTACACAGACATACCTCAGGAATGAATTGGGTCCTCCCCTGATTCTAAATGGTGCTCCTGGTTTCCAGTACATCAGGAGGACATTTTATTATAGTCGAAAATCTTGAGGAAAACCTTGTTCCTGCAATAATCAAGAGTCTAAAGTATTCAATACTTGACCGATGCAAGCAATTCCCAGGTGCCATACATTAGCTGCTGGGACAGGCAAGCTGGGTCACAGAGCTCAGCTCAGTGGGAAAACAGAACACCACAGCCAGGTTTTCTTAAAAGCCAGGCATGTGTTTTACACATCACTCCTGCTTCTCTCTTGTTCTTTGCATTGTTGCCCCTTGGTGGCCAAGCCTGCTCCTTGTTCTCAGGTCCACCACCCTGGGACAAGCTCCCAGAGAGTTTGTGCCCAATGACTTGTCCGTTACCTCCGGCCCCAGAGCATCCCAGATCCCCCACAAGATGCTCCCTAAAGTGCTGGGCCCAGAGGATTCTTGGGTGGGATCAACATGAGGAGCTGCCCATTAGAAAGACAGCTGTGGTTTGTTTCCAGTTGCTACTCAAGTGCAGTCCATTTCCTTGGATTCAGTTCTTGGAGTAGCAGTGAGTGCCATATAAAGGTGGCTTACAAGAACCTAAATAAGTTGAGACCTCTTTCTTGCTGCTTCTAATTCATGTGCCCTAGACAGATGTGCATCTAGCTAAGAACACATGCAGCCATTTCAAATCTCTTCTTCTAGTCAGTGCAGCAATTCAAGTTTTTGAGTTCAGAAAAAAAAAAGAAAAAGAGGAGGAGGAAGGAAAAACAGCAGGCAAGAAAGTAGAGATGGTAGTTTGCATTTAGCTTTAATTAACTCTGGATGTTTTGAAAGACAGTAATACACACCACCAACGGGCCTATGCAAGCATTCAGAAATCCCTAATTGCAGCATGTTGCCTGACTGCTGCTTCTCTTACTTTCCTGATATACTGGCTCCTCTCTTTGGCTACATTCTGCCAAGCACTTTGCACAAAATCAGTGTTCTCCTTTTCTAGATCTGAAGGTTCCTGCTGCAAAGTGCAGGACAGCTATAATGCTTATGGTTGACAAGAGTAGAAAGATGTTGAAATCCCATTATCACTATTTGCATTTATCTGTTTCCATGCAGAGGCTGATGAAGAGGAGTTAGCTTCCATACTGATGGATGGCATGGGAGAAAGAGCACAGGAACAAACTCTCTGGGGCGAATTCATTACCCCTATAAACTGGCATAGCCTGACTGATGCCTCTTGGAGATCACAGGAGCTCTGATGGCCAGCAGCTGCTTTGAATCTGACCCACCAGAACACAAAATGACTCGGCTGGCTTGAGGGAAGAAGATGACTCTGCCTCAGAAGACAGGTTACAACCTAGCTCTTTCAGGAAAACCCTTTACATTACAATAGAGAAAACCTCCACAGGACTCCACAAAAACTTAACAGGCTATCCACACCATGGCTTACTAAAAATACAGGACTGGAAGAGATTCTCCTAGGATGGCTCGAATTCTCTATTAAATACTAAGCAAGATTCCATAAAAGCTCTCTAAATGTTAGCAATTTCCATTAGGGAAATCTTTAATGATGGAAGGCCATTACCAGCCAAAGGCCTAGCAATGAGTTCTTGGCTCCCATTTCAAATCCTGGTGGACAATGTCTGTATGTACAGCTGAGCAACTAACTCATGCCAGATAAGACAGCCAACAAATTCAGCTTCTTTCCATGACCAGAGGGCCACTGCTTTGAATTTGGTTTTGTTTATTTTTGTTTCCCAATTATGTTTGTTAAATTGTTTGCACTTTCTTTCACAAATGGCTTCAACACACACTCTATATTCCAAATTCAAATGTTACTGCTTAATTGCAATTGGTTAGATAAGTAATGTTCTTACTGCCTGTGCACTGAACTGCGTCTGGAGTGCTATGATATGCTTGCAGTGTGCAAATTAGTTAAGGGGAATACAGGAAATAAATCTGAATGCCCCCAAAATCTTCAAATGAGAACAAGAGAGAAAATATGTATATATGTGGGTTTTCCAGGAGGAAAAATGAGATAAAGGCAAAATCAGGGCTACCTTCTCATCCTGACATCACATTTTAAAATGTGCTTCTCTGCCATCTTCCTAATACTTTGGTTTTGTTAGTCTAAATGCTAACTGTTTGAAATTCATGACAAATACCTTCTAGCCAATTCCCTATTCTGTTTCCAAAGACCATAATGTCTGATATTCTCAACAGTCTGGCAGGGGAGAACTTTTGGAAGGGGTGAATACCTTTCAGATGAAATATTTTTTGATTAACTTTTTCCATTTCAAACACATTGTGAACTTTTTTGTCAAAAGTTCCTTGAATAAATTGTTTTGATTTTGAAAAAAACCAACCAAACAAATAAAGACAAACAAAAAAACCACTGTCATATAACTGTAAAAATAATTTGCAAAAAATATGAATAGTTTTGTCACTTTTACCAAGAGTCACTCACATGTTTAATTTTAGTCAGGTAAGAGTATATACCAGTTTGTGTTCCATTTTAAAAGCTGAAATATTTTGAGTCATTTAGAAGTTGAGATGATAAAGAAATGCAGTGTTTCAGAATCTCGGAAATGAAACATCTCTACGATGTCAAAAGAAAACCTTCCCATATGCCTAAATATTTCTCTCATAAAAAAATATAGGGATTTCATCTTTTTTTCCATCTGCTTTTCGGGGAGGAAAGAAAAAAATAAAGTTTTAAGTCTTAACACTTCCAAGTCTGATAAAACTCTGTTTTGACAAACTCCTGAAAACAGGCCTATAAATGTAGTTCAGACATTCCCTCCTGTTGTGGCAATTACTGACAAGACTACTTCAAAGAATCTGTCTCACAGAAACATGTGTATAATCTACTCCATCAAAGCACCTCCTCCTTAAGGTGCCACGGCACTGCTTTGTCTGAGCATCCAGCGGAATGGGGGAGTCACACCTGAGCAGTGTGATCTCCAAATCAGTGTCCTCTTTGACCAAACTCTGTCCCAAGGACTAAGGAATTAAAAAGCCCTTTCTAGGCTCTCCAGAAAATACACCACACAGCTAGAGGTCTTTTGAGGCATCTGACATCCAGCCCTTACTTCTCCTGTGGGAGTGAGGAAGTTGCATCTATCCTTCTCTTTCCCATGCTCCCACTCCTGCTCTCTGTGGCTCAAACTTGTGCATGACATTGCAGGCATGGCAAATGAAAAGAGCTGCCAGGCTTCTCTGCTGCCTCCCTGAGCTCTGCTTTGAGCACAGTAGCACATATGGCCAGCTGCCACACACAGCCCAGAGCAGGGCACTGCTGGCAGGTCCAACCTTGCACTGAATCCACATCTTTGGTCTAAGGGAAGTCTAACACCAGCACAGAGCTCTGCAAGGCCTGCAAAGCACAATGGAAGGACACAGTGATTTAATTCCCAGTGCCTTCCTGCTGCTGCAGCAACCAACATGCAAACAAGGTGATTTAAACAGAGGCTGGGTATCTCTGCATTGCAGCCATCACTGCGAGAAACATCAGTACAAGTAATCCCAAAGCTTTTCAGGGGGTCATATTTGTCTCAGCACTCTGTGCTCCATGGTCACAGAGGTAACTACACTGGCAGGAAGTTTAAAAATGAGAGCATGACTGTCAGGAGAACCTAAAAACTAAATGGACAGTGGAGACCTAGCTGTCCTCCATCACCAAGTGGAGATAGGTCAACAGCAATAGAGTGGTACAACAGGCCTTATTATTTTTCTTCTCCACAAGAGAAAAGAGAATGTCATCTCCTAAACTGTCAAGACAGTATTTTTGACCAGCGTGACTTTTGCAAGGAAAACCCCAGAAAAGCTGTGAGATGGTCTGTGGGAGTGATAGGACATAAAACCATGGAAACCCACCAAGACAGGAGTGACATTTCAAAAATGATAACAGAGTCTCTTCCTCGAGCCTCAGAGACTGACAGCAACCTTGCAGGTGACCCAAGCCTGTGTGACAAAGCCCAAGACCACCCTGCGGTGGGCAGTGTTGGTCCCCTCACCTTACACTCTTTGGTAGGTGGTGCACTCTGATAAGGGCCTCAGCTGTCAGAAAACAAACTGCAAGCGACAGATTGAACACACTACCATGCAAAAGCCTGTCTCAGGAGGGACAATTAAAAACACACACAGAAAAATAAATGGCTTTTCCTTTTCAACCCCTTTTCAACAAGTAACAAGACAGGAGCGGGTGCCTATATGCTAGAGTGGCCAGAAAATCAGCAATTAACAAGCGTTCCGCTCTAGCCTGTCTGCGATTTCCTCTCTGTAGCTGTGGCTAAATGTTTAAATACATCACTCCCCTTTTCTGTGTGCTTGCTGTGGCTCTGGCTCACCTCAGCCCTTCTGGCTTTCCATATCATGCAGTCTTCCCTTTCTCATGTGTTTCTCTGAAGCCTCCTCTAAGATAAACACAGAGAGAGTGGCACATGACCACCCAGCTGCCTTCAGGAGCACACACATCAGATGAACTAAGTGCCCCACATGCACACAAGCCAAAATGCACTTAGCCCTGTGTGCCACAGAGGTGTTTTATAAGCCATCTAGTCAGCAGCATCCTCAAGAAAGACGCATTACCGTATCTAGCCAACAATAACATAATCCAGAGAATTCAAATGGGATTCTTCCCTAGGAAACTAAGTGCTAACCACATTACCGTGCAGATGCTCATTAACAAGCCTGAATCAGACAAAAGCTGCAAAGGTATTTTTCTGAGGCATAGGCTTAAATAAAGGCTTTTGACTCATGTTGGCACTCAGAGTTAAAAAGATCGAAAAACAGAGTCTCTCATTAAATTCATACAACAATTCAAACATGAAGGATTAAAGTAAGATCTATGCAAACAAGCAAGGGGAGTAAAACACTCCAGTAGAGTCAGTGGAACACCTGTGACCTACTGGACTTCCTGGACACTTCAAACCCCAAGTTGCCAAATATCAGCTGAGAAAAAGGTGCTGCCACGGCATGCTGATGCTCCTATCATGACTGGATGGTTTTCATTGTTCCTTCTGTAGAAACTGATGATCAAACTTGGAAAAAATAAACCCAAACCATCAAAATAGAGTAAAATTCTATTACAGAGAAGAGACACTGAACATCCTTTAAATTATATATAGAGAGGCCTCATAATTAATGAATGACTGAGCTTCAATCTAAAAATGAAAGCATGACATAAAGAATCCTCTAGGTAAACACAACCCTGCAAGAAGAAAATCCTCCACAAATACTTGCTAGCATAATCCTTCTTGGCCAGCTATAGGAAAGCAAAGGCTAGGGCCCAACTTTGACAGCTGAATGGACTAATTATATTACAACTCCAACATGGAAACCCCCTCATCTCAAGTTTTGCAAACAAATGGCAGACATGCAATGAGCTTCAGCAAGAACAGCTGCAGAACAGAACTGGCCTGATCTCCCTTGCCAATAGATCTACAGAAAACAGCAGTCAGTCCTGATGCCAGTTCAACCAACCGAGAGAATACAAGCACCACCACATAGTGCCAGAGGACCAACATTGAATCCATATGAAAACATGACCTATTTCTATACCTTCCTATCTATTCATTTTATGTAGCTGCTCATCACTGAGATACTCTTTTCATGTACAATCAACAGCAATAACAAAGTTCTGAGCTGGCCCTGCTAGGAAATTAAACAGCACCTGGAAACATTCCCCACTACTGGAGCCACCAGCACTGCTGAACTGCTAGAGGGGCTCCTGACACAGTTTTGGCCTGTGTCAACCAACACAATGCCAGTTTCCTGTCCTGTCTATGGGTTAGGACTCCCAACAGACCCATTCTCAACAGACAAATCAGACACAGTCAATCTGCTTGGGAGAGTAAGAGATTTTAACAGACTCAGCATGGGCTATTCCATCCTAGTTGGCCTCAGTACCAGGGTACAGGCCAGAGCACATTTAGTTGTTATTATATATGTAGGTACAAAAGTGCTGG